>NW_006399861.1:8409920-8416785 GCF_000299155.1 Elephantulus edwardii
TCTCAGTTTCAATTGCCATGTCTGTTAGTTCAAATGATAGTCTAAGTGTGCTCTGTTGTGCATAAGGTTTTCAAATGTCTGTAATTTCAGAAGTGGATGACCAATCCTTCTTCGTAATTCTCAATGAAGAAAGACTAAATGCATATTGCTTATGAACAGGTACTTGACAATGATGCCCACTGTCCCCACTTCTATTCAATATTATATTGGAAGTGCTTGTGACAGCAATACAAGAGAAAAAAAATAAAAGGCATCCAGATGGGCACTGTTGCTAAATGCAGATGATATGATGGTACACACAGAAAAATCCAAAGGCTCAACAACAGCAAAAGAAAACCCCACAAAACAAAATACCCTCTTAGGTCAATTTATTGAATTGACAGAATATAAGATCAACTTCCAAAAATCAGGGGGATTACAGTAATAAAGAGAATACAGAAACTAAAATCAAGAAAGCAATACCATTTACAGTAGCCAACAACAAATTGAGATACTTGGGAATGAACCGAACTAGAGATACAATAGCCCTATACAAAGAAAACTACAGATCATTTCTGTAAAACCTAAAGACATGGAAAAATGTGCCCTGTTCATGGATAGGGAGACTTCATATCATGAAAATGACAATCCTACCAAAAGCAATCTACCAAAATATGTCCAAAGCAATCCCAATCCAGGTATCAAATTCATTTTCTAAGGAGATTGAAAGGAAAATTGTCAAATTTATTTACAGAGGAAGGAGACACTCCCTCCCAAAAAACCCCACTTCTGAGAAACTAAGATGAAGTGGGAGGCATAGCATCCCCTGACCTCAAAACCTACTACACAGCAGTAGTAACCAAGACAGCATAGTGCTGGTACAATGACAGGCACATGGTCTAACGGAACAGAGTTGAGAAGCCCGAAATAGACCTAACTATCTATGGTCAACAGATATATGACAAGGAAATTAAAACTATCAAATGGAGAAATGACAACCTCTTCAACAAAGGTTGCTGACAAAACTGGACTTCCACCTGCAGAAAGCTGAAACAGGATCCATGTCTCACACCATACACAAAAATAAACTCAAGGTGGATCAGAGACCTGGAAGTCAAGCCCAAAACCATGAAGTTCATAAGAAAGAAACTGGAATCAAGTTTAGAAGCCCTCGTCTATGGTATAAGGAGCCTGCCAAATACAGTCAGCAATGCACAATCGAAGAGGATAAAACTGATGAATTGGACCTTCTAAAGATTAAATCCCTGTGTACAAGAAAACTTTTTTTCCACCTGAGTGAAAAGAAAACCTACTGATTGGGAACAAACATTTGGTAATACTGTCTTAGACAAGAGTCTCATAATGAAAGTTTGGAGAATACTCCTAGGCCTCTACAAGAAAAAGTCTGATAACCCAATTATAAAACGGGCCAAAGGCATGGAAAGAATTTTAACAGAGGAAAATATTCAAATGGCCAACAGACACATGAAGAAATGCTCAAAATCACTGGCAATAAGAGAGATGCAGATCAAAACCACAATGAGATACCATCTCACTATAGTTGCAGTGAGTAAGTTTAGCAGAGCAGCAATAAATGTTGGAGAAAATGTGGCAAAATTGGAACTCTTATAAATTGTTGGTGGGATTATAAAATGCTACAACCACGCTGGAAGGCAGTTTGGCATTTCCTCAAAAGACTGAAGATAGAAATGCCATATAATTCAGCTTGAAATATACTCCCAAAAAATGAGAACTGAGACACAAATGGAGACTTGTACACTAATGTTCATAGCAGCATTATTCACTATCACAAGAATATGGAAACAACCCAGATGTCCAACCACAATCGAATTGTTTGAGAAATTATTGTACATTCATATAATGAAATACGACACGGTACACAGGAGCAATGGTTTTTAATTTATCACCTAGCTTGGACAGACTGGAGAGCATTATGCTGAGGGAACTCAGTCCCACAAGGGCAAATATTGTATAAAACCATTATTGTAGAATGAGTATGAGGATACAAGCATGGGGGATAGTGGAAGCAGAGGGATGAGGATGTGTGGGAGATGGGGAAATTAATCATGGGGTTGTACAATTTGATGTCATTTCTTAATCTAAAGCCTCTGAAGAACAAATTTAAGCCTCAAAGATGCTGAGGACAGAATGTTGAGTGACTCAGGAAGCATCAAAACATGAAAGGAGGGGGCTCCAAGATGGGGGCAGTGGCAGGGACACCATGGTGAGCTGCGGGAGCAGTGGACCATTTGGAGGAGGGCCACCATGGCCTTCTACAGACCTCTGTTTATTGAAAATTGACCAGTTAAACAGTTGATGACGGGTTTTCGGTGCATATTGAGGCTCAACATCAGGAGATTAAGGATTCCCAGAGAAGAATGGGTGAGTCCTGTGGCCAAACCCAGGCCACCACTGCAGCTCCATGAGGCTCCCACTATCAGACCCCAGGGATCCCCTTACCTGGTAGGCACACATCACCACCGCCACCACCAGCCCCAGGCTGGTGTAGTGGAGCTGCCACACCACCGCAGAGTGGACTTGTTCTGGGGAGAATTCTTGAAGCCAAAATGTTGGTGGTGGGAGATGCAGTGGCAGGTTTGGGTTTCCTTGGGCAGGCCAGAGAGGAAGATCACCAATACAATGGATTGATGAAAGTCACTGTGAGCTGTCTATAACTTGACGACACTTAACAGTGGTAGCAAGTCCAAGACGGCAGATAGCCTAAATGTACCACATCTTTTGATCTGTTGAATACCTCTGCCAAGAACTGTTTAGACCTGGGGGGAGTCTGTTCACCACTCTCAGGTTCCCTTTTTCAAATTACTGTATGACCACTTATTGGTGGGGGAGGGGCGGGGGGTAAAGGTAGTGGTGCTGGAATTGGTCTTTGGTCCGGGGTTCGAACTTGGGGTGGGGGGACTTTGGTGGAAGAGTGTGCCAGCCAGCCCCTAGGGTGTGTCGTCTGGCCCTCAGGGGGTGCCATCCAGCCCTCAGGGTGAGCTATTTGGCCCTTGGGGAGAGTTCAGCCCTTGGGGCAAGCCTTCTTCAGCCCTCTGCATAAGCTCCTCAGTCCTCAGGTTGCGCCATCCAACCCCTGGGTAGAAAAAACTGCCTAGGGTGTACAGGGAATTTTATCTAAGCTACTCTCCTCTACCCTCTCCCCCAGTACACCCATAAGTAACACCCCCAAAGCTCTTCTATTTGTAACTCACAAGTTTGTTCTCTCTAGGTTTGCTCCCTTTCCTATGTTGTTGTTGTTTAATGTCGTCGAGTCATAGACGACTCATAGCGACCCTATGAACGAATAGCCTGAGCACTGTTCGTACATAGAGTTTCCAGAGGCAAGCCATTTTGGAAGTGGATGCCGCTCCTGCTTCCAGGCTTGATTTAGTCGGGAAGCTCCAGCCAACACTGTCCACCATGGGTTCCCATTACCACGATTGGCACATCACTGTCACAGGCTTCAGCATCACAGAAACCACGAGTTACCTCTGTACAGCAACACACAAACCAGTGCTATACCTATACTGGTTACCTTAACACTGAGTTTTACTCCAGACCTGACCCTGAACCCAGTTCCAAAGACAAAAAGGAAATACAACTGCCAGCTAAGGAAGGAAAGGAGGATGGAGCCTCAGAGTTCAGTCAGCCATCCCCACTGGATCCACCTGGGAAAACACTTTGCCTTCCAGAGGGGAATAAATGTCAGGAAAATATCTTCTAACAGAACAAGAAGGCAAGCAGCTTTAACCCAAGACCACCAATACGGTGATATAAAGTGTGCTCCCTTTCCCCCTTCACATTAATGCCCTGTTCAACATGAAGAAACCAGAGAATCTGTGCCCAATTCCCAAATGAGAAACCCACAAGTGAATAAGATTGTTTGTTTAATCATCATTGGACTATGCTTACCATTGTCCTGTACATCTGGTCCCCACTGGATCCTTTTCATTTACTTCACCTGCTCCCCCCCACCAACCAAATTATGCAGCCTTGCAACTGCATCCCTGTAATTTTCATCCCTGCCCATCCTCACCCTTCTGCTCCCAACCCTCACCACTTTGCATCCCTAACATGTTTTTCCAACATGTTTAAAAAAAAAAAGAAAGAAGTACATAGAGTGACTATACACCCCCCCCAAAGAAAAATTGTCTGACACAGAAGAATTTCATGAAACAATATATGATCAAGAGGCAATGGTGATTAAGGAGAAAGTTCAAGCTGATCTGACTGAATGGGGGAAAAAACAAGGCCCCAGTGAGTGATGAAATGCCAATTGACATATTTCAGCAAACAGATGCTGCCCTGGATGTACCAAGAAATTCTGAGGACAACTAACTGGCCAACTGATTTAAAAAAAAAAAAGTAACCACAGAGTGTGGACATTATCAAACAATATCACTAATATCACACTCAAGCAGATCCTGAACATTATCCAAAAACAACTGGAACAGTACACTAAAAGAATCAGCAGAGAACTGACAAATTTAGAAGAGGTCATGGCGCAAGGAACCCCATATCTAACATTAAGTGGTTCTTGGCTGAAGGGAGAGAGTACCAGAGGAATGTTTATCTGTGTCTCATTGAGTGTACAAAGGCTGTACATTGACTGTATGGATCACAGCAAATTGTGGCTAACGTTGAGAAGAATGAAAATACCAGAACACTTAATAGTGCTCATGAGAAACCTATATTTAGACCAAGAAAAACAGAACAGGGAAACATTGCATGATTCAGGATCAGGAAATGTGTGTGTCAAGGTTGCATCCTATCTCTATACCTATTCAATCTATATGCAGAATAGATCACTCAGGAGACCAGATTTTATGAAGAGGAATGTGACATCAGTATTGGAGAAAGACTCATCAACTACATGTGAGATGGATATGACACAGCCTACTTTCTGAAATTGAGGAGGATATGAGAAGTATGCTGCAGAAGGGCAAGGACTTCAATATGGATTGAATCTCAATATTAAAAAAAAAAAGGATTCTCACCACTGGGCCATTGGCTGCTTCATTACAGTTGGAGAATAGATTGAAATTGTTAACAGCTTTAACATGCTTGGATCTGCAACTAATTCTCTTGACATCAGCAGTCAGAAAATCAAAAGATTAATTCCACTGGGAAAGTCTGTTGTAGGGACCTCTCTAGAGTACTGAAGGGCAACGATGTCAGTCTGGAGACTAAGGTGTGCCTGATAGAGGCCATGGTCTTTTCAGTTACTTGCTACATGTCTGAGAACTGGCAATGACTAAGGATGATAGAAGAATCTATATCTTTGAGTTGTGGTGCTGAAGAAAAATGTTAAACAGACTATGGAATGCCAGGAGAACAAAAGGGTCTATCCTGGATAGGGTGAAATCAAGCTGCTCCCTGGAGGCTAGGATTTTGAAGCTCCATCTGACATACTTTGGGTACATGGCCAAGAGGGACAAGTCCATGGAGAAAATCACCATGCTTAGAAGGTTAGAGGGATAGTGCAGGAGAGGAAGGCTGTAGAAGACCAAAGAATGTAAAGGATTACATCCTTAGAATATGGCTGTGTACATATTCTGAGGTGTCCTCAGAAAGAAGATTGCAAGCAGATCTCACAAGGCACTCTGAGAAGGAAGACTGCAAGCAGTTCTCATACATCTTTAGACGCTGACTTTCATTATTATTCCAGCTCTTGATAAGGTTGTTGCAAGATGAGAGAAAGCACAGTATATGAATACAAAGAAGTCTTCGTTGAATGTACCAGCTTCCTGGGTTCTATCATGTAACCCTTAAAGATTCTATTTCCCTGTAAGCCACCTCTTTGTTTACAAAATGTATAAATAAAGACAGGCAGCTCCCTGGGTGGGTCCAGTTCTGTCCTGTCTGGCTGCTGCAGTCCTGTTTCATCTCTGTATGTTGGTTGTCTCTTGTGTCTTTATTTATTAATTTCTTCCAGGCATAATTTACCCCAGAGAAATAGGATAAGTGGTCCCCAACAGGAAGACCCAGGATGAGATGGGTGATTCAGACTGGAGAAATGAGATAAGGTCTGTTGGAGATAATGAGATTGACTCAGGATAGGGCAGGGTTCAGAGCTGTTGTACATAGGGCCACTGTAAGTGATAGGCAACTTGATGGCACATAACAACAACATCCACCTTCACTATATATTACATTTCAACATTCAACATCAAGAAAGCAAAAATCCTTTCCCCAAAGGACCATTAGACAGTGTCATAATTGATGGCAAAAATATTGAAGTTGTTACTTGATTTCATATTACTTGGATCCATAAACAATACCCATGGTAACAACAGTCATGAAATCAAAGACATATTGTATGGAGAGAATCTGTTTTCAAGGCCCTCTCCAAAATGCTAAAGAGCAAGATGTCAGTTTAAAGATTATGAATTCACATCATGGTCTTTTCAATTATTTTGTATGCATCTGAAAGTTGAGCACTGAATAAGGATGACTGTAGAAAATAGATACATTTGATTTGCTGTGTTGGAGAAGAGTGCTGAATATCCCATGTCCTGTCAAAAGGACAAACAAATCTGTTTGTTTGGAGGATGTACAAGCAGGGTGCTCCTTAGAGGTAAAGGATAGTGAAAATTCATCTCACATACTTTAAGCATATTGTCAGAAAAAGGACATCATGCTGGGAAAGGTGAAATGTCCTAGAAATAGATGAAGGTCCCAACAATATGTACTGCCATGGTGACTATAACAATGGGCTCGAGCATATCAGTTGCTGTTGTTGTTGTTATGTGCCATTGAGTCGTTTCCGACTCATAGTGACCCTATGCACAACAGCTCTAAACCCTGCTCTATCCTGCACCAACCGCACCGCCTCTGACACACCCATCCCGATTACCCCAGTCAC
>NW_006399861.1:8419015-8419553 GCF_000299155.1 Elephantulus edwardii
TATTTCTTCTTCTTTGGCTCTGGTTGTTGGTGCATATATCTGAATGATAGTGGTATTTACTGGACTTCCTTGTAAGCGTATGGATGTGATCCTGTAGGATAAGGAAAAGTTCAGACCTGTTGTTCACAGGATTGCTATGAGTCAGTCAAGTTGTGGCATCTAACATCAATAGCCATTTAGAACTTGGCATATGCCTAGTAAAGTCCAAGTACTGTGCCAATCATAACTCATTTAATACCTATGATAATCCTATTGGTTGATGATCCTCAAATAACTTCGTAGGTGGAAAAACTGAGGCACCAGAAAGGTAAGAAATTTCCGTGATATTATTTAACTAGAAAGTGAAAGCACCACAGTTCAAGGCTGGACAATCAACGTCCAGGAAGCAAGTTGAAACCACTGCTTTATACTGTTGTTGTTGTTGTTATGTGCCGTCGAGTCGTCTGCGACTCACAGCGACCCTATGTACAACAGCCCTAAACTCCGCTCTGTCCTGTGCCAATCGCACTGTCTCTGACACTCCCATCCCAATTATCCC
>NW_006399861.1:8420043-8424672 GCF_000299155.1 Elephantulus edwardii
CATCCTGATGCTGCCAATTGGTCCAGTGGTGAGAATCTTTGTCTTCTTGACATTGAGCCTCAATCCATATTGTAGGTTGCAGTCCTTGACACTCTGCAGCAGGCGCTTCAGGTCCTCCTCAGTTTCAGCAAGCAGGGTTGTGTCATCCTCATAACGCAGATTGTTGATAAATTGTCCACCAATCTTGACCCCATGTAGCTCCCCTTAAAAAGTAATTTCACCAATGCCTGTCTTAATCCAGCCATAAATCCTATGCCCCAAATAGTTTAAATCCCATTAGTTTCACAATCTAATACTGTACTGGACGAATTTATTGCCAAAGATCTCTTTAAAATGCTGAAGAGCAAGCACATCACTTTGAGCACTAAGGTAAACCTGACTAAGTCATGGTATTTTCCAATCACGTTATGTGCATATGAATGTTTAACAATGAATAAGGAAGACAAGAGAAGAATGGAAGCCTCTCAATTGATGTGTTTGTTGGCAAAGGGAATAAACCACAGACTCCAAAAAGAACAAAGAACCCTTTTTAAAAATAAGTACATCGAGAATGTTGTTTAAAAGCAAGTATGGAACCTTTCCTCCATTCTTTGAGGGAACCCATTCCCTGACCTTACTAAAGACTCTAAATTCTTCATGGACATTCATCAGCCTCAATTCCATAGATTCTCTTTTTGGGAATTCTTCACCTTTCAGAGAAAGTCTTAAAAAAAAAAAGGCAAATCCATCAAATTGTGTGACCCTGTGGGTTAGAGAAATGGGAAGAATCCAGTGTGAAAAAAGCAATATATATGAACTTTATAAGTAAACCAATATAAAACTTAAAACACACACACACATCTATATCTAATCTATATCATCTGTATCTGTCTATATCATCTATCTCTCTATCTCTATTTATACCTATTCCCAACCGAATTTAAGAACCAAAGCATAGTTCAAACTCCATGAGCTCCACCATTCCAAATTCCTCCATAATCATGCATTCTCATTGGCTCTCTCCACTCAAAAATGCCTATCTGGGAGCATTCCTCTGCTTATTCAATCTCCTCCTCTTTTGATGCCACATGTTTCTTCATAGAGTCTAATTTCTTGAATAATTTTTTACACCATATAGACTCTGTACACATGAGGCATGTGCACATGCTGTTGAGTCGTAGGCAACTCATAGCAACCCTATGAACAAAAAACCTGAACACTTGTATAACTTTCATCTTTTCTCCAGGTTCATAGGATTTCCTGAAGCAAGCTATTTCAGAAGTGGATGCTGCTCCTACTTCTAAGCTTGTTTTAGTTGGGGAGCTCCACCAAACACTGTCCACCATGGGTAACCATTGTGGAATTTGACACATCACAGCAACCACAAGTTACCCTGTACAGAAAATGGGCAGACCAGTGTTATACAACCTAGAAGAATGTTTAACCAAAAACAAAACCAAGGTGGTTTTACATATGCTTCATATACACATATGTATATGTTTATACATATATAAACAAAAGATGAACAATGGTCTGAAGCTTTTCTATAGCTATCATCATTTCTCCAAGTTTATAGACTTTCAAGAGGCATGTAGTTTAGGAAGTGGATGCCAGTGCTGCTTCCAAAAAACCTGAATCAGCCGGGAAGTGTCAGCAAACACTGCCCATTTTGATGTTTGACATACCTATGGCCCAGTTTCCATGATTGCAACAACTCTGTTCTACTGAAAAGTAGAGCAAATAGACATACCTCTGCTGTACCACTTGAAAGAATGTTCATCCAAAGTCAATTAACATTTGGCCCGAGGGCCACAGGCCCATCCTGGCTTTAATTGTTTTGGGTCAAACATTCTTCTAGGTTGTATAGCACCGGTCTGCCCATTTGTTGTACAGAAGTAACTCGTGATTGCTGTGATACTGAAACCTGTGACACTGATGTGTCAAATTCCACAATTGTTACCCATGGTGGACAGTGTTTGGTGGAACTCCCCGATTAAAACAAGCTTGGAAGCAAGAGTAGCATCCACTTCCGAAATAGCTTGCCTCAGGAAATCCTATAAACCTGGAGAAACTATGAATGTTATACAAGTGTTCAGGTCTTTCATTCATAGTGTCGTTGTGAGTCACCTATAACTCAATGGCACTTAACAACAACAATTTACCTACATCTATCTATCTATCTATCTATCTATCTATCTATCTATCTATCTATCATCTATAGGGAGCTCTGGTGGCCTAGAGTCAAGAAGCTGCACTGAAATTCTGAAGGCACGCAGTTCAAGGCCACCAGCTGCTCAGTAGGAGAAGGACGGGCAATCTTCTCCTATGTCATTAACTGCCACTGAAAACTCACTATGGCAAGCTATGGGTTGGTTCTGACTCGACGGTACACAACTATATATATATTAACAAAAACAACATTATATATAATAAACAATATTGTTTGTTGTTGTTTTTATGTGCCATTGAGTTGCCTGAAACTCATAGTGACCCTATGTACAATAGCCCTAAACTCTGCCCTATCCTGTGCCAATCTCACTATCTACACCTACACCCATTACCCCAGTCACTGAATCAATCCATCTCATCGTGGATCTTCCCCTCCTGCTCTGTCCCTCCACCTTCCCAAGCATGACATCCCTCTCCAAGGACTGATCCCTCCTTGCAACATGTCCAAAGTATGTCAGACGAAGCTTCAGAATCCTTGCATCCAAGGAACAGACCAGCTTCACTCTCTCCATGACAAACCTGTTCGTTTTCTTAGCAGTCCACCATATATTCAACACTCTTCTCCAACACCACAGCTCAAAGGCATCAATTCTCCTTCTATCATCCCTAGTCATTGTCCAGCTCTCTGATACATAGCATCAGACATTGCAAAGAAAATGGCATGTATTATATTTTATATATTTACCAGTTCAGTCACGGCTGACAACAGCAAAATCAGAACAGATCCAAATTTGTAAAATGTGGTTATACCAGAACAATAGGTGAAAGGGGGAAAGTTATGACTCAAAGTTCTGAAATGGGAGATTCTCAGTGAACCCTTTCAGGAGCTTGATGGTGGGGACAGATTACTGCCCGGACCATTGAGACTGACACACTTTCATAGCTGTGAGGAGTGAGCTGCCCCTGGGAGAGGGGTGGAGGATAATGTTGTTTCTTTTTCTTTCTTTTTTTTTAATTTGAACTCCTTTTTTTATTGTGATTTTAACAAAAATTTACAGAAACTTTGGTTTTTCATTCATTCATTGTTCCAAATTTTCATCTCTACCCTCCCCCAGTTCACTTTAAACAAAATTCATTCATTGTTAAAAAAAAAAAAAAAGCAAGTATGGAGACATTTCATCTCATATACTTTCAGTATGTTCTCAGGAGTGGCCAATCCATGGAGAAACACATAGATGAAACAGAGGGTCTGAGAAAAAAGAGGAAGAATTGCAGTGAGATGATTAACACAGTGGCTAAAGTAATAGGCTAGCCACAGCAGAGACTGTGAAGATGGCACAGGATCAGGCCATTTCACTCAATTGTACATGGGGCTGGTAAGAATTGGAGCTCACTATATAGCACCTAACAAAACAATAAAATACCTCTGAAATCTTCCATCTGTCTCCCTCTTACCCGGTTCCAAGATCTCTGTTCTAATTATTGCACCACTCCAAGGTCTTTAGTCAGGTGCCCCCTCTTTTCAATCCTGCTTCACGCTGTGACAGGGCACTCTGGAAACAAAGGTTTGGTTCAGTTTATAGCCAGGTGCAGATTACCCACTACACCAGGTAAGGGCAGGCTGACTTGTGTTTAGTATCTATTCTGTAATGGACAATTTCATAAAAAATAGTGAAAACCCATGTAATTTTCACTAGACAAATAAGTAAGCACAAGTAAGTCCACATTTATCATGCTTACTGGATAGACCATCTCTTTCAGGGAGTGTTGCTTTTTAAAATAGGTGTTAGCTCTATAGGAAGGTATAACATCTTGGAAAAACTACCCCTATCAAGGGCAGAATCTTTGATGTTTTTAAAAAACATGTTTACTACAGAATATCAAGAAAGCACAAGTAAGCCTATGCTTACCTTGCTCACTAAGTAATTCATGACTGTTTATAGTGTTTCCTGTCCCACCAAAATCAACCCTTGCGGTAACAGCAATGAAGAAATCAAAAGGTGTGGCATTGGGAAAACCTACTGTCAATGACCTCTCCAAAGTGCTGAAAAGCAATGATGTCAATGATATCAAAATGTGCCTGATCTAAGCCATGGTATTTTCAATTGCTTCCTGTGCATCTGAAAGTTGGACAATAAATAAGGATGACAGAAAAATAATCTGTGCTTTAACTGAATATCCCATGAACTGCCAAAAAAACAAACTAGAGTTTCTTTAAAGGAAGTAAAACCAGAGCACACCACAGAGGCAAGGATAGTGAAACATTGTATCACATACTTTGAACATGTTGTCAGAAGTCCTTGGAAAAGACATATTCGAAAAGGTGGTGGGTCAACAAAAGAGAGGAAGCCCTTAAAATAGATTAATACAGTGTTTTGTTTTGTTTTGTTTTTTTGTTTCAGATCTACTGTTGTTGTCTTTTTAATTTAGTTTGTTTATTTTTCATTTCAATGAACATCTACAGAGATTTTGGAATTCCAT
>NW_006399861.1:8426921-8431492 GCF_000299155.1 Elephantulus edwardii
GTGTTGACCCCCCTCTTAGCCCAGTGCCTTGACCCACTTACTTCCCAGCTCCACTCTCCACCAGGATAACCCTTCTCATCTACCAAGTCCCTTCAGAAATTATCTTCCATTGTCCAACCCATGATCTGACAGCTTGTATCTGAAGCTTTCTTGGCTTCTGTGATTCCAAACACGTCAACTGTTGACAATTTTCTTTTTTTTTTCTTGTGGCCAGTGTCTCTTAAATTTAGTTGTACTGTCTCCAAGGGAAGGTGACGTGTCCTGTAGAACTGCAATATGCCTCTTCGCTATTATCTGAGCTGACTTCCGCCGGGTCCGCAGCTTCCAGGCTCCCCCTCTGCCCAGGGGCGCGCTCTCCGTGTCCCCCCAGCACCTCCCCTCTTTCCCAATATCATTGACATCACTCCTTTCCTAAAAGCAATCTAAATACAGTGCGATTGTGTACTTGAAACTAGTTTATACTAATCATTGTTGTAAAGTAGGAACCAACTCATAGGGTTTCCGAGGCTGTAAGTCGCATGGGAGAAGATTATCCATATTTCTCCCATGGTGAGGCTGATGGATCAACTCCCAAGACAGGCCTTTGGGTTAGCAGAAGATCTCCCCATGTGATTACACCCTGATGGCTCTCTAGCATATGTGGCATTTGTAATAAATTCTTAGCGTGATGTCGAAAGTCTTTCCTTAAAAATATACGGAATCGTTTAGGTTTTCTTTTCTATAGAATTCCTCTCTCTACATCGTGTTTCACTGACCATTAGAGACATACTGTGGTTCATGACACACTACACAGAGGCTTTTGGACTTACCTAGTGGACCAACAGAACGCTGGAAAGCTCGTTGCACATACAGGAAACACCCAGCAGAGGACAGTAGCGTCTAATAAAATGAGTACCCAAACCTAGATGACCGGAGCCGTCTTAGAATTCTGTCCTAACTCTCAAGAGCAAGAAAGAAACGTGGAAAACACGAACTTGATAATGTGAATTGTCTGCTCAAGGACACAAACCACTTGCTATTATTTCTACCTGCCATACCAATGTTCTATGAACAGCCTGCAAATGATTCAACAGGTTCAGGATATCAAATTGGCCTAAATCAGATAATTGGTAATAGTTGTACTTAAAAAAAAATAGATAGATAGATAGATAGATAGATAGATAGATGATAGATAGATAGATAGGTAGATATGTAGCGATATAGAGATATATATAGATATATAGATATAGATATTTTATACTGGTTTGCATACGAAATTCCTATACGTTGTGTGTCACACTTTCCTTCATTCACATTGTGTTTCATACAATAATTCCCATACATCGTGCTTTATAAAATGAATAACCATTGAACTGTTCCCACCATTACACCATCTTTTCAGATCTTTACCTGATCTTCCTATTTCCTTTACCCCCTCTCTCCACTCACCAAATCGTGACACCGCCCCCCCCCCATGGTTTCCCCTTGCCAATTCTCACCCCTCCGCTCCATGCCTTCCCCCTTGAGCCTCCATACATATTTTACTAGTTATCCTTCTATTTTTACAATAAAGGTCTGAAGTTATGAGACTGAGTTAGTTCGCTCATCATAATGCTATACAGTCTCTCCCAAGTTACGCAGTATTTTTCTAAATGTTTGTTCCTGAGGGCTGTGTGGTTTTCCATCGTCTAAATTCTGCTGTGCCATTGTACTAGTTTTAGTTCCTCAACATGCCCAAACTGAGATTTCAACGATCATAAATAAAGGTAATCTCAGAGGTCACAGTTGTTGCAGTGTGAGGCTTTTGGAGGCATGAACCTGCAATTCATGCCCCAATATTAAAAGGACAAGCCCGAGAGCAGGTTAGATGTAGCACAGACGGAGGACCTGGGCCCATGTCTGTTGCAGTAAGGAAAGCTGTGTGCTAGAAGGAGAATTTTATATATATAGTGTTTAAAGGAGGGAAGCTGCAAAATTTTTAAATACTCAATCCCCCTCTCCCCAAAGTAAACAGTCAATTGTTGGAGATATTGGATCAAGATTCAGAGGGGAGAAAGGCTAATGCAGCCAGAGAGTTCCTTGGAGACAAGGATGGTGGAAGCTCCAGCTCTCACACTTTGGATATGTCATTAGGAAACATGTTTGAACATGTCCCTTAGAAAGGGCTATCAAGCTTGCAAAGGTGGAGGGTCAGAGAGAGAAAGGAAGACCCCCAACAAGACTGCAGCAATGGGCTCAAGTATATCAGAGATGATTAGGGTGTCACAAGATAGGACAGGATACAGGTCTGTTGTTCATAGGGTCACTGAGTCACACTTGACACCTAACACCAACAACTGATACCAAAACTGATAGCAAAACTGATACTCTGGCGTGGATAAGGAGTTGCAAGGCCAACTCACAGACAAAGAATTCAAATACACCAGCTGTTCTACAAGAGGAAAATGGACAATTTACTCTCAAGAGATTTACAGCCTCTGAAAATCCACTGGAAGGTCAAGTTATGAGTCGCTTCTGACTTGACAGTACTGACAACATCTTGTTGAACCCAATATGAAAATAACACAAGATTTTCTCAGATCATTTATGCAGAGAAGTCAAAACAGGAAACATACTGTGTGTGGCTTCTGTTCACATCATATGGTTTTTATCTCCACAAAAATGAATGGGTTTTTTTTTCTAAATAAGTATAAAGATTTTCTTACTTTAGTTTTAGAAGAAAATATTTAAAAGAGCTTCATGCATAAATAATAATTTCACCTTAAGGATTATTAGAACGTTTTTAGCACAAAGAATGAAAAAGTTACTATTCCCAAACTTGACTCTTCAACAAAACAGTGCAATAAGTGCATTGTTTATGAATATTAGAATGAACATGATGACAATATAAACAATAATTTGGAGCCTGGAGAAAAAATATCTATCAGGAAAGTTTAGGGTCTTGTATATTTTTCCTCTTCTATGCAGTCTGTCCTCCATAGTTTTAAAATATATTGTGCTTAGGGAAGAAGGGGGGGAAGATAATACAAGGACTTGAGGAAAGAAGGAGAGGAGAAGAATTTTCAAACTGATAACACTAAAAAAATTATAAAATTGTGCTAAAAGAGGAATATTTTTAACCTGCAAAAAAATCTTCTTTAAATACTCACATTATGCTAAGATTATTGTTGCTTTTATATGCCATTGAGTCTCCTGCAACTCATAGAGACCCTTTATACAGCATCTCTGAAACCTGCCCTGTCCTTAGCCAGTCTCACTGACTCTCTGACACACCTGCACCCATTACCCCAGTTACTATGTCAGTCCATCTCATCCAGGGTCTTCCTTTCTTGTTCTGTCCTTCTACCCTTCAAAGCATGATGTCTTTCTCCAAGAACTGGTCCTTCCTGGCCATGTGCCTAAAATGTGTGAGATGGAACTTCAAAATCCTAGCCTCAAAAGGGAAACTTGGTTTCACCTTCTTAAGGTCAGAGCTGTTTGTTCTCTCAGCAGTCCAGGTTATGTTTAATACTCTTTTCCAGAAGCACAACTCAAAGGTATTGATTCTTCTTCTGTCAGCCTTTTTCATTGTCCAGCTCTCTGATGAATAGCAAGTAATTACAAAGACTATGGCCTGAATTAGACACATCTTAGTCTCTAGACTGACATCTTTGCTTCTAAGATTATGTTCCTACTATTTTGTGTGAAATTTTTAGAATAATGGCAAAATTACACACTACTGACTGCACAGTTGGAATTGAAATATTAGGATAAGACAGTTTATGCTAGAGTCACAAAGTATGTCCATCTCAGAAGCCTGATACTATCATGAATAGAGGAGCAAATCACAGCTCCCTGTTTTCGTAAATAAAGTTCTGTTTACAAACACACACTCATATTTGTTTACATATTATTTACAGCTACTTTTGAGGTACTACAGTAGAATCTGTATTGTATTATTAATACAGAGACAAGTAATGTGAGCCATTTTTAACATGTTGGTCCACAAAGTCCAGAATAACTGTCAATACTTTTACAGAAAAGGAAAAAAGAAAATCTGATTCCTATATAAAAGCAGTGCTGTTCAGTAACATATCCTATGATAATAGAAATTTCTCTGCTGTCTAACAAAATATGTGCTCACTTCAATATAGATTGAAACTCAGCATCAAGAAAACAAAGATTCTCACTACAAGGCCAATTGGCGGCACCATGAAGGATGGAGATTTAAGTTGTTAAAAAGTTCCACTTTCAATATATTATAGGGCATGATGATTATCATAAGAGTCCAGAATGAAGGTAGCAGAGTGGAGTATACTCGGGATGGGAGTGGGAGGGAGTGGGGCGATTGAATACCAATGAAGAAATTTTTCTTTTACTTTTCAAAGAGAAGAGTGAATGGGGGGTGAGGGGGGGCAGGGAGAAAAGTGCAACAATGAATGATTGGTAATCCAAAATCTCTGTAAATGTTCATTGAAATTAATAATAATAATAAAAAATGTTGTTGTTGTTGTTATGTGCCGTCGAGTCATTTCTGACTCATAGCGACCCTACGCACAACAGCCCTAAACCCTGCTCTATCCTGCGCCAACCGCACCGCCTCTGACACACCC
>NW_006399861.1:8431592-8435502 GCF_000299155.1 Elephantulus edwardii
GGTGGTGCGGTTGGCGCAGGATAGAGCAGGGTTTAGGGCTGTTGTGCATAGGGTCGCTATGAGTCGGAAATGACTCGACGGCACACAACAACAACAACAACAGTCCCTCCTGACCACATGCCCAAATATATGTCCGACAGAGCTTCAAAATCCTTGCCTCCAGGGAGCAGCTTGGTTTCATCCTTTCTAGGACAGACCTGTTTGTTCTCTTGGCCATACACAGTATGTTCAACACTCTTCTCCAGCATCCCGACTCAAAGGTGTTGATTCTTGTTCTATCATCCTTAGTCAATGTCCAGCTCTCCAACACAGCAAGTATCTGAGAAGACCATAGCCTGTATCAGATACAACTTAGTCTCCAGACTGACGTCATTGCTCTTCAGTACACTAGATAGGTCCCTGACAGCAGACTTTCTCAATGCTTTTGATTTCCCAAATCTTTTGATTTACTGACTGCTGGTGCCAAGAGTGTTAATTGTGGAACTAAGCAAGCTGAAGTTGTAAGCAATCTCAATCTCAATCTCAATCTCTTCTAATGTGTGTGAATGAAACACAATGTGAATAAAGGAATGTGAGGAACACAACATATATAAATTTTGCATGCAAACCATTACAAAAGAATGTTTTTTAAAATCAGAAAATATGTGCATCAATGTTGTATCTTTTCTCAATACCAATTCACTCTGTTCCTCTAAGGAGCACCTTGGCTGCATTTTCTCCAAGATACATTTTTGTTGTTCTTTTGAGGGTACATAAGATGTTCAGTACTCTTACCCAACACCACAATTCAAAGACACTGATTCTTCTTGTATCATCTTTATTCATTGTTCAATTTTTAGGTACATGGCAAATAATTGAAAAGACAATGGATTTTAGTCTTTAAACTGACATCACTGCTCCTTAGAACTTTAGAGTTCTTGACAGCAGATTTTTCCAATGTGATAGAATTTTTATTTCTTGAGTGCTGGTACCAAAAATGTTGATTGTGGATCCAAGTAAGATAAATTTCTTGGCAATTTCAAACCACTCACCAGCTATCCTGATGCTGTCTATTGGCCCAAGGGTGAGGGTTTTCATTTTCTTGACGTTGAGATGAAATCCATATTGAAGGCTGTAGTCTTTGTGGCAACCAAGAAGTACAGCCAGGATGCTCCTTAGAGGCAAAGATGGTGAGCCTTGACTTCACACACTTTGGGCATGTTGTAAGGAGAGGCTAGTTCTTGAGAAAAGACATGCTTTGTAAAGAGAAGAGTCACCAAAAGAAAGGAAGATTCTCAACAAGATGGATTGACACAGTGACTGTAACAATGTGAAATATTTAAAAAAAAATTATGAGGATGGTTCATGGCAGGTCGGGTACAGATCTGCTGTTGACAGAGTCACTATGGGTTGTGGTCAACTCAATGGCACCTAAAACAATAACTGCATTCAAACTCTATGCTGAATAAATCATTTAAGAAATTGGATTATCTGAAGAAAAATGTGGCTTCAGGAGGAAGACTCATCAACAACCTGTGGTATGCAGATAATACAATCTAGCTTGCTGAAAGTGAAGAGGACTTCACATGTTTGCTGCAGTACTCAACACCAAGGAAACAAAAAATCTTCACCACTGGACCAATAATCAACATTTATGACTGGTGGGGAAACTATCAAAGCTGTCAATGAATTAATTTCATTCGGATCCACAATAAACATCTATAGTAAGTAGCAACTGTCAAGAAGTCAGAAGATCCAGGTCAAGGAGCTCTCCATAGTGTTAAGGAGCAGATATGTTCACTCATAGACCAAGGTACACTTGATTCAAACCATAATCTTCTCAATTGTTTCTTACGCATCTGAAAGTTGAACAAGGAGTAAACATGAGAGAAGAAGAATCAATGCCTTTAAATTGTAGATTGGAGAAGAGTGGAATGAAGGGCCTGTCCCATGGACTGCCAAAAAACAAACAAGTCTAAGTGGAGGAAGTACAACCAGGGTGCTCCTTACAGGCAAAGATGATAAAATATCTTCTCATACACCCTGGGAATTTTCCAGTCCTTGGAAAAGAGCATTATGCTGGGAAATGGGAGGGTCAAAGGAAAGGAAAAAAACCTCCATCAAGGTGGATTGACATGGAGAGTGTAAAAATGGGCTTGAATATATCAGGATTCATAAGGATGATGCATCATTAAAGCAGAGCTATCCTATTCTTCACAGGATTATTATGAATTGTAGTTAACTCGATGACACCAAACAACAACCATATGTTGCTATGTGCCATCGAGTCGCCCGAGACTCATAGCAACCCTGTGTACAACAGCCCTAAACTCTGCTCTATCCTATGCCAATCTTATTGTCTCTGACACACCTACCCCCATTACCCCAGACACTGAATCAATCCATCTCATCGAAGGTCTTCCTCTCCTGTGCTATCCCTCCACCCTCCCAAGCATGACATCCCTCTCCAAGGACTGATCCCACCTTGCAACATGTCCAAAGTATGTCAGATGAAGCTTCAGAATCCTTGCCTCCGAGGAGCAGCCTGACTTCACCATCTCCAGGATGAACTTGTTTGTTCTCCTAGCAGTCCATGGTATATTCAATACTTTTCTCCAACACCACAGCTTCAAAGCATCAATTCTCCTTCTGTCACCCCTAGTTATTGTCCAGCTTTCTGATGCTGAGAGAATAATTGCAAAGACCACGGCCTGTATCAGGCGCACCTTAGTCTCCAGAGTGACATCATTGATCTTCAGTACTTAGGTGAGGCCTCTTTCCCAATGAGCATACTTTCCCAATGCAATTGGTCTTTTAATTTTCTGGCTGGGCTGCTTGTAACAAGAGTGTTGATATGTTAGATTATGATTAGTATGGCCACATGTTACTAAACTGATGCATCATCAAAGACTATCTAACAAGAGCATATTCACAGGTACCAGGGATCAGAGCTTCAGCATTTCTTCTTGAGACACAACTTGATCCATAACACCATCAGACAAAAATTTTCTGCCTTTGTACTCCTTTCTTTCCCCGCACTATCCTCAGGCTCAAGGGACACATACAACCAGAGAGAAAGTAGAGAAGAGGCTGAACATTGCAAGTCTTTGAGCCTGTCCAGCTAGCAAGATAGGGTGAGGTTGCTTTAAGATGGATCCTAGATTAACTTCAGATCAGACTGGATTTTTGTAAGGAATGTTAAAGAAGGTTGTGAATTAATACCTAAAAGGGACATGAAAAACTGCTCCAACTACTATCTCAGAGTAGGGAATAAGATTCCATACAGAACCTGTGAAAATACTTGTGTAAGAATATAAAATTTTATTCTTTTATGATGCCTGCTTCAACAAACGCAGGTAAAGATTTTTCCAAATTCGTCTCAGATTCTTCTTTTTAATAAATAAAACATTATGCTGTTTGTTGTTATGTGCTGTCGAGTCGTTTGCGATTCATAGCACAACAGCCCTAAACCCTGCTCTATCCTGCGCCAACCGCACTGCCTCTGACAGACCCATCCCGATTACCCCAGTCACCGAATCAATCCATCTCATTGAGGGTCTTCCCTTCCTGCACCGTTCCTCCACCATCCCAAGCATGATGTCCCTCTCCAAGGACCCGTCCCTCCTGGCAACATGTCCAAAGTATGTCAGACGAAGCCCCAGAATCCTTACCTCCAAGGATTTGCTTGGTTTAATCCTCTCCAGCATGAATCTGTTTTCCTGGCAGTCCATGGTACATTCAGTAATCTTTTACAGCACCACAGCTGAAAGGCATCAACTCTCCTTCTATCCTCCTTGGTCATTGTCCAACTTTCTGATGCATAACAAGCTATTACAAAGACCATGGCCTGTATCAGGCGCACCTTAGTATCCAGAGAGACACCGTTGCTCTTGAGTACTTTAGAGAGGTCCCTAACAGCAGACTTTCCCAT
>NW_006399861.1:8435602-8444300 GCF_000299155.1 Elephantulus edwardii
AGACATTCAGATGGCCAACAAGCACGTGAAGAAATGTTCAAAATCCCTAGCTCTGAGAGATATGCAAATCAAGACAACCATGAGATATTATCTCACTCCAGTAAGACTAGCAAAATTTAACAGAACAGCAAGCAACAAATGCTGGCGAGGTTGTGGAGAGACTGGAACCCTTAATCCAGTGGTTTTAACAATGGATTCAAGTATATCTGAGATGGTGAAGATAACACAGAATTGGGCCAGTTTCACATCTATTGTTCATTGGGTTGCTATGAGTCATAGTTGACCTGATGCCACCTAACAGCAACTACCACAACAACAACCCACCACTGCCTACAAATTCAAGTTAACTCCTCATTCGAGGTTTTCCAACTAACTCTCAATCTGTGTTATGCAGATGACACAACCTTGCTTGCTGAAACTGAAGTGAACTGAGACACTTGCTGCAGAAGGTGAAAGACTGTAGTCTTCAATACAAATTGAAGCTCAATGTCAAGAAAACAAAGATTTTCATCACTAAGCCAACTGGCAGTTTCATGATAGACGGAAAAGAGATTGAGATTGTAAACAACTTCAGCATGCTTAGTCCCACAATCAACACTCTTGGCACCAGCAATCAAGAAATCAAAAGACTAATTATATTGAGAAGGTCTGATTTCAGGGATCTATCTAGATTACTGAAGAGCAATGATGTCAGTCTGAGACTAAGGTTCATCTGATACAGGCCATGATCTTTGCAATTACTTAATATGCATCAAAGAGCTGGACAATGACTAAAAATGACAAGAAGAGTAGATGCCTTTGAGTATGGTGCTGAATAAGAGTTTTGAACTTAACATGGACTGCCACAAAATAAAAAACAGGTCTATCCTGGAGAGGGTGAAACCAAGCTGTTCCCTGTAGGCAAGGATTTTGAAGTTATATCTCACATATTCGAGAACATGGCTAGGAGGGACCAGTCCTCAGAAAAGAACGTAGTGCTCAGAAGGCTGGAGGGACAGCACAGGAGAGAAAGACCCAGGATAAGATGAACTGGCTCAGTGAATTTCTTGGGATAAAGGAGATTAGATCTGTCAGAGATGATGAAATATGTTCAGGATAGAGCAGAGTTCAGAGCTGTTGTACATACGGTCGCTATGAGTTGCCGATACTTGATGGCACATAACAATAACAAAATATCCACCTTGCACTCAGCTCACAGCAATAGCTCTTACAGCTCTGACTCAGCTGCCTTTCCATGAGGTATCCACGTTCTCATATGCTCCAGGCTCTTTTTTTTCATGCTATCTGTATATTGGTCCTTCGTGTCCCACTCACCTGCTGGACAAGGCCGCATCCTCTTTTGAGTCACAGTTCAAGACCTTTGTTGTCAAGTCCTTCCTGACATCCTGAGTCCCCCATTCTTCCTTTCACTTCACAGTCTTTCTTTTCTGTGTCATGCTTAACCCCTAACAGAAGATGCTAGCACCTATGATCCAATAGAAGTGAGGCAAGTAAGGCACTAGCATCAGGGGCAAAACTACATGCAGTACAAAAAAAATCAATGGTCAAGATAAATACAATATTAATACAATGTGTTTTAAAGCTAAAACTATTGTGCAAAAGTCTATTCTGAAGAATAGCTAAACTTTAAGTAAAAATAGAATCAATGTTGAGACACATAGGAGAATTAGGTAAAAAGAAAGAGCAATTTTTTAAAAAAAGAACAATTGATTTGATCCTGTCTTGATCTAAAAATGTTGATACTTTTTTCAATATTACATTTTTGGCCTTAATTTTCCTATTTTTTTATATGATAGGGAGGTCTAGTCCATAAGAATTGTACTGTTAACCCACAGGTGGAATTTTTATGGTGATTTTAAACTACCAGCTGCTCCACAAAGGAAAATAGTCTGTCTCCTCCCACGCTATTTACAGCCTCCAAAAACCAGCTGGAAGTGAACTAAGTCAGTTCCAAATTGATGGCAACAAGTGAATGAAATGCACTAAAATAGTTTCTTAATTTCTTTCTTTTTTTTTTTCTTTGATTTTTGTTTTGGGACACTCATTAACTTGGCACCTGACATTTGACCTATACTGTGGTACTTTCAATCACTTCACATGCATGTAAAACTGGACAATCAATAAGGAAGACAAAAAAAAAAAGAACTGATGCTTTTGAGTATAGTGTTGCTAAAAAATATTGAACATGCCATGAACTTCCAGAAGAAGGAACAAATCTATCTTGAAAGGTGTACAGGCAGAGTGCACCATAGAAAAAAGGATGGTGAGAAGTTCTGGCCTTGATGGCAGGAGGATCAGACCTTGAAGAAGGACAACATGATTAGACACAGGTAAGAGGGGAAGAGGAAGATCTTCAACCAGATTTGTTGATGCAATGGTTACAACAGTGTACTCAAATATGGCAATGATTCTGTGTATAAGCCAGGATAGGACAGTGTTTTTCTGTTGTACATGAGATCTCTATGAGTCTGAATCAAATGATGGCATCTACCCACATCACATGCCTGTAGTTGGGAATGCATTATCTGTCACTAATAAAACAGGACTAGCACAGGTTGTGTTTTGAGTCAATCTCTATTGAGATATGTTGTTGTTGTTGTTGTTGTTGTTAGGAGCTGTGGAGCTGTTGAGTGAAATACAACTCATACCAACCCATGAACAACAGAACTGAACCCTGTCCTGTCCTGAACTATGTTCACACTTTCTGACACACTTGAGACCATCGCAGCAGTCACTCTGTCAAACCATCTGGTTGATGATCTTCCTTTTTTTTGCTGTCCCTCCCCCTTGTAAAGTATGATGTCCATCTCCAAAGAATAGTCTCTCCTAGCAACATGTCCAAAGTGTGTGAGATAAAGCTTTATTATCTTTGCCTCCAAGAGCATTCTGGCTGAACTTTCTCTGAGACATATTAGTTTGCTCTTTTGACCATCCATGATATATTCAGTACTCTTTTCTAACACCACAGTTCAAAGGCACCAATTCTTCTTCTGTCAACGCACAGACCAGTGCTATACCACCTAGAAGAATGTTTGACAGGAAAACAAATTGGACCTGGCCTGAGGGCTGCAGATTAAAATCACCCACCTTCGGCTTGGTAACATAACTTTCTGTCCACTAGGCCAACATAGCTCTCTCTCTGTCATCTAAGATAGTCTATGAATTATGATGTTATATGATTTGGATGTTATCTGAAAAACCTAATGGGAACTCACTAATAATTATAATTTCTGTAACTGCTTCTACCTCTGCTGTTGATGGAAGCTATAGAAATGGATGACAGCTGTGGATGAGTGGTAATAAAAGCTGGAATCAGAGGAAATGAGTGGAACGGGAGTATGCACAGCCAGTCTGGCCCATTGTTCCACCTACCTGAGCAGCAGAAGCAGTCAGCTCTGCAGCCTGTGGGACAAAGCCAGAAAACTCACATTGACAGTCATATCCTCTGTTTTGCTTGGAGAGGGACATAGCCTTGGAAGGATAGAGGAACAGATCAGGAGAGGAAGACCCTGAATGAGATGTATTGATATAGGAACTGGGGCAATAGTGGCATGTTGGAGTCAAGTGATAGTGGCTCAGGACAGGGCAGGCTTCAGAGATGTAGTGCATAGGGTCGCTATGTGACTCAAAAGCAAATAACAACAACATCCCATCCATGGCCTGGTGCTATAGGAGTTTTGGGTCTTTAAAACCATAAAAGAATAATAAAATGAGAGCTTCATTCCCTTAAAAAAATTTTTATAGGACCATGAGTGCACACTGTTACATGTTGCCATTAAGGGATGTATATCTGTGTGTGTGTGTGTGTGTGTGTGTGTGTGTGTGTGTGTGTGTGTGTGATATCAATGTCTTTGAGTATTGAATATCCCATTGACTGCTAAAAGAACAAAAAATATGAAGAACGTGCAACAGGGTGCTCCTTAGAGGCAAGGATGGTGAAACTTTGTGTCACTTACTCTGTGTCTGTTTCAGGAGGAACCAGTCCTTGGACAGTTAGAAGATCAGCAAAAGAGAGATACTCAACAAGATGGACTAACACATTTCAGTACATTAACAATGGGCAGAAATTATAAGGACAACACAGGATAGGGCAAGCTTCAGATCTATTGTTCATTGGGTCGCTATCAGTTATAGTCAACTTAATGGTGTCTAACAATAATAACACACATATATTATACATATTAACATAAGGAATTTCTATCCACTTAGTGGTAAGGAGCTTCACTGCTAATGCAAAAGCATATGATTTGACCTACCATCTACTCTGTGGAAGAAAGAAGGGCAATCTCCTCCCATGCTATTTACTGCCTCCAAAATCTCACTGGAACATCAGCTATGGCTTGGTTCTGAGTTGATAGCACACAACACCTATATACATTTTAAATATTCATATGCATATGCTTACCTGTTAATATCACTATAATTCAAATATATGCACCAACAACCAGAGCCAAAGAGGAGGAAATAGATTATTTCTGCCAACTATTACAGTCAAAAAGCAATCAAACATGCAACCAGGATTCATTAGTAATGATTGATGATTGGAATGCAAAAGTTGGGAACAAGGAAGAAGGATCAGTAGTTAGAATATATGGACTTGATGGCAGAAATAAGGCTAGGGATATAATGAAAGAATTTTGTACAATGATTTATTCATTGCAAATATCTTTTATAATGGTGAGATTATAAAATGGTGCAACCACCCTGCAAGAGAGTATGGTGTGTCCCTCAGAAAGCTGGACATAGAGGTTATATATGACCTAGCTATACTACTGCTAGGAATTTACACCAGGGAAAACAGAACTGAGTTACAAATGGAGATATTTACACTGATGTTCATAGCAGCATTATTCACAATAGCAAGAACACTGAAACAACCAAATGTCCATTAACAAACAATTGGATGGAGAAACTGTAGTATATTTACATGCAGCACCCAGGAGCAATGATTTTGAAAAATGCTATACAACATAAGAGAGGCTAGAGAGCAATATGTTGAGTGAACTAATTCAGGCACAGAACAAATACTGTATAAGACCATTATTATAAAAACAGAAGGATAACCGGTGAGATGTGTATGGATAATCAAAGAGGGAAGGGGATGGGGCAGGAAGGCAGAAGGTGGAGAGGTGGGATGTCACGGGGTCAAAGTGTTTGGTGAGTGGAGGGAGGGAGAAAATAAAAGTACATGTGTGAAACATAATAAATAACTAAGTAAGTAAGTAGATAACCACAAATGGTGACTTTACATAGGATCTCACTTGATGGACTTAATCAGATCAGTCCCTCTGTGGAAAGAATTGTTGAAGAAGGTTCAATATCCGCTCTGGAAACTAGGCCAAATGCTGACTGAGGAACAGACTATCAACTAATCATATTCATGTTCAAACTTGCGTATGAGCTAAAGTAAATTAAAATATATCCACAAGAATCAAAATTTGACCTTGACTCTATCCCATATGAATTTAAAAACCATCTCAGGAACAAATTTAAGACCTTGAACAAAGACAAGATGAGCTGTCAAAGGATATAAAAAATATCATACATCGGGAATACGAAAGGTCATTAAAAAGACAGAGGAAGAGGAAAAGACCAAGAGAGATGCTGAAAGAGACTCTAAATATTGCACTAGAATGCTACAAACCCAAAGCAAAGGAAGAAATCAAGAACTTAAATAATAAAACAGAAGATTTCAAAAAGCAGCTCAGCAAGACAAAGTATTATAACTAAATGTGCAAAGAGCTGGAGTCAGAAAACCAAAAGGAACAAACACTTCAGAATTGCTCAAACTGAAGGAATTGAAGAACAATTTTAAGCCTCAAGTTGCAATAATTAAAGATGCTGTTAGCAGAATATTGAGTGATCCAGGGAACTTCAACAGAAGATGGAAGAAGAACACAGTCACTGTACACAGAAAGATTTGCTGGCACAGAAGAATTTTGTGAAACAACATATGACCAAGAAGCAGTCGTGATGAAGGAGGAAGTTTAAACCGGTCTAAAGGAATTGGCAAAAAGCCCCAGGAATTTATAGAATACTAAGTGACTTATTTCAACAAACAACCCTGGACATACTCACCAGTTTTGCCAAGAAATCTAGAGGGCACATACCTGGACAACTGACTGGAAGAGATCCATATTTATTCCCATTCCAAAAATAAGGTGATACATCAGAGTGTGAATATTATTCTAAAATATCACTAATATCACATGCAAACAAAATCCTGCTGAAGATTATTCAAAAATTCTTTTAACAGTGTAACAGAAAACTGCCAAATATACAAGTTGGGTTTAGAAGAGGCTGTGGCACTAGAGACATCATTGCCAACGTCAGATGGATCTTGGCTGAAAGCAGAGTACCAGCAAAATGTCTATTTGTGTTTTATTGACTATGCAAGAGCATTTGAGTGTATGGATCCTGACAAACTATGGTTAATATTAAGAAAAATGGGAATCCCAAAACCCTTAATTATGTTCATATAAAATCTACATTTAGACCAAAAGCAATTGTCTGAACAAAAGAAGGGAACTCTGCATGATTTAAAATCTATACTTAAGGGTTATATACCTTCTCCATACATATTCAATCTGTATGATGAGCAAAACATTCTAGAAACTAGACTCTATGAAGAATGTGGCATTAGAATCAGAAGATTCTACCAATACCCTGTGTTATAAAGATGATAAAACCTAATTTGCTGAAAGTGAGGAGGTCTTAAAATTATGAAAAAAGATCAATATTGATTACATCTCAACAGCAATAAATTAAAACTCCTCACCACTACATCTATGGTCAATATCATAATAGATGTATAAAAGATTGAGGTTGTTAACAATTTCATCTTCTTTGAATCCACAAACACTCATGGTAGCAGCAGTAAAGAAATCCAAAGATATATTACATTTAGAAAGTCTGCTACCAGTTACCTCTTCAAGATACTTAACAGCAATGATGTCAGTTTGAAGACTAAGGTACACCTCATACAGGCCATGGTCTATTCAATCACTTGCTATGCTTCTGAGGGCTGGACAATGAATAAGGATGGCAGAAGTAGAATCAATGCCTTTGTATTGTACTGTTGAAAAAGAGTACTGACTGCTAAAAGAAAAGACAAATATATCTTGGAGATGGTACAGCCAAAGAGCTCCTTAGAAGCAAGGATGGTGAAGCTTCAAAACAAACCAAGATGATTTCCCCTATGGCCCAGTCCCTCCCAAAGATGATTCTACCACATTGACGTGACGTGAGTCATTTGGGTTAATATTTCTTACTCACATCTCTATGATTTCTTCTGAAAAAGAGCTACTTCCCAAGAACTTCAAACTCTGTCCTCCAACACCACAAGGCTTTGAAAAGGGAGGTTTTGATGGGTACAATAAATTCTTAACTTGAAAAGGCCAAAAGGGAATCGTTTCAAACAACATAGTTTTTGGAACACAACCACATCCCTCTTTCTCCAGCAAGTGTAAAAACTAAGGATCTCAACTGTAAATGTTTTACACTAATTATTCCTTTCTTAATAAAGTCCCGGCATATTTAAATTTCCATGGCACATGTTTTCCTTTATAAAAGTTTTAGTAACTATTTTCTCTGATAGGAGTCCTAAGAACTGCTCATGAGTGGAACTGGCACAAGGCTGTTACTTGCTTGCTGTCCAAAGTTAACAGCTATTGAAACTTTTGTTTACTTTCCTCTTCTGTTTGAAGGTATTTAATGCTATTAAAGTTCTTTTTGGTGTCACACATGTAAAAAGGTATAAAAGTGGCCACTTAACAAATTTTGGCCATTTCTAACAGCAGCTGCCTAATATTGCATTTTATTTAATTGGAAAAGGATGCAGGAATGTGAGAAGTCTGTGGCGACATTAAAGAAACTCAGCACTTGGAAAGATTATAGGAATATCCTCGCCTATTTTCTCCTAATAAAATTACCATTATTAAGTAATTTATTGGGTGTCAACAATATGTTAGGCACTTTTTTTAATTATCTGAAATGAATGGATTAGGGGAAACCCTTTTAAGTCTTTTGGAAGGATCCTCAGTGAACATTCCAGAGTGTATGTTCAGCTGACAGGGTCACACTATCATTAAGACAATCCCCTAGTAACTGCAAAATCAAGTTCCTGAGTAGATACATATTACCCCACCTCTATCAGCTGGTCCATCATCACTCAGCAAACTCCACCACCGCTCATAGTTTTCACAGAAAATAGTCTGTTGCTCCTCTTACCACTGGCTCTTCTCCTCAGTATACCTTTTCCACCTGGTCTTCTGGTGAACTTTCTGTGCCTTAAAACTCAGCATCAAAATCTCTGTGAAACTTTCCTCCACCTCCCCACATTGTTGTTGTTGTTGTTGATACATGCTGTCCCGTCACCTGTGACTCAGAGCAACGCTATATACAATAGTTCTGAATCCTGCCTTATCCTGAGTCAATCTCATCTTCTCCAACAGACTTAATCCCATTTCTCTAGTCACTGCTGGCAATCCATCTCACCCCTGTATCTTCCTCTCCTGTGCTGTCCCTCTAACTTTCCAAGCATGATGCCAATATCTAAGGACTAGTCCCTCCTGTTCCACAATCAGCCCCCGGCCTAGTTTTCACAGCTGATATTGAGCTTCTCCAGCAGTTCCTTCTACAGATGTAGTCGATCTGATTCCTATGCATACCATCAGGTGAAGTCCATGTGTATAACCTG
>NW_006399861.1:8444400-8482045 GCF_000299155.1 Elephantulus edwardii
AGGATAACCCTTCTCATCTACCAAGTCCCTTCAGAAAATATCTTCCATTGTCCAACCCATGATCTGACAATTTGTATCTTAAGCTTTCTTAGCTTCTGTGATTCCAAAAACGTCGACTGCTGACATTTTCCTTTTGACCAGTGTCTCTTAAGTTTAGTTGTGCTGTCTCCAAGCGAAGGTGACGTGTCCTGTAGAACTCCTGAGTGGATTATGTTTCCCTTTCTGGCTTCCTTGTGCCCAATCTCAAGCCTCCCTTCCGCACAGGAGCACGCCGGAAATTCTGGGTACGTTTGAAAAACGCCTCTTCCTCACGTGTCTGAGCTGGCTTCCTTGTGCCCGCTCTCAAGCCTCCCTTCTGCCCAGGATTTCCGGCGTGCTCTTGGGTGGAAGGGAGGCTTGAGATTGGGCACAAAGAAGCCAGAAAGGGAAACATAATCCACCGTTTGCAAGATGCTAATGTCCTTTGTTCTTACTAGGTGCCGTTAAGTCAAATACAACTCATAGCAACTCTATGAGCAACAGGCCTGAGCCCTGTCCTATCCTAGGCCCCCGTCACAATCTCTGATACACTGAGCCCATTGCTGCAGTCACTCTGTCAATCCACTTTACTGGGAGTCTTTCTCTATTTCACCAACCCTCTGCCTTTCCAAGTATGATATCTCTTTCCAAAGACTGGCCTCTCCTTAGCAACATGCCAGAAACATGTGAGCCAAAGCGTCACCATCATTGCCTCCACGGAGCGCTATGACTGCATTTCTTCCAAGACATATCTGTTTGAGTTTTCTAGCCAACACCACAATTCAAAAGCATTAATTCTTCTGTCATCCTTATTCATTGTCTGGTGCTGATAAAGTTAAATTTTGCTTAAACTCTATGATCCTGGGAGGTAGGGTGGAGGGAAGAGAGAAATGATCAAAGAAATCTCTTTCTCTTTTGTTCAGAAAAACTGACTTACTACTATAAAGAAGGGCACTCTAGTGGCTTAATGGTACTGAATTACACTGCCAACCCAAAGATACATGATTCAAATCCACCAATAGCTCCTCACGAGAAAGATGGGCCATCTCCTCCCACACAACTTACTAACTCCGAAAACCTACTGGAGGGTCAGGTATAAGTCAGTTCCGACTTAAGGTACTCAACAACTCTAAAGAACAGACTAGGACAGCCTTAAGTATCCCTGTCTTATAAACAATGTTATGGGAATAGAGGAGACAGTGTCTGGCCTCCACTGATTTCAGAAAGGAGATGGATCCCTATGAATAGTAATAATAGCACAAAGCTTATTTCCGTGAAGTAGACATGTTCTCAAACTCTGTAACTTCTTTTTCCCATTTCAATATTAACTGTCCTCCTCAAGATACTCAAGATTCTATATTTTTGCAATGACCACAAAGAATTCATAGATTATAATCCTGATTATAAAGGGGTTTTTTCATGATTATAAAGTTTATGAGGGATGGAAAAGATTCGGAGGCTACTCTGTCAGTAAGCCTAGACTCCAGGTCACTTGTCTGTAGCTCCACGGGTTGGCAGTTATAGCTCTCCTAACCAATGGCACCCACTTCACCTGCAAAAATTCTCCCTTCTCATTCACGGGTTGGGAGCCTAGAGCTCAGTTTCACATCAGTCTTTGGTCCTCTGCCACCTCTGATCTTGCTGTCATTTTATCTGATATTTTGGTGTTCCAACTCTCCACCACTGTTTCATGCAGAGATCTTAGATCCAAGGGATATGCTACCCTGTCTGGTTCTTCCTTCTCGATGGTCATATGATGTCCACGTCTGCCTCCGAGCCAAGTCAATTAAGACTAGTAGAATGGCAAAACTGACCAATACCCATATTAGCATTCTAACACTTTATTTGCATGGTCCCACTCATTCAAAGGTATCATTTAGCTTGTTCACATTATTAGCAAGGTATGCAATGCCATTAGGAGGCCATAAATATCTCACATTTGCACAGTCCATTGCTTCAGTATATCAGAGCCATTGTTGATAGGGTCACTATGAATCCTAGTTGACTTAACAGTAGCAACAGCAAAGACATGTAATAAAAGTAACAAAATCAATGACTAGAAAAGTCTTATCAAATCATCCATTGCAGCACAATATCTCCCTGAATGCATTATTTCACTATTGTTGTTGTTGTTATGTGCTGACAAGTCAACTAGGACTCACAGTGACCCTACAAACAACTTAAGACTATATGATCAGAACCTTACCCTATCATGCAGCACCCTCATGACCTCTGACATGCTCAAGTCTATTGCTGCAGCCATTGTATTCTCTCCCTAGGGCTTTATAATTTTCAAATGCCTAAAAGAACGGCAAAAATCCTTTATCTTGACTTCAAGATCCTAGGGGGAAAGCTAAAAGAAATGTCAACAGGTCCTTACAAGGAACAAATTGCATAAATGGCCAATTGTGGACTTATGGATGAACAGCTGAGTACAGAAGCACCTGCAGAAGTATAAGTAGCCTATGTGGGTCACAGGACTGAACAGTGTTAACAGAAGGAACAACTGTAAAATGTCTGCAGCTGTCTAGGGTGGAATCACCCTAGAAACCTGCCAAAGGACCGGTGATAGCTTGGGACACAGCAAAGAAGAGAATGGCCTTCTCCTTATGGGGAAGAAAAAAGATATATTAGTTCCTTGGACTTGGTGGCACATAGAGTTAAAAGCTGGACTACTAACTGAAAGATTGATAGTTCAAATCCTCACAAAGGCCTGGCAAGCTGTACTCAAAAGGGTAAAGCCACTCTTTGTAAGAGTCACTGTGAGTCGCAGGTGACTTGAAGGCACATAACAACAACAATCTGCTTACAATCTTGCTGCAGAAGATAAAAGAACACAGCTACAGAAAAATCAAAACATATTAAATATCAACATCAAGAACACAAATCATCACCAATGGACCAATAGGCAGCATCATGATAGAGAAAAGTTGGAGTTGCCAATGATTTCATTTTGCTTAGGTTCATAATCAATACCCATGGTAATAGCAGTCAAGAAATCAAGACATGTTGCATTGGACAAAGCTGCTTTCAAGGGTCTCTCCAAAGTGCTAAAGAACAATGATGTCAGTTTAAAGACTAAGGTGTGCTTGATCCGAGCCATGATCTTTTCAATTACTTGCAGTGCATCTGAAAGTTGGACAGTGAATAAGAATGACAGGACCTTTTATTTCCTTCTCTTGTCTTATTGCTATCGCTAAGACTTCCAATACAATATTGAATAAGAGAGGTGATAGAGGGCATCTTTGCCTAGTTTCTGTTCTTAAAGGGAATGCCTTTAACCTTTCTTCACTGAGAAAAATAAATACTTAGAAATTCACAACCTACCTAAACTGACACAAACCGAAATTGAACATCTGAACAGACCCATTACAAAAGAGGAATTTGAAAATGTATTTCATAAATACTTTTTACTATGTTGGCGAAATTCCCCTCTGATCCTATTTTGTTGAGTGTTTTAATCAGGAAAGGGTGTTGGATTTTGTCAAAGGCCTTTTCTGCATCAATTGATAGGCTCATGTGGTTCTTGTTCTTTGCTTTGTCAATGTGATGAATTACATTAATTTTCTTTTTTTTTTTTTTCATGTTGGACCATCCTTGCATACCTGTTACGAATCCCACTTGGTCATGGAAAATCATTTCTTTGATGTATCATTGGATTCTATTGGCCAGTATTTTATTCAGGATTTTTGCATCTATGTTCATAAGAGATATTGGCCTATAGTTTTCTATTTTGGTAGTGTCCTTTCCTGGCTTTGGTATCAAGGATATGTTTGCTTCAAACAATGAATCTGGGAGAATGTCATCTTTTTCTATTTTCTGAAATAGTTTAGGTAGAATTGGTGACAGTTCTTCTCTGAATGTTTGATAAAATTCACTTGTAAAACCATCTGGTCCAGGGGTTTTTTGGTTGGAAGTTGTTTTATTACCTATTCAATTTCTTCTTTTGTAATGGGTCTGTTCAGATGTTCAATTTCGGTTTGTGTCAGTTTAGGTAGATTGTAAATTTCTAAACACTTATCCATTTCCTCTAGGTTTTCATATTTGTTTGAGTATAGTTTTTTATAATACTCTAATGTTAGCTTTTTTATTTTAGTTGGTTCTTTTGGGATGTTGCCTGATTCATCTCTTACTCAGAGTATTTGTGTCTTCTTCTTTTCCTTTGTTAGTTTGGGTAGTGGTTTGTTGATATTATTGACCTTTTCAAAGAACCAACTCCTAGTTTTGTTGATAGTTTTAATTGTTTTTCAGTTTTCTATTTATTTCTGCTCTAATTTTTTATAATTTCAGGGGTTTTTTTTGAAGGTGTCAGGTTTTCTTACTGTTCTTTTTTAATTTGTTGGAGATTTTGGGTTAGAGACTAAATTGACCTCTGTTGTTTCCCAGAGGTTTTAGTAAGTGGTGTTTTCATTGTCATTCGTTTCAAGAAACTTTTTTATTTCATTTTTTGTTTCTTCTCAGACACACTCATGTTCAAGCAAGATGTTATTCCGCTTCCAAATGTAAAGCTTTTCCTCCTTTATCCTTTTGTTATTAGTTTATAATTTTGTTTACTGTACTCTGAGAAGATGTATTGTATTATTTCTATGTTTTTTAAAATTATTGATGCTTACCCTCTGACTTAAAATGTAATCTATTCTGGAGAATGTTCCATGTACATTGGAGAAGAAGGTATATTGTGGGGGTTTTTTGTGCATTAGCCTATAAATATCTATGAGGTTGAGTTAGTTTATTGTGTGGTTTAATTCTTCAGCATCTTTGTTGAGTTTCTTTCTGGTAGCTCTATCTTTTCTTGGGAGTGGTGTATTGAAGTCTCCAAGTACTATAGTAGTGTTGTCTATTTCCTTTTTCCGTTCTTTTAAACGTTTGATTGATTTATATATTTTGCAGGTCTATCATTTGGTGCATAGATATTTATTATTGTTATGTCCTCTTGTCCTATTGACCTTTTAAGAATTATGTAGTGACCTTCCTTGTCCGTTGTAATGGTGTTTGCATTGAAATTTGTTTTATCACAGATTAATACCGCTATTCCTGCTTTTTTCTAGTTGCCATTTGCTTGTTATACTTTTCCCCCACCCTGTTATTTTTAGTCTTCTTTATCTTCATTTTTCAGGTGTGTCTTTTGTAAACAGCATATTGGTGGATTTTGCATTTTTATCTGATCTGCTACTCTTTTTTGTCTTCAGTGGTGCATTCAAACCATTCACATTCAGTGCGATTATTGAATTTCGGGGGGGGGGGGTTTGCTATCATTTTTTTTAGTTCTTTTTGGTATTGTTGCTAGTTACTTTGGTCCATCCTGCTTTCTATGGTACCTCTGTAAAAAGGACATCTCTTAGTGTTTGCTGAAATGCTGATATTGTTTTTAAAAAACTCCCTTAAGTTCTGTTTTCCTGGGAATATCTTTATCTCTCCTTCATATTTGATAGAACATTTTACTGTGTACAATATTCTTGGTTGACAGTTATGTTCTTTGAGTGTTTGATATATGTCTTTTCACTGTCTTCTTGTTCACATGGTTTCTACTGAGAAATTGGCACTTAATCTTAAATGCTTCCCCTTACAGATTACTCTTTATTTCTCCCTTCTTGCTTACAGAATTCTCTCCTTATCTTTGGTTCTGGCAAGTTTGACTATGATATGTCTTGGTGTTTTTCTTTTGGGGTCTATTCTATATGGTGTTTGCCTCGCTTCTTGAATATATATTCTCTCATTTTTCATTATGCCTAAGAAGTGTTCTAGTAGTAATTCTTCCACAACATTTTCGGTGCCTTTACTTGATTTACTTGCTTTCTGTGTCAGAAAGTTCCATCAGTCTTCCTGGCTTCAGGAAATCCATTGATACTGTGTCACCTTTTTGCGGGTGACATCTTGCTTTGTACTTGTATAGGGTGTAAGATAGACTGCTTCTTTTGTAACATTGATAGGTTCTTGATCTTAAGGAAATTCTTTAGGAATCAGTGGGACAGCTACCCCATCTTTATTTCTCTCTGAACTTCTGACTCAAGGAAAGGTTCAGTTCAGGGCCTGTGAGAGCAGCCTCTTGTGGCTAAGTCAGACCTAGGTGCTCCTGATAAAAGGCAAATTGTTTGGACATCTAGGTGCAGGTGTGGAGCCAAATTGGGTCAATCACTTGTAGGGACCTCACTCAAATTTTAGTTGTCTGGGTGTGATCACAAGTGTGGTCCTGACTCAAATTCCAGCTGCCCATCTCCCACCCAGCCACTCTCACTCAGTGGTCCTTGCCCAGCAGCCTTCACCCAGGTGTTCTGGCCCACTGGTCCCTGTTCCAACAGGGCCCTGGGTCCAGCAGGGCTTAAGAAAACTCAGTCAAATTCCTATCGACCTACTTGCTCCTGGCCAGTAGGCAGGGCCCAAGAAAACTCAGTCAAATTCCCACCAACATGATTGTTACTGGAAGGTTGGTGAGGCCCAAAAAACTCAGTCCAGTTCCCACTGTCTTGCTCACTCCTTGCAGATGTGGTGGGGCTCAAGAAGACTCAGTCAAATTCCCACCAACCTGCTCACTCCTGGCCAGTCAGCAGGTCCCAAGAAAACTTAGTCAAAATCCTACTGACCTGCTTGTTCCTGGTGGGTTGGCGGGGCCCAGGAAAACTCAGTCAAATTCCTACTGACCTACTGCTCCTGGTGGGTTGGCAAGACTTAAGAAAACTCAGTCAATTTTCCACTGCCCTGCTTGCTCCTGGCAAGTGGGTCCCACAACAGCTCGGCTGGCAACTTCAGCCAGGGTCTATGGCTCCCTGCTTCTGTGACTCCCAAACTAATTATTTTTTTTCCCAAACTAATTATTTTAATAAAAGTTCTGACTCAAATTCCTACTGTCCACATCGTGCCATGTAGGTCTCTGTGTACTGTGTTGGTCTCTCTGGTGGCCCATTTCTATGCAGCTTGCCACTCCTCCAGCTCCTTATGCTTTTTCCTCCACCACTGCCATTTTGGTTCTTCTATACTACTTATTTTAATACGAACATGAATGTTTATGGTTTTTTTGTTTTTTCTGAAGTGTGAAATTCTGTATATTTTAGAAGATTCTCTCAAAGGGGTTCCAAAAAGAAAGAGTAATTGCAGGTTGTGTTACTTTTTTGGCGATATGAGTCAACTGTTTGGTACAGCAAACATAATCAAAGAAATCATGTGATGTGGGGAAACTGGTTGGTGGATTTGGGTTATGGAATTTTATGAACTAGTGTTGAGTTGTCAAGACTGTCTGGTTTCATTTTATCTGCAGATGGCTAAAGGACCTCACCAAACCAAACCAAACTCATGGTCATCAAGCTGGTTCCAAATCATTATAATCAACCTCTGGGGTTTAAAAATTAATGGGAAGAGATTGCCCATCTTTCTCCTAAGGAGCTGTTGGTTGGTCTGAACTGCTGAGACAGATGGTCTTTTGGTTAACTGAGCAACATGTTGCAATCTATGCCACTATAGCTCCTTGAAGGATCCTGATAGTGCAAAATCTAAATGCTCATTTACTAAATGAAAGATTGGAGGTGCCAATTCACCATGGTTTCCAAAGAAGAAAGACATGGTGATGTGTCCTCATGTTGTTGTTATTGGGATTTTTTTTAGATACCATTGAGTCAATTATGACTCATAATGACCCTGTGAACAACAGACCTTAATCCTGTCTTATCCAAATTGTTCACAGCTTTAGTTTGCTTGGCTCCACAATCAACACTCTTGGCACCAGGAGCCAGGAAATTAAAAGACGCATTGCCATGGGGAAAGTCTGCTGTTAGGGACCTCGCTAAAGTACTCAAGAGCAACGGCGTGTCTCTGGAGACAAAGGTGCATCTGGTACGGGCCATGGTCTTTGCAATCACTTGTTATGCATCAGAGAGTTGGACAATGACTAGGGAGGATAGAAGGAGAATTGATGCTTTTGAGCTTTGGTGGTGGAGAAGAGTGCTTTGGACTGCTAAGAAAACAAACAGATTCATCCTGGAGAGGGTTAAACCGGGCTGCTCCTTGGAGGAAAGGATTCTGAGGCTTCGTCTGACATACTTTGGTCATGTTGTAAGGAGAGACCGGTCCTTGGAGAGGGACATCATGCTTGGGAGGGTGGAGGGCAGGCGCAGGAAGGGAAGGCCCTCTGGAAGATGGATTGATTCGGTGACTGGGGCAACCAGGAAGAGTGTGTCAGAGGCAATGAGATTGGCATAGGACAGAGTAGAGTGTAGAGCTGTTGTACATAGGGTCACTATGAGTCGCAAGCAACTCGACAGCACATAACAACAACAACAACATCTTCACCATGTCTGATATGCTTGGGCCCATTGCTTCAGTCACTGTGTCTCATTGGGGGTCTTCCTCTCCTTCTCTGACCCTCTATATTTTAAAGCATGATATCCCTTTTCAAGGAATAGTCTCACCTAGAAACAGAACCAGAGCATGAGAGATAAGGAGCACTCTGGTTGCACTTTCTCCAAAACACATCTGTTTGTTCTTTTGGCAATCCATGCAGCACCACAACTCAAAGGTGTCAGTCCTTCTTCTTTCATCTTTATTTATTGTCCAACTTTCTAATGCATGGCATAGAGAAAGGAAATCCTGTGTAAGCCCTGATGGCCTAGTGGATAGAGTTGCACTGCCAACCCAAAGGCAAATAATTTAAATCCACCTACTGCTCAGCAGGAGAAAGATGGGAAATCTTTTCTCATGTAATTCACAGCCCCTGAAAATCTGATGGAGGGTCAGTCATGTTGTTGTTGTTGTTTTTAGGTACCACTGAATCAAATACAATTCATAGTGATCCTATGAACAATAGATCTGAAGCTTGTCTATCCTGTGCCATATGTATCATCTCTGGTACACTTGAACCCATTGCTGTAGTCACTGTGTCAATTCATCTCAGTGTTTACTAGCTTAATTCAGACAACAGGCTCCTGGTCTAGTTTTCATATGAGCACAGTTAAGTGTTATGGGATTCCCATTCTTCTCAATAGCTGCCACAATTTGTTAGAATTCACATAGTCAAATGCCTTGCATAGTGAATAAAACACAGACATTCTTCTGGTATTCTCTGCTTTCAATCAGAATCCATCTAACATCAGCAATGATATCCCTTCTGCTAGTCTCTTCTAAATACAGCTTGAACTTCTGGCTCTTCTCTGTCAATGTGTTGTTGCAGTCATTTTTAGATGATCTTCAGTAATATTTTGGTTGCATGTAATATTAATGCAACTTGATAGCACACAATAGCAACAGAAAATCCTCCATTGCCATACAGGGTTTCTGAGAGTTGAAATTAACTCAACACCATCTAACAATACCAAAGAGACATTTCCTTGAGAACCATATCTGGAATCAATTTTATTATTCAGGGGACAAAGTGCACAAAGTGTTGGTTATATAATCTAGAGATCTCCCAGGTGACTTTTAGTCATAAGGAAGTCAAACCTCTGAAACTGATTAGAACTAACTCATAGCTGATCCTCCAGTCATCAGGTTTTCAGAGGCAGTAAATTGCACACGAGGAGATTGCTCATCTCTCTCCTTTGGAGCACTGGTAGATTGGAATCTTGTGCCAAGAGTTGGTATCTCAACTCCTTAACACTCAGCCAGCAGAGCTCCCCATGTTAGAAGGCCTAATGTGGTAAATTCTAACTCTGATTTACCCTGTGCCTGTCACTGGACCAATTGGCAGCATCAGGATGGATGGCGAAGAGATTGAGATTGTTCACAGCTTCAGCTTGCTCAGCTCCACCATCAACACTCTTAGCACCAGCAGCCAGGAAATCAAAAACCGTATTGCCTCTCTGGAGACTAGGTGCGTCTGATACAGGCCATGGTCTTTGCAACCACTTGTTATGCATCAGAGAATTGGACAATGACTAGGGAGAATAGAAGGAGAATTGATGCCTTTGAACTGTGGTGCTGGAGAAGAGTATTGAATATTCCATGGACTGCCAAGAAAACAAACAGATTCATCCTGGAGAGGGTTAAGCCAGACCACTCCTTGGAGGCAAGGATTCTGGGGCTTCGTCTGACATACTTTGGACATGTTGTAAGGAGAGACAGGTCTTTAGAGAGGAACATCATGCTGGGTAGAGTGGAGGGATAGCGCAAGAGGGGAAGACCCTCTATGAGGTGGATTGATTCCGTGACTGGAGCAATCAGGATGGGTGTGTCAGAGGCAGTGCGATTGGCACAGGATAGAGCAGGGTTTAGGGCTGTTGTTCGTAGGGTCTGTAGGGTCGCTATGAGTCGGCAAGCAACTTGATGGCACATAACAATAACAATATGTACTTCTATTTGGAAATGGGATTTTGTGATGTTGACGAGCCATATTAGCATAAGATATGTCTTAAACTCTTATTTTGAGATAAAAAAGGAATCAGTTAAGAAAAGAAGCACAAGTGAAGAAAGATTGATGCCACGTGGAGATCCCAAAGGTAAAGAAATTAGGGGGGGGGCCAACAAAAAGAAACTCTCACGCAGCACTCACACTTCCATTACGAGAGAGAGAGAGAAGAGAGAAGAGAGAGAAGAGAGAGAGCTAGCTTTCACTTAGTGCCAGCATGCTGAACTTTGAGAAAATAAATTTGTTCCTTGGAAGCAAGGATTCTGAAGCTTAATCTGACATACTTTGGACATGTTACAAGGAGGGTCTGGTCCTTGGAGAGGGACATCATGCTTGGGAGTGTGGTGGGACAGCACAGAAGAGGAAGACCCTCAATGAGATAGATTAATTCAGTCACTGAGGCAATATGTGTAGGTGTGTCGAAGACAGTGAGGTTGGCACACGATAGAACAGGGTTTAGGGCTCTTACATAAGTGTTGCTATGAGTTGTAAGTGACTCGATGGCACATAATAACAACCTCCATGTGTGAGATTTTGTTGTTGGGAATTGTCAACTCAAGTATGGCTCTGTGAACAGAGTCACTCATAACCACCCTGTGAACAGCTAACCTGCACCCTGCCCTATCCTGTACCCTCCTAACCATCTCTGAAACACACAAGCCCATTACTGAAGTCACTATGTCAATCTATCTCATTGGAGGTCTTTCTCTCCTTTGCTGACTCCTCATCTTTCAGAGTATGATGTCCCTCTCCAATGAATAATCTCTCCCAGCCCCATGTAAAAAGTATAAAAGATTAAATTTCACCATCTTTGCCTCCAAGGAGCACACTGGCTGCCCTCTCCAAGACATACCTGTTTGTTCACTTGGCTATCCATGAGAAGTTTAGTACTCTTCTCCAGCACCACAATTCAAAGATATCAATTCTTTTTCTGACATCCTTATTTGTTGTCCAGCTCTCAAAACATAGCAAGTGATTAAAAAGGCTATGGCCTAAATCAGGGATACTTTAGTCTTCAAACTCACATTGTTCTTTAGCACTTTGGAGAGGTTCCTGACAGTGGATTTGCCCAATGCAATACTTCTCCTGATTTCCTGACTTCTGGTACCAAGTGTGTTGATTTTTGATCCAAGGAAGATGAAATCCTTGACAGCTTCAATTCTCTATCTATCTATCTAACTATCTATCATCTATCATAGTGTTGACTGTTGGTCCTGTGGTGAGGATCTTCATTTTCTTGATGTAGAGATCAAATCCGTACCAAAGGTTGTAGTACTGTAGCAAGTTCTCAAGTCCTTCTCACTTTCTGCAAGCAAGGTTGTCATCTGCATAACAGGTTATTGCTCAGTCTTCTCCAATCAGCAATATTAATAACTAAGACAGACATGTTTGCTTGGTCCAAATGATGTGGCTTCACAAATGAGCTTCAAAAATGAGATATCATGGGAAATTAAGATACTGAATACATTTGGAAAACACAGACAATTGGGAAACTGTAACCCCATACTCCTAGATGGTAAAAACTACCTAAAGTTTATATCTTTTGTAATGACATTTCCCACCTCTGTTCATTCCATTGATTCTTCCTCTTCTTCCATCCCAAACTTCTCTCTGTTTACATTTTCTATTTGGAAATGAGTAGACAGTCTGAGTTTTTCCACCTTTCCTAACAAGTGTAAAGTCAATGGTGGAAATTTCAAGCCTCCAAAAAGTTAGGAAGGGAAGCTATTTTGGGTAGTGGGAGTTCTCAAAACTCTTAAAAATCCCACCATTGCTGTTTATTACAATACAGATGGGATTGGCGCAAAGTAGCTTTCAAGAACCTTTGCAATTTTTTTCACTCTAGGAATAACAGTATCATTGTAAATACCATGACAGGAAATATTTCACAAAATGGACAATTAAAGCTGGTAAAATCTTGGGAGATCTAATTCAACTCCTTCCTTCACCAACATTCAAATCAAGGCCCAGATCATCAGAGCAACTTGTCCAATGTAACTAGGTTTTGTATTTCCCAGAACTTTATTGCTTTTATTCACTTATTCTTATTTAAAAAATTCAGGGTAGCAAGGAGTTGAGAAAGTAAAAAGATGTTCAAAAAATAATTTTCCTTGTCTGAATTTTTAATAAAAGAAGGAAAGATCCAGTGTGGAAAAACAATGTATATGAACTTTGTAAGTAAACCAGAATAAAATACTTTTTTAAAAAGAAGAAATAAAATTACTGAAGGTAGACATTCATTAGATCTCTATGACCTAAGCAAAACCATATTCAAATAAAAGTGAGTGTTTACATCAAAGGAAACAGTAAAAGACTGGCATTGCCAATTTTTTTTTTTAAGTTTCAGATGAAGTCTCTGCATTGATGCTCCCTCACTCCAATTTACATAGTCTGTGAACAGATTTATTTAAAGATTTTAATTGGAGTAAGTCTGTCACACACACACAAAAATTCTTTGAAGAAAAACCTCTGAATACCCCATTTTTTTAATTAATTTAGTTTGTTTCTTTTTCATTTCAATGAACATCTACAGAGATTTTGGAATTTCATTCATTCATTGTTGCACCCTTCTCCCCGCACAAACCCCTCCCCCCCCCGTTTGCTGTTCTCCTTGAAAAGCAAAAGAAAACTCCCTCATGGGTACATAATCCCCCCGCACCTCCCCAAACCCTACCCCCTACCCCCAAATATAATCCACTTTGCAACCCTCGTTGCGTACTCCTACGATAAAAATAATGCCCTGAAATATAATACTTTTAGACTAGTCTCTCCCCCATAGACTTCAATGCCGTAAACATATTTCATCCAGTTTTTCTCAGTCTTACCCCCACCCCAATGCCAGCCTCATTCTACAACAGTGGCACCATATAGCATTTGTCCCTTTGTGACTGAGATACCTCACTCAGCATAATGTCCTCCAGGGTCACCCATTTTGAATAATATTGCATGAGTTCCTTGTTTTTCAATGCAGCATAGTATTCCATTGTGCGAATATACCACAGCTTCTCTACCCATTCGTTTGTTGATGGGCATTTAGGTTGTTTCCAACTCCTTGCTATTGTAAACAAAGCCGCAATAAACGTGGGTATACATATATCTACTTGGATGTCATTTATGATCTCTTTAGGGTATATTCCCAGTAGTGGAATTGCTGGGTCAAATGGTATCTTTATTTGCAACTTTTTGAGAAAGCGCCACAATGCTTTCCACAGTGGTTGCACCATTTTACACTCCTACCAACAGTGAATAAGGGTTCCAGTCTCTCCACAACCTCGCCAGCATTTGTTGCTTGCTGTTCTGTCAAATTTTGCTAGTCTTACTGGAGTGAGATGATATCTCATTGTTGTCTTGATTTGCATCTCTCTCAGGGCTAGGGATTTTGAACATTTCTTCATGTGCTTGTTGACCATCTGAGTGTCTTCCTTGGTGAAGTGTCTGTTCATATCCTGTGCCCATTTTTCAATTGGATTATTCTCCTTTATCTTGTTGTGGTGCTCGAGTATTTTATAAATTCTAGATATAAGTCCCTTGTCTGATATGTCATTACCAAAAACTATTTCCCAGTCTGTGGCTTCCCTTTTTACCCTGTTAGAGAAGTTTCTGGATGCGCATAGGGATTTGATTCTTAGAAGGTCCCATTCATCTATTTTATCTTCTCCTGGTTGTAAATTTTTCAGAATACTTGGAAGACTCTTTATGTTGTGGATTAGGACTACTAAAGTTTTTCCAAGCTTTTCTTGAATGAAGTTTACAGTCCTTGGTTTTAGTCCTAGGTCCATGATCCACCTTGTGAATACCCCATTTTTAATCAAGCCATTTACTTAATCAATTGCCAGTCTTCTTAAAACTAGCAGTAGTTTACTGATGCATTTTCCAGCTAATTACCGGCGTGCATCACTTAAAGTCCTAATATGTGTGTACAAACTATGATGTTATGTCATTTGGACGTTGTGTGAACATTATATTAAAACTTTCTTGTAACCCATATCTATCTACATTAATCACTGCTGATGTGCCTTTCACTGCTGGAGCTGCTGTCAGTCATTGTTGGAGGAACCAACAATGGCAGCAGTTAGGAGAATGGAATAAGAGGAAGTGAGCAGGAAGGAAGCAATGTTTCATGTCCCCTACAGTTCCACCTGCCCAAGGATCAGGGGCAGCAGGGACTGACTCCACAGTACCACCACTGCTGCTGCTTTCTCCCAGACAAAGCCTGAGAGCCCAAGACCACAGCTGTGCTCTCTGTCTCATCGGCTCCTATCCTTCTGTCAAGTGCTATAAGAGTCTGGGTGTGGAGTCTTTAAAGCCAATTCAATGTTTCTAAGTACTATCAAGGCAATTTGTATTTATAGTGACCCTACATTTGACAAAAAAGAAAATTTGCCTGGTCCTGCACCATTCTTACAATCTCTGCTGTGCTTGAGGCAACTGTCGAAGCCATCCTGTCAATTCATAGCCTAGAAGGTCTTTCTCCTTATCATTGACACTTTACCAAACAAGATATCTTCTCTGAGGAGTAGAACATCCTGATGTTATCTGTAAGTATTATTAAATATTTAGCTAAGGGTATTGAATATACCATGAACTGCCACACACACACACACACACAAAAAAAAGAACACCCAAATGTGTGTTGGAAGCAGTGCAGCCAGGATGCTTCTCAGAAGCAAAGATGGTGAGACTCTATCTCAAATAATTTGGGCATGTTGTCAAGAGGGGCCAGTCCCTGGAAAAGAACAAAAGGGTCAGAGATTGAGAGGAAGATCCTCAATGAAACTGATTAACAAGGTGACTACAACAATAGACTTGAGCACAATAGAGAGTGTGAGGATGATGCAGTATTGGATAAACTTTAAATCTGTTGCATCTACTATTGTTACAAGTTAACTCTACAGCACCTAACAACAACAATAACATTTCCAAAGTATATGAGAGGATATGAAGTCTTGCCATCCTCACTTCTAAGGAGTGTGCTGGCGGTAAACCTTATTTTTTCAGATTTGTTCATTCTTTTGACTACCATGGTACATTCAGTATAGTTCTTGTTTATAACTTTTGCACAATTTCCACAAATATACGAGACTATTGAAAATATCACAGCTTAGGGCCAGCAGAGCTAAGACCTCAAAATGCCATTCTGGCTGTTTTGTACATTAAAGAAATCCTTGGCAGCAGATATGCTTGGTATTTGGGTTTTGTCTGCTGCTTCCCCAGACATTGATTGTAGATTCAAGGAATATTAAATCCTGACAACTTTAATCACCTCACCTTTTGTCATGATGTTTTGTCCAGCGTAAAGGAATGTTTTAAAACATTGAGGTATAATCTACATGGAAGACTATAGTCAATAAATAAATTCATCAATAAATGTTTCAAGTTTTCTTTATTTTTACTAAGCAAGAGAAGAAAAAAACACCAAATTAGATGTCAGAAGAGACTTTCGAGCTTTTGGTAGAACATAGATAAACTAAAGTGAAGGGGAGAAATGATACAAGATCTGAACAGAAGATTTGAAAGAGTGGCTTTAGAAGAGAAAGTGAAACAAAGTATAATATTGAAATGTGTCAAGACCAAGAATGAGAATACTAAAAGAAATTTTAGCTTTAACTCAACAGTTCTCATTTTCAAGGAAAAAAAATTCAAGCCTAAGTTTCAATAATGAAGGCTTCTGTGGGCAAAAACAGTAAAATGGCTTGGGAAGCATAAAAAAAAAAAAGATGGGGAGAAATCCAGAAGGGTCACCATCTGCAGTGCAACATGGCAAGAGCTGGAGGAGGGAATGATATTCAGTGGTGTTTATCTCAGGTGAAAGGAGCTGTAGATGGTGATGTAGCAGAAGCAGATATAATCTCTACAGTAGAATTTAATCATTCTGGAGAATTACTAGCAACAGGAGATAAAGGTGGAAGAGTTGTCATCTTTCAAAAGGAGTAGGAGAACAAAATCCAGTCTCATAGCAGAGGAGAATATAATGTTTACAGCACTTTCCAGAGCCATGAACCAGAGTTCATGACTACTTGAAAAGTTTAGAAATAGAAGAAAAGATGAACAAAATTAGGTGGTTACCCCAGAAAAATGCTGCTCAGTTTGTATTGTCTACCAATGATAAAACAATAAAATTATGGAAAATCAGTGAAAGAGATAAAAGATCAGAAGGTTATAACTTAAAAGAGGAAGATGGAAGGTATAGAGATCCTACTACAGTTACTACACTACGAGCACCAGTCTTTAGGCCCATGGATCTAATGGTTGAAGCCAGTCCACGAAAAATATTTGCCAATGCTCATACATATCACATCAACTCTATTTCTTTTAATAGTGATTATGAAACCTATTTATCTGCAGATTATTTGCGGATTAATCTTTGGCATCTGGAAATTACAGACAGGAGTTTTAATATTGTGGACATTAAGCCTGCCAATATGGAAGAGCTCACGGAGGTGATTATAGCAGCGGAATTCCATCCAAACAGCTGTAACACGTTTGTATATAGCAGCAGTAAAGGAACGATTCAGTTATGTGATATGAGGGCGTCTGCCCTCTGCGATAGGCATCCTAAATTGTTTGAAGAACCTGAAGATCCCAGCGACAGGTCATTTTTTTCTGAGATCATCTCTTCTATTTCTGATGTAAAATTCAGTCATAGTGGTCCATATATGATGACTAGAGACTATTTGTCAGTCAACATTTGGGACTTAAATATGGAAAACAGACCTGTGGAAATGTACCAGGTACATGAATACCTCAGAAGTAAACTTTGTTCATTATATGAAAATGACTGCATATTTGATAAATTTGAATGGTGTTGGAATGGATTCAACAATGTTGTCGTGACTGGATCTTACAATAATTTCTTCAGAATGTTTGACAGGAACACAAAGCGAGATATAACCCTAGAAGCATCCCGGGAAAACAACAAACCTCGCACGGTTCTGAAGCCACGCAAAGTCTGTGCAAGTGGCAAGTGAAAGAAAGATGAAATAAGTGTTGACAGCCTAGACTTCAACAAGAAAATACTTCATACAGCCTGGCATCCTAAGGAAAATATCATTGCTGTAGCTACTACAAATAATCTGTATATATTTCAAGACAAAGTCAATTAGGGTTGGCATTCCCAGCAGAAGACCCCACTTACTGCTTAGTGGAGATAGTTGAATCTAGCATTTGTACCTATAAAAGAGAGAGGTCCATTGTGGCACCCCTTTCCAGTGTTTAACAATGTGCCATTTGACAACACATTTTTATAGCTACATGGAGAAAGCGCCATGGGTTCATCCCTGTGTCATTCTCCATGTCTGCTAGCCATTTAGGTAAGGGTAGGGCACTTTTAATTTAAAGGACTTCTTGCACCATCTAGCCTAATGGACTAGATTGGACTGTATCAACATTGATTTACTCCACTTTTTATGCCTTCCATTGTGATGACGTCAAACACAGTGAAAGCCTTCAGTCGTGCTGTGGGATTAAATTGTGTATCCTCATACTGTATCATTTGTGGGGTACACCCCTTCCCCCCTTTTTAAATTAAATACAGCTCATTCTTACTGTGGAAAAAAAAAGATGGATGGAATACACAGAATTATTGTACTAAAAATAATTGAACAATGTTCAAGAGGCAGTTTATTATCAAGAACCAATGGGACTAAAGGAAGAAGTCTAATCTGCATGAAGGCATTGCCCAAAAGTTTATGTACGAGGAACTGGCAGAATAGCAATTCAAATGTTTCAGCAAATTGATGACTCTCTAGGTATGCTCACTCAATTACACCAACTAGAAGATATCCAAGTTTCTGTCTATTCCTAGGAAAGGTAAACAGAATTCAGAAATTATAAAATATCATTAATATCACACACAAGCAAATTATTGCCAAAGATTATGCAAAACCCAGTAGAGCAATACATCAATGGGGAAATTCCCAAAATTCAAGCTTCATTCTGAAGAGAACATGGAACAAGGGTATCATTGCTGATGTTAGCCAAATATTGGCAGGAAGTAGAGAATAGACTTGTACCAAAAAGACTTGTACCCCTGTTTTACTGACTCTGCAAAGGCATTCAACCAAATGGGTCACAATAAATTATATGCAGCATTTTTAAAAAATGGAAATTCCAGAGCTTCTCTATCCATTTGTTTGTTGATGGGCACTTGGGTTGTTTCCAGCTCTTTGTTATTGCGAACAATGCCTCAATAAACATGGGTGTGCATATATCTGCTTAGGTGACAGTTAGGGTTTCTTTAGGGTAAATTCCCAGTAGTGGAATTGCTGGGTCAAATGATATTTTTATTTGCAGCTTTTTGAGAAAGAGCCATACTGTCTTCCATAGTGGTTGCACCATTTTACACTCCCACCAACAGTAAATAAATGTCCCAGTTTCTCCCCAATCTCGCCACATTTGATATTTGCTCTTCTGTTAAATTTTGTTATTCTTAGGATTTGCATTTCTCTTGGAGCTAGGGATTTTGAACATTTCTTCATGTGTTTGTTTTCCATCTGAATGTCTTCTTTGGTGAAGTGTCTGTTCACATCCTGTGCCTATTTTTCAATTGGGTTATTTACCTTTATCTCATTGTGGTGTTCAAGTATTTTATAAATTCTACGTAGAAGTCCCTTGTCTGACATGTCATTGCCAAGTATTTTTTCCCAATCTGTGGCTTCCCTATTTACCCTGTTGGAGAAGTTTTTGGATGTTTTATGCAGCATAGAAAAATGAGGAACTCATGAAATATTATGCAAAATGGATGACCCTGGTGGACATTATGCTAAGTGAAATATCTCAGTCACAAAAGGACAAATATTGCATAGGGCAACAAGTGTAAAATGGGACAGACATCAGGGTTGAGGGAAGGCAGAGAAGGAGGGGAGCAATGATGTATACTGCATTGAAACAGATGAGGGAGAGAACTATTTAAAAAGGATATATAAAAGGTATTATTGTCATGACAGGAGTCCAGAATGAAGGCTGCACAGTGAAGTGGAGATTGCATAACAATTAAAGAGTTTTTCTTTAACTTTTCAAGGAGAAGAGTGAGTCGGAGAAGAAGGGGTGGGCAGGGAGAAAAGTGTAACAATGAATGACTGGAAACCCTAAGTCTCTATAAACTTTCATTGAAATTAATAAATTTTTTTTTAAATGGAAATTCCAGAACACTTAATTATGCTCATACAAAATCTATATCCAAACCAAGAGGAAGTCATTAAAACAGAACAATGGAACACCGTGTAGTTTTAAAATCATGTGCATAACGATTATAGCCTTTTACTACACTTAGTCAACCTATATGCTGAGCATATACTCTGAGAAGCTGAACTATATGAAGTATTGGAAGAAGATTCATTAACAACCTGTGATATTCAGATAACGCCTTGGTTGATTGTTGTTGTTAAATACCAGTCAGTGGACTACAACTCACAGTAACCCTAAGAATTGAATTAAAACTACAAGGGAGAGATAAGCAACAAAAAAAAATCTTATGGGACCACACATTATATGCAGACAGTCATCGCTCAACGTTGCCATTAATCATTACATTCATTTATTTTTGCATGTTAAATACACAAAAGTTTTCTCCTGTTACTTCTTCCCCCCAAGCTCAGCCTCCCTCTTTTCTTTGACAGCCATGATAGATAGCTGTGGCTGTTAGCTCCTGACCAGGAAGGACCTCACTAAAAACTCTTACTGTTATGGTCTATCTCACTGTTGAAAGAATGAAGAGAAAGATGGTTCCAAGTCCAATTAGTCCCAGGTGTCAGGACATGCATTTCCATGTATTATGTCATTTTATCTCTTCGAAGGGAATCAAAACGGATACCATTAGAAAAGGTTAGTAAATTTAGTACAGTAAAACCTAGAAAACATAATGGTTTCTAATTTCAAGGGAGAGCATTTTATGATCCCCAAGGGGGAAAATGTATAATTCTGTGCATACTATTTTGGTTCTTAGTCACTGCAGTCTTGAAGCTTCTCTTGTATTGTCTACTAGGGTGCTGTGTGGCCTTCAGTTTCTCTTAAGCCTCTGTCTTGTTGTCTACATGCCCTTTTAACTCCGAGGGTTGTAAATGAGCTGTGATGTCCTCCTCTTCTCACAGTGCTAAGTAGATGCCCTCCTAGGGACAGATGCTCAATCAAAGGTTGGGGGGAGTACACTCAGAGAAGGTAAAAGAAGACTTCAGTGAATAAGGATTCCTCAGGGAACACACTACACAATTACCTTGGTAATAACTGCTTAATTGGAGCAATGGGTACTTAATTTAATTAAGGTATTTTTTCGGAGATGGTTTATGGCAACTTTCCTTGTTACATATTCAAAATAACTTCTCTTGACTTGACTTAAAACATATTTCTCAACTCAAGTGCTGCTTTTACAAAACTCTAGCTCTAAATTCAGACTTATCAGTTCTTTTGTGCGCAGGTCAACTCTGATACCTAGGGGATCCTGTGTGCAAAGACATAATTTCAGATATGCTCAAACCCATTGTTGTTGTCACTATGTCAATATCCTGTTAAAGGTTTTCCTCTCTTTTCTGATTCTTCACCTTTCCAGGGAGTTTACTCTCCCTGATAAAATACCTGAGATATATGAGCCAAAGTCTCAGATCCTTACCTCTACAGAGCACTCTGGCTGCACTTTGTCCAACACAAATATATATGTTCTTTTGTCAGCTTATAATGTATTTAATATTCTTCACCAACATCACAATTCAAAGGCATCAAAGAGTCTTCAGTCTCCGTTATACATTGTGCAACTTATACATACATATGAATCAATTAATACCACAGCTTGGGTCAGACATACTTTAATCTTTAAACTAGACGCCTTTGCTCTTTAGTACTTTAAAGAGGTCCCTTATATTGCTGCTGTTATATGCCATCAAGTCACTTGCAAAATATAGTAACCCTCTGTACAACAGCTCTGAACCCTGTCCTAATCTGAGCCAATCTCACTAATTTCAACATACCTACTGCCATTATCCTAGTTACTATATCATTCCATCTCATCCAAAGTCTTCCTTTCCTTCACTGTTCTCATCCAAAGTCTTCCTTTCCTTCACTGTTCCTCCACTCTCCCAAGTATGATGCCCTTCTCCAAGCACTGGCTCCCTCTGGCCACAAGGTATGGGAGACAGAGCTTCAAAATCCTTGCCTCCAAAGAGCAGCTTTATTTCACCTTCTCTATGACAAAACTGTTTGTTCTTTTGGCATGGCAGTCCAAGTTCAGTATTCTTCTCCAGAACTACAAGTCAAAGGCACTGATTATTGTTCTTCTACCATGCTGAGTCTTTTTCTAGCCCTCTGATGCATAGCAAGAAATTGTGAAGACTATGGGTTGGATAAGGCACATCTTAGTCTCTAGACTGACATCATTGCTCTTCAGCACTCTGGAGAAGTCATTGAAAATAGATTTACCTAATGGAATTAGTCTTCTGATTTTCTGATTTGACTGCTGGTGCCAAGAGTGTTGATTGTGAAACCAAGCAAACAGAAACTGATAACAATCTCAATCTCTTCTCTATCTATGATGGTGCTGCCAATTGGCTCAGTGGTGAAAATCTTTGTTTTCTAGATGTTGAGCTTCAATCCATATTGAAAACTGCTGTCCTTGACCTTTTGCTGTTTATGCCTCATGTCCCCCTCAATTTCAGCAAGCCAAGTTGTGTCATCTGCATAACACAGGTTACTGATAAGTCTTCCTGAAATCCTTTTGTCATATTCTTCCTCATAAAGTCTAACCTCTTGAATTATCTGTTCCACATGTAGATTGAAAAGGTATGTAGATAGGACACATCCCTGACATACACTTTCCCTGACTCTGAACAACACAATGTTTCCTTGCTCTGTTCTGAGGACAGCTTCCTCATCCAAGTATGGGTTTCACATGAGCACAATCAAGTGTTCTGGGAGTTCTTGATAGTAGATTTATCCAGTATATCTTTTGTTTGTTTTTAATCTTTATTTTCTATTGTTTTGCATACAAAATTCATATACATTGTGTTTCACACTTTCCTTCATTCGCATTGGGTCTCATACATTGTAGTTTATAAAATAAACCACTATCAAACTATGTGCACCATTACTTTGTATTTTCAGGTTCCCAGCAGATCCTTCCCATTTCCTTTATACCCTTGCTCCATCCACCAAATTGTACAACTTGTGATTTCTTCCCTGCTCATCCTTGCCTCTTTACTCTTACCTTTTCCTCCCTTGTATTCTCTTCCACATTTTACTAGTCATCTTTCTATTTTTACAATGGTCTTATTTGTACTTAGGAGACTGAGTTAGTTAACTCAACATAATGCTCTCTAGTCTCTCCCAACTTATGTAGTAACTTTCAAAATTATTGTTCCTGAGTGATGTGTGAATGTACATAATTTCTCAATCCAGTCCATTGTGGTTGGACATTTGGGCTGTTTCCATGTTCTTGTCATTATGAATAACACTGCTATAAATACTGGTGTACAAATCTCCATTTGTGTCTCAGTTCTAATTCCCCCTTAGCAGTGGAATAGCTGTGAAGAAGCATCAAATTGCCTTCCGGAGTGGTTGCACCATTTTACAGTCCCACCAACAGTGTATAAGAGCTGTCACCTCTCCATATCCTCTCCAACATTTATTGCTCACTGACCTTTTACACTTTGCCACTGCCACTGGGGATGAGATAGTATCTTATGATGGTTTTTATTTGCATCTCTCTTATTGCCACTGATTTTGAGTATTCCTTCATGTGCTGGCCATTCAAATGTCTTCCTCTGTGAAAATTATTTCCATGTCTTTTGCCCATTTTGTAATTGGGTTATCAGTCTCTATCTTCCGGAAGCCCTGTAGTAACCTGTAAACTTTTGTTATGAGACCCTTGTCTGAGATGGTATTGCAAATGTTTTTGGGTTCCCCCACCCCACCCCAGTATGTAGGTTTTCTCTTTACCCTATTGGGAAAAGTTTCTGATGTGCACAGGAATTTACTCTTTAAAGGTTCCAGTTGTCAATGTTATGCTCTCCTGGTTATGTGTTTCTGGCTATATTTGTCAATCCCCTTATTCCACAGGCAAGGTCCTCTAAGCTTGGTCCCACTTTGGCTCTTATGAACTTTATGGTTTTGAGCTTTACTGCTAGGATTTGATCCACCTTGAGTTGATTTTTGTATATGGTGAGAGATGTGGATCTTGCTTCAGCTTTCTGCAGGCAGCAGTCCAGTTTTGCCTGTACCATTTGTAGAAGAGTTTGTCATTTCCCCATTTGATAGTTTTTGTTTCCTCATTGAGAATCAGTTAACCATGAATAGATGGTTTGATTTTTAGGTTCTCTATTCTGTTCTGGTCTATGTGCCTGTCATTGTAGAAGTACCATGCTGTTTTGGTTATTGCTGCTGTTCAGTAGCTTTTGAGATCAAGGAGTGCTATGCCTTACACTTCATTTTTGTTTTTCAGAAGTGCTTGACTTATTGACGGTTTCTTTCCTCACCAAATAAACTTGACAATTGCCATTCTAATCTCCTTGAAAAATGAGTTTTGTATCTGTATTGGGATTACATTAAACATGTAGATTCCTTTTGTTAGGGTTATCATTTTGACTATATTTAGTATTACTCATGAACTTATGAACAGGGAACATTTTTCCATTTATTTAGGTCTTTCATTGTTTCTTACAGAATTGTGTTTTAGTTTTCTTTGTATGGCTCTTTGTGTCTCTAGTTAGATTTATCCCTAAGTATTTGTAGTTGGATATTGTAATGTTATTAGAAATAAGAAGACACATTGAACAGGGGGGAAGTCTGCAGTTAGGGAGCTCTCCAAATTATTGCAGAGTAATGATGTCAATTTGAGGACCATGGTGTGCCTGATTCAGGCTATGATATTTCCAATCACTTGGTTTGCATCTGAGAGCTGGATGACAGAAGAACTGATATTTTGAGCTGTGGTACTGAAAAGAGCATGAAGCATTCCATGGACGGCCAAGAGAAGAAACAAATACGTCTTGCAGCAGGTGCAATGAGAGTGCTCTCTGGGGGCAAAGATGATGAGGCTTCACCTCATGTATTTCAAGCTTGTTGCCAGGAGGGGTTATACCTTTAAAAGGAACATGATGCTTCAAAGAATGTAGGGTCAGGGAAGTAGAGGAAAACCCTCAACCAGGTAGATTGACATGCTGACTATCACAATGGCAAGAAGTGTGAGGATGTGTGAGGAAGTGGGAGGATGGCACAGGATAGGACTGGCTTTAGATCTATTGTTCATAGGGTCACTACGAGTGGTACATCACTCAATATGAGTTGTACATCACTCAATAGCCCCTAACATCAACAATTGTAAATGGTATTGCTTTCTTGGTTTCCTTCTCCATGTTTTCCTGTTACTGTAGAGAAATCCCACTGACTTTTTTTATTGATCTTGTATCGTGTTACTCTACTGAATTGGCCCACTACATCTAATAGTTTTTTGGTTGTGTCCTTGGGATTTTCTGTGTAAGCTATCATATGATATGCATATAGTGACATATTGAAGCATCTCTGTGAGTCTGGATGCCTTTTATTTCCTTCTTTTGTCATAAAGGAAAACCACAATGAGATACCATCTCTCTTTAGTAATGTGGCAGAGTTTAACAGGATGGAAAGCAATAATTGTTGGAGAGAATATGTAGAGACTGGAACTCTCATACACTGTCGGTGGAATTATAAAATGGTACAACCACTATGGAAGGCAGTTTGGTGTTTCCTCCAAAAGCTGAACAGAGAAACTCCATGTGACCCAGCTATTTCACCACTAGGAAATATCCTTCAAGGAAAATAAAACTGAGACACCATTGTTCATAGCAGCATTATTCACAATTACAAGAACATGGAAACAGCCCAAATGTCCTACCACAATCAAATGGTTTGAGAAATTGTGGTACATGGTGGAATACTCCACAGCACACAGGAGTAATGATTTAGAAAAATACTGTTTAATTTGGGAGAGACTGGAGAGCATTATGCTGAGTGAACTAACTCAGTCTCATAAGAACAAATACTGCATAAGACCATTGTTGTAAAAATGGAAGGATGACTAGCAAAACATGTAGGAGAGTCCAAGAGAGGAAATAAGTAGGGGCAGTGATATGAAAATAGACAGGGGGGAAATAAGATGGTTGCGTAATTTGATGAGGATTGGTAAAGGAAATGGGGAAGATCAATCACAGACCTGAAAAGATAGGGTAATTATGGGCATAGTTCAATGATGATTAATTTTATAAAGTGCAATGTATGGGAATGATAGTATAAAACACAATGTGTATGAAGGAAACTGTGAAACACAATGTATATTAATTTTGTAAACAAATACAAAATAAAAGTACTCAAGAAAAAATGTTTTTACTTTATTTCTGTTATGACTTCACTATAGATTTTTTAATGAAGCAAAATTCAATAAAAAAGAATTGCATTTTCATTTCAATTCAAAATTTAAAAAGACAAGGCTCAGCAAGAAAACTACTGGACATAGTTGAACAATTTAGCAAAGTGGCAGAATACACAATATCAACATACAAAATTCAATTGGATTTCTTTCCAGTGACAAAGAGAATACAGAAATGGAGCTAAGAAAAACAATACCCATCACAATAGCTAACCAGAAGAGTAAATACTTGGGAATAAATCTAACCAGAAACACAAAGGATCTATTCAAAGAAATGAAAAACCATTACTACAGGAAGCAAAAAGAGACCTGAAGAAATGAAAGAATATACCTTGCTCTTGAATAGGTAGACTCAATGTTGTGAAAATGGAAATACTACCAAAGGCAATTTACATGTTCAATGCAATTCCAATACAAATACCAATTCCATTTTTCAATTAAATGGAAAAGGCAATCTCCAATTTCATTTGGAATGTCAAGAGGCCTCGAATAACGAAAGCACTTCTTAAAATCTCCACCATTGTACACACAGCTCAGTGGAATGTTCTTGTTTCTTCAAATCCATTGTGGCAGTCACTGTTTACTCTGTCTTATTAAGGCAAGTTATGTTACCTCTGAAGAAAAGCAAACTCAGAAATACTTGCCTGTGCTTGCCTGTGCTTGCCTGTGCTTGGTGAATAGCACATCTGGGGTTAGATCTCAAATATGTGCATGTTAACTTTTTCTAGAAAAATAAAAGCTGTCTATTTGCAAATTTTTTAAAAAGAGAAAGAAACAAGGTAGGAGGCATTTCACTCCCTGATTTCAAATCCTACTACACTATCGTAGTGGTCAAGACAGTGTGGCACTGCTACAATTACAGACACGTAGATCAATGGAATAGAATTGAGAACCCAGAAATCTGCCCATCTACCTAGGGACAACTGAATTTTTACAAGGAGATTAAATCAGTTAAGTGGGGAAACAACAGCCTTTATAACAAATGGTGTTGGCAAAATTGGAAAACTATCTGCAGAACACTCAAGCAAGATCCACACCTCACACCATACACAAAAACCAACTCAAAGTGGATCAACGACCTAGGACTAAAACAAAGAACTATAAACTTCATTAAAGAAAAGCTTGGAAGAATGCTAGAAGTCCTAATTCACAACATATATAGTCTTCCAAGCATCCTGAAAAACCTACAACCAGGAGAGGATAAAATAGATGAATGGGACCTTCTAAGAATCAAATCCCTATGCACATCCAAAAACTTCTCCAACAGGGTAAAAAGGGAAGCCACAGACTGGGAAAAATATTTGGTAATGACATGTATAATAAGAGACTTATATCTAGAATTTATAGAATACTTGGGCACCAGAACAAGACAAATATAAACAACCCAATTGCAAAATAGGCACAGAATATGAACAGACTTCACCAAAGAAGACATTCAGATGGCTAACAAGCACATGAAGAAATGTTCAAAATCCCTAGCTCTAAGAGATGCAAATCAAAACAACTATGAGATATCATCTCACCCCAGTAAGAATGGCAAAATTTAACAGAAAAGCAAACATCAAATGCTGGCGAGATTGTGGAGAAACTGGAACCCTTATTCACTGTTGGTGGGAGTGTAAAATGGTGCAACCACTGTAGAAAGCAGTATGGCTCTTTCTCAAAAAGTTGCAAATAGATGTGTCATTTGACCCAGAAATTCCACTATCGGGAATATACACTAAAGAGACCATAACCACCATCCAAGCAGATATATGCACACCCATGCTTATCACGGCTTTGTTCACAATACCAAAGAGTTGGAAATAACCCAAGTGCCCATCAAGAAATGAATGGACAGAGAAATTTTGGTACATTCACACAATAGAATACTATGTTACATTGAAAAACAAGAAACATTTTGTATGAAATGCTGTACAAAATGGGTGACCCTGGAGGACATTATACTGAGTGAAATATCTCAGTCACAAAAGGACAAATACTGCATAGTGCCAGTGTTGTAAAATGGGACTGACATTAGGGTTCAGGGGAACTTAAAAAAAGAGCAGATAAATAATGTATATTGCATTGAAACAGATGAGAGAGAGTTGTCAAAAAGGAATATATGATTAGGTATTATTTTCATGACAAGAGTGTAGAATAAGAGCTTTATAGTAAAGTGGATTTGGGGGGAAGGATTGTATAACTATGAAATAAATTTTTTTTCTTCAAAGAGAAAAGTGAACAAGGGGGAAGAGTGAGTAAGGAACAAAGTGTTCCACAATATATATAATGGAAACCCAAAGTCTCTGTAAACTTTCATTAAAATTAAGAAAATAAATAAAATAAAAAAACTCAAAACTGTTGATATCACTTCTGCAGAAAGGAAATGAGTAGGTCACCAAAAGCCTAAAATATAAATAAAATTACCAGCCACTATATATAAACAGAATTAACTCAAAATACAGCTAATTAGAAAATTTAAAGTAAGGTTTTTATTAAATATTTAAAAATGTATTGTTGTTGTTGCTGTTGTTGAGTGCCATCGAGTTGTAGGCAACTCATAGCGACCCTATGAACAAAAGTCCTCGACACTTGCGTGCGTGACTTTCATCCTTTCTCCAGGTTCATAAGCTATAGTTAAATAGGAAAACAACTATAGCAGGGCAGGTGGAAGTTCATTTGTAAGGTGAAGGCTACAGATACTAACTTAAGATTTTGTTAAAATAGTTATGTATATGTTAAGTATAGAGGAGTTATTGTTGTTGTGTAAAATCAAGTTGGCAAAATCTAGCTGACGTTCCAATGGGTTTTCAGAAGCAGTAATTCACACAGGAAGAGATCATCTATCCTTCTCCAGTGAAATACAGAGTGTGAAACCTCAAAATTGGGGGGTGGGGGTGGGGGATGGGATAAGATTGAAGCTCAATATCAAGAAAACAAAGATTCTCACCACTGGGCTGATTGACAGCATCATGATATATGGTGAAGAGATTGAGATTGTTAATAGCTTTGGTTTACTTTGGCTCCACAATCAACAGTCTTAGTACCAGTGGCCAGAAATTAAAAGACTAATTGCATTGGGAAAATCAGCTGTCAGAGACCTCTCCAAAGAACTGAAAAGCAACAGTGTCAGACTGGAGACTAAGGTGCACCTGATCCAGGCCTTTGTCTTTGTAATTAATTGCTACACATCAGAAAGCTGGACAATGACTAGGGATGATAGAAGAAGAACTGATGCCTTTGAGCTGTGGTACTGGAGAAGAGTGTTGAGTATACCATGAGCTATTAGAAGAACCATCATGTTCATCCTGGAGAGGGTGAGACCAGGCTGCTCCTTGAAGGCAAGGATTCTGAAACTTCATCTGACATACTTTGGACATGTTGAAAGGAGGGACCAGTCCTTGAAGAGGGACATCATACTTGGGGGGATGGAGGGACAGCGCAGGAGATGAAGACCTTCGATGAGAAGGATTGATTCAGTGACTGGGTGTAATGGTGGTAGGTGTGTCAGAGACAGCAAGGTCATTGGCACAGGATAGAGCAGGGTTGAGGGTTGTTGTACATAGGGTTGCTATGAGTCACAGGCAAATCGACAGCACATAACAACAACCAGCTCGACACAAGAAAGATATTAAGCTAAATTAATCACTTACCAGAACAAAGTGGATGAGATGGGAAGGGGAATAGGGTAACATCTCAAAAACACAAACACATTTATATCAAGTGATTCTGACTCATAGTTATTACTCATTCACCATTAACCCTCCAACAGGCATCAACTATACATCTATCTTCCTTGGAGTAGCTAGTAGATTCAAACTCATAAAGATGCACAGCTATTTGGTTAGCAGTGCAATTCTCTACCAATGGACGATGCCTCACCTTGCTTTCTGAAAGTTGGTGTTGAAGCTAAGTGGCTTGAGTATCTCAAGCAGACAGTAACATTCCTAAAGAGTCAGAGCATAGGCTCCACAGTGTTCATTCCTCTAAACTACCATCTGCTCCAACCAAGTAGTGGGCATCTGTCTTGTCTGTTCCCCATTACCTAAGGAAGTCTCCATGACACACCCAACACTTTGCCACTACTGTTGGTAGTCCCTCATTCAGGACTCTAAACTACGTAAGAACAGATAAAATTTACTATCAGATTTTATAATTCTATAATTCCAGGCACACACTAAAAAAAGATATTTAGTAAGTGTTTTTAAAAATGTTTGTCTCAGTCACAAAAGGACAAATACTGTATGGTGCCACTATAGTAGAAGGAGGCTGACATCAGGGTGGGGGTAAGACTGAGAAAAACTGGATAAATTATGTATACTGCATTGAAGCCGATGAGGGAGAGAACAGTTTAAAAGCACTATATTTTAAGGCATTATGATTATCATAAGAGTTCAGAATGAGGGTTGCAGAGTGGAGTATACTCGGGGTAGGGGCCGGGGTTGCGGAGATTTGTATATCAGTGAAGGAGGTTTTTTTTTTCCTTTTCAAGGAGAAGAGTGAACTGGGGGTGGGGGTGGGGTGGGCAGGGAGAAAAGCTCAACAATGAATGATTAGAAATCCAAAATCTGTGTAAATGTTCAATGAAATTCTGCGAACTTCCAAGTTGTAAAACAACCCAGTGGTAGATGGAATTTGCTCCAGGACTTAAGAACCATAAATGACATCGCTGAGCCTCTACATTTTGTGGTTCCTAACCTCTACACTCTGATAGACAAAGTGCTAGTCTATAGGCCTTTTATTGTAAGAACCACCTTCCCTCTGTAACTTGATTTGTGCCACTATTAGAACCTCTACTCGGAATAGTATTGCTTTTTAATTTTTGACTCATGTACTTTTAACTTGTTAGTTAAATTTGTGTCTTCTAGGCTGCAACACTTCCATGATACATCTTCAAGGATATGAACATGTATGGCTAAGCACAATTGATAACAATGCATCTAAATTCCAAAATCAATCTCCATAATAGTCTATGTGTTTCCTACTGCCAAAGCGGCCCTTTAGAGTAGTGAGAGAAGATCTTCACCCTGAAACCCACAGCGTCCTTTTTCAGCAGGAAGTAGCTAAGAGAATACACCATCCCCTTTTCTTTATGACTCAGGGTGAAGTCTCTCTCAGGGAGGAGTGATAGGGAATGGCAAAGGACACACTGGCAAAGGAGATTAATCAGAACTGGCTTTGACAAGCACTGTGGCAATTGGACAATTAAAACAGACATTCGGGGGGTGGAAAGAAGAATGAACTGGGGAGGAGGGTAGAGAAAACAGTGCAACAATGAATGAATGAAAACCCAAAATCTCTGTAAATGTTCATTAAAACGAATAAAATTTAATAATAATTTAAAAAAACGTTCAATGAAATTAATAAAAGAAAAATAGGACAAAGCACAAAGAGAAAGCTAATGGAGGCGGGGGGGGGGATGGACAGGGAGGAAAGTGTGCAAGAATAAATGAATGGAAATAAGAAAAATAAGCAAAAATAAAAAATAAAGTTCATGTACCAAAAAAATATTTGCAAGAAGAAATAAATGGGTAATGAATCAAAAGAACAGTGGAAAATCTGACTTAAATTTTGCAGACTTCCTTTAACTCTTCTCTCAAAATTATAAACTCTTTGTTCCTACCTCTATTTACAGATGAAAGGCAAATCTAAAAACCTGTGATTTGTTTTGTTTTGTTATCATTATGGATCATTTATAGAGCAGTGCATTTGTATGGAAAGGTTACTATTTCTGACTCAGCATACTTTTTTTAGCCGAAAGAGAGCATTTTGAGTTTCAAAGTCTAAATTATTCCTTCTTAGGCCATTCAGCAATGATATACCTTATCGTTACACAACTTTGCTTACTTAAAGTGAGTAGGATTTGAAACATTAGTTGCAGAATATCAAAGAATACAGCCTTCAATATGGATTAAATCTCAACATCAAGAAACAAAAATTCTTATCACCGGACTGACAGGCAACATAGTGATGTTGTTGTTATGTGATGTCAAGTTGCTTGCAACTCATAGTGACCCAATGCACAACAGCTCTGAACTGTACCCTATTCTGAGCCGATCTCGCTGTCTCTGACACACCTAACCTCAATACCCCAGTTACTCTGTCAATTCATCTCATTCAGGGTCATCTTCTCCTGCACTGTCCCTCCACATTTCTAAGTATAATGTCCTTCTCCAAGTACTGATCCCTCCTGGCCATATGCCTAAAATATACGAGATAGAACTTCAAAATTCTTGTCTCCAAGGAGCAACTTGGTTTCACCCTTTCCAGAACAGATCTGTTTGTTCTCTTGGAGGTTCATAGTACGTTCAAGACTCTTCTACAGCACCACAACTCAAAGGCATCAGTTTTCCTTCTGTCATCCTTAGTCATTGTTCAGCTCTCTGATTTGCAAGTATTGTGAAGACCTGGATCAGGCGCACCTCGGACTCTATCCTGACGTTTTTGCTCTTTCACACTCTGGAGAGGTACCTGACAGCAGACTTTGCTAATTCAATTAGTCTTTTGCTTTCCAGGCTGCTGATGCCAAGAGTGGTGATTGTGGAATTGAGCTGAAATTGTTAACTACCTCAATCTCTTCTCCATCTACCATGGTGCTGCCACTTGACCCAGTGTTGAAAAATCTTTTATTTTTTTTTAATGTTGAGTTTCAATTAGTATGGAAGATTACAGTATTTTAACTCTTTTCAACAAATGCTTCGAGTTTCCTCAGTTCTGGTGTGTCATCTCTATAACACAAGTTGTTAATGAGACTTCCTCTAATCCTGATGCCACATTGCTCCCCATAAAGTCCAACCTCACAAATTACCTGTTCCATAAATATATATATGGTATGGAGACAGGATGTATCTCTGACACACTTCATTAATGATTTTGTATCTTATTCTATATTATAAGTGTTTCCTTGCTCTATATTGACCACTGCTTCCTGGTCCAACTATAGGTTTAACATGAGCACAATCAGGTATTCAAGGATTACCATTCTTCTCAGAGTTAGCCAGAATCTGCTGTGATCCACACAGCCAAATGCCTTTCCATAGTCAATGATATACAGATAGGCATTCTTCTGATACTCTGCTTTCACCCAAGATCTATCTGACATTGGTGATAATGTCCCCAGTGCCACAGGCTCTCCTAATCCAGCTTGTCTTACTGGTAGCTCTCTGTCTATGTACTGTTCCAATCATTTTGGGACAATCTTCAGGAGAATTTTGCTTGCATGTGATATTAGTGATATATTTTAATAATTTCAATACTCTGTCAGATCACCTTTTTTGTAACGGGAATAAATATGTATTTCTTCCAGTCACATGGTCGTCCTCCAGATTTCTTGACACAACCTTGTAAGTACATCCAGTGCAGCATCTGTTTGTTGAAATATATTAATTGGTATGCTGTCAATTCTTGGGGCCTTGTTTCTTGTCAATTCCTTCAGAGCAGCTTGTAGCATCATGATTGCTGCTGTCGTTTTGTATCGTCAAGTCGGAACCAACCTATAGCTGACCCTCCAGTGGATTTTCAGAGGTAGTTAATCACACAGGAGGAGATTGCCCGTCCTTCTCCTGTGGAGCAGCTTGTGGATTTGAACTGTGTGCCTTTGTGATTACTGTTTAGCTTCTTGCCACTAGGCCACCAGAGGAGAAAAGATTGAAGTTGTCAACTATTTCATCTTACTTGGATCCACAATCAACAGCCTTGGTACCAGAAGTGAGGAAATCAACAGATATGTTGCACTGAGAATATGTGTGCAGTCAGAGATGTCTTCAAATTATTGAGGGGTAATGATGTCAGTTTGAGAACTAAGATCCGTCTGATTCAGGCCATGGTCTTTCCATTCATTTGCTATGCATCTGAGAGCTGGAAAATGACTAGAAATGATAGAAGAAGAATTTATGCCTTTGAGTTGTTATGTTGGAGAAGAGAACTCAATATTCCATGCACTGCAAAAAAATACCCGAACAAGTGTGTCTTGAAGAAAATGCAGCCAGAGTGCTCTTTAAAGGCAAAGATATTAAATTGTCATCTCACATACTCTCAGTATGTTGCTAGGAGAGGCTATTCCTTGGAGATGGATATCATGCTTAGAAAGCCAGAGTTGTCAAAAGAGAGGAAGAGACCTTTAACCAGATGGATTGACACGATCACTGCTTCAATGGACTTTAGTGTGTTAGGAAGTGTTAAGATGATACAGGATAGGACAGGATTCAGATCTGTTAGTCATAGAATAGCTATGGGTCATAGCACTGGATTATACCTAACTACAACAACATCCCTTATCTTTACCACTGTTATTGAACAAATTTAAATTGAAAGGTAGCACAAATTCATTGGAGACCTGTAAGCAAATAAGATAGATTTTAATTCGGTACAAAGTATTTATTTAAGCATCATGCTTAGTTATCTCATTGATAAGTAAAAAGTCATGATTCTGCTACCTTTGCTCTGGTTGTACTGGAAGAAGAAAGCTGAAGAATTTATGTCAGTTGCTCAATATGGTGGCCATAAGCATGGTGACCTGCGGCAATTGAAAAACTGGATATTCTCCCAGAGAATTTGTAACCCCAGAGATAGTAGTACAGTAAAAACAGGCAAAGATATTATAAATTCTCTGTGATATAATTTTGTTTAAATATAATAGGTTATAATCTAACATTCATTTGTTAGTTTGACATACTGTAGTAGTTTACATATTGCTTTGGTGATGGAAACTACACAATTGTATTTGCAAAACCAGGTGGGTAGGTTTTAATATAACTTCTAAAGTAAGGCACGCTAGGAAGAAAGGCCTGGATATTTTCTTATAAACATCAGTGAAAATTGTATGGGTCACAACAGAATACTGTCTAACTCATATACTTTAGACTTATCACCAGAAAGGATTGATTCCTACAGGAAGGCATCATAAATACTGCATTTGAGGATCAATAAGTGCATGAGAGGCCTTTAGTAAGATGAACTCATTCAGCAGTCACAATGATGGACCTAGTCATGTAGGAAAGGCCCAAAGGCCTAAGCAGGAAATTATATTTCAAATATTTATATGCGTAAAGTTTCTTTGTACTGGATGGAGAAAACTCAACATCCTCAAACAACAATAGTATGATAGCATTAATAGATAATGAGTTTGTAGGGGCAACAATTTTGAAAAATACTACATAACTTGAGAGACACTGAAAAGCATTGTGCTGAGTGAACTAACTCTGTCTCATACTGCATAAGACTATTATTGTAAAAACAGAAGGATAACTAATTAAACATATATAGACACCAAAAGGGGGAAGCGGTGGGAGCAGAGGGGTGAGGATGGGTAGGAGCAAAACCACAGAATTGCACAGTTTGCTGGGCGAAAGGAGGGGGTGAAGGAAATGTGAAGGATCTGGGTAAAAAGACAGGGTAATATTGGACAAGGTCCAATGGTGATTAATTTTATAAAACATAATGCATGAGAAGGAGTTTATGAAACATAATATAAATGAAGAATAGTGTGAAGCACAATATACATATGAACTTTGTAAGTAAACCATTATAATTTTTTTAAAAAAGGGGGAAGATAACGATGAGTTTGATAATACAATAAGATGACTCTAAATAGGTCAAGGCTCAATATTCTTCCTTATTACATCAATACTAAGCAGGACTGGTACACACACACATAGTAACTTAGACAACCAGATAAGAGTGTCTGAGTTATCAATAGTTTAGAACACAGGGCAAGGTCTTGATCTGCTGCTTATAAGGCTGATATGAGTCTAAGTCCATTCAGCAGCACCTAATGAGATGTACCTACTGTCAAATGATGCTAACCAAATCATGACAACTAGATCAGAGTTTGCGGTGTGTAAAACACTGCACAACAAAAATAATTAATAATGCACGAGGGAAAGGAGGAGCAGTAAAGAAGATAGGGGGAAAAAAACATGGGATGAAAATTTAAAAATGGGACAAAAAGGAAAGTTTCCAAGTGGGAAAGCAAAGTTTTTAAATGGGGTTCACCAGAGATAATCTTTCTAAGACACTCTCCTGAACAGCTAATATTGAACTACTGAATTTAATATTCTGATAACATACTAGGAATTCATTAGAATGACAGTTTCCAAATCCAGACTAATTACCTAAAGTGTTTTTAATACCCATAGATTCCTGACCCTATTGCAGAGTCTCTAAATGAGAATCTCCAAAAGAGGACTCAGGAGTCTTGATTTTCAAGTCTCCCCCAGACAATTCTAATGACCTAGTCACTCACAGCAATCATTGATCTAAGTCAGTGATTAAAAAGAAAATAATATTTTTTAAACTCCAAAATTAAAGGTGAATCTTCCACTGCTAATGTGCCAACTGGATAATTAGTTATCAAGAAGACATTGTAAAGAGTGTCTCAGAGAATGAAGAGACATTACATCACATTTTTAAAAGGTAATAGATTCCATTACAATAACTAATTAGTTGTTCATTTTTCAGTTCTCAGTAATTATTTCTAAAGTTACTGAGAGAAAGGAAAGAGAAGAGGAGAGAATAAAGTTCAAAATAGAAAGGGAATTACAAGGAGCTGTTAAAATGGAAGGAAACAGATTCAGGAAACTGAAAACAAAAACAGAAATTTTGAGCTAAAATACAATGACAAATTAGGAAACCCCCAGAAATAAACCATGAAAAGTACATGACCATAAACAACTTTAGAGGTCATAGAGAATGTTGTCTCTGAGTCTTTAATAGAAGCAGAAGCTTAATTCCTTTTCTTCATTTAGTCAATAACCAATTAAAGGTACTTACTATATATTATCCAGTTAGTTGGCCAGGTAGCTGTCTTCTGAATTTTCCAGCTCACACTGGTGAGCACATCAGGGCTGCATTTGTTAGTTAAACATGTTTGTTGGTACTCTATCGATTCCTGAGTTTTATTGCTTTGCCAAAGTCTTCAGTGCAGGTTGAACTTCTTCATTCATTACCATTGGCTCTTAATCATATGCTACATCTGGAAATATTTAATACAGGCCATATTGCTGGAAAGGGCAACTCCTTGGAAAGGGACATCATGCCTGAAAAAGTAGAGGGTCAGCAAAAGACCAAAAGACACTCAGGAGATGGATTGGCACAGTGACTGTGGCAATGGGCTCAAGTATGTCAGAAATTATAATAAAATGAGGCTAGGTATCTGAGCTGTACTCAACTCAACAGTGCATAAAAACAACTACGTATTCTAGACTTGACTACAAATGGATTATTATAAAAATACTTAACACTTAAGAACTTAAGATTCACGTCGTCTAAATATGTTAGTCTAAAAATAAAAGTCATGGGCCTTCCTACAAGTCAAATCCCAAGAAAATAATTGTAAAATACTCTCAGTTCTTCAATTTTTTTTCCTCTGTAGGTTCCCAGACAGGAAGACCACACGACATCATAAGCACCCAGAAGTGCCTGTTCCCCTTTTAGACGGTGGCCAGAGACCACATTTCTCTGGTGTCCTTACTTTCTAGCACATAGTATATGATCAACAACTATTCAGGCATTGAGTTAATTAATGACTCTCCCAATCCCAGGAGAGGTCCTAACAAAGCTCCTTGCTTGTGTTCCCTACATTCCCTCCTTCCTTGCACTCTACCTTCCTCCCAGAAGCTCTTTGCATTGTTGGAATCTCCCAGAGAAAGCCCACATAAAGTAGCAAAGCTGCTTCCTCCTTTCAGAACTCTGTTCCCTTCAGTCAGTCCCCTTTGAACTGGCCTATGCCCACCTGAACACAAGGACACCAAACCAATTGCCAGGGACTCCAGGTGGTCTGTTAACCAGCTTTCTTGGCCATGATGGCTCTGTACTTTGAGGCCAATTCTTTTTTTTTTCTATAATTATATTTTATTAATTTTCATAAACATTTACAGAGATTTTTGGCTTCCACTCATTCATTGTTGCACTATTCTCTCTACCCTCCTCCC
>NW_006399861.1:8483140-8483682 GCF_000299155.1 Elephantulus edwardii
ATCTCTCTTAGGGCTAGGGATTTTGAGCATTTCTTAATGTGTTTGTTAGCCATCTGAATGTCGTCTTCGGTGAAGTGCCTGTTCATATCCTGTGCAATTCTTAAACAGAAAATTGAAATATTTTTCTGAAAGACTACTTGCTAACCCCTTTGAACTATAGACAACATATAGCTTAAAAGCAGAGATTTTTAAATTAGATAAGCTTGTGTAAAATCTATGTTCTATCATCTTTTTGTTTGATCTTTAACTAGTCAGTCAACTTTCTGAAGACTCAATGACCCTGTTAGTAAAATGAGTATAATCACACATATTACAGAGAGTACATAAAATCTATTAACAACTACTATAATTGGCATTCTGCCCAAAGCATCCTTGATTATAGCAACTCTAGGTTTGAATTTGTTCTTCAGTTCCTGGAGCTTAAGAAATGCTGAGCGAGTTCGGACCTTTTGATTTTCTGACTCCAGCTCTTCGCACATTTCATTGTAGTATTTTGCTTTGTCATTCCGAGCTGCCTTTTGGAATCTTCTGTTGAGCTCTTT
>NW_006399861.1:8487692-8509756 GCF_000299155.1 Elephantulus edwardii
GTTTAGGACTGTTGTGCATAGGGTCGCTATGAGTCGCAAAGGACTCGACGGCACATAACTACAACAACACAACAACAATCGGCATTATTGAATTCAGGATGTGTAGAATTTTAGTGTAGATAATCTGGACCAGAAGAACTGAGTTTCATGCCAGATCCACCTTAGTCAAAATTAACTTTCTCAGTTTCCTCATCAGTAAAGTGCTTATAAAGTGACTGGTCCACATATGAATTTAATAAACTTTAGCTTTTTAAAATTTTAACTCTCACCAATGCTTTTCTTTTTTTTTTAAAATCAAAGACCTTTTTTATTTTCACATCCTTACATTCATTAGTGTAACATTTAAGTATTCATTTCTTCGTACATAAACCCATTAATATAGGTAGCTATATAATGAGCCTTCAGACTTGCACACTTAAGGTTCTAATAAAATGGAACCTTAAATATTTCTTCTCAGCCTCGAAGCTGCAAGAATTTAGAGGTTAAATAAATGAGAACATTTTTATTTATATCAGTTCAGTTTATACATATTTGACTTATTTTAATGACTGATTTGTTTCTAGTAAGAAAACCAAGTTTAAAATAACTTGATAATCTTGCTTCAAACACAACTGTTCATATATCATACTCCAGTTCCATCAATTCAAATTTACTTTTGGTATCAGCGTAAAAGCTACTGCATATATATATTCAGTGAAGTTGAACCTTTCATAATCAGCATAAAAATAGACTGATGGACCATTTCCAGGATGCTACTAAAAGTAGCTTTTAAAAAAAAATTAATGTACTGAAACAATATTAAGCTCATTGAAAATACAGATGTGGGATTATTCCATTCTGTCCAAATTTATTAAATACCTTCCAAAATGTTCTTTATTTCAGTCCTAGAACTTCTCAGGAGCTATGAGCTTTTCCCTTTAAGAAATGTAACTTCCATAATAGCTCCCCAGAGACTGGAGGGGGGAGGGGGCGGGGGGATCTTCTAATTTAAAAGTTGATTGGTTTGCCAAATGACGCAGTCAGATTTGCTTCTCTAAAAGCTTCTGATAGGGTCGGATGTGCATGGCAGACTCCTGCGGCGTCTTCACAAGATGCCCCGTATTCCAAAGCAAGAGCAGCAAGAGCAGCTTCCTTTACCATTTCTCGAGCACCTGGTCCTAGAATACGTGCTCCCAGTACTCTGTTGATTTCTACCCAAGAATCTTCACCATGCCATCTGTGTCAGCATTTGTCTTAGCTCTGCTGTTAGCAGCAAATGGGAATTTCCCAACTTTGTACTGAATACCCTCTTCTTTCAACTGCCCTTCTGATTTGCCAACCCAAGCTACTTCCGGATGAGTGTAAATCACTGATGGGACACAATTGTAGTTGATGTGCAAGGCACCACCAGCCATTCCCTCAACACAGATAATGCCTTCATCCTCTGCTTTGTGAGCCAGCATTGGACCAGCAACCAAGTCACCAATAGCATAGATATTTGGAATTTTAGTCTGGAATCTGGTATTCACTGGAATTCTGCCTCTGGGGTCAAGCTCAATGCCAAGTGTTTCTAATTCCAAATTCTGAGTAAAAGGTCATCGGCCAAGGCAAACCAAGAGTATGTCACAAGTGATAACGTCAACCTTTCCACCAGATGCAGCTTCAATAGAAACATCAATTTTTCCATCTGACTTCTTGGTAGGTAGCACCAGTAACCTTTGTATTCAACCTAAATTTAAATCCCTGTTTCTGAAGGATCCATTGAAAGTTTTTAGACATCTCCATATCAATCCCAATTCCACCAACAGGACTCAAAAAGTCAACTGCTGTCACATCTGCTCCAAGTCTTTGCCAAACAGAACCCAATTCTACACCTATTACTCCTGCCCCAGTGACAACCATCTTCTCTGGAACTTTTTTTAAAGACAAAGCACCTGTAGATGACACTATTGTATCTTCATCAATCGTGATTCCAGGAAAGGGAGTAATTTCTGAACCTGTAGCGATGAGGGTGTTCTTTGTGTCAATCACCTGAGTGCTCCCATCAGCCTTAGAAGCAGTGACCTGATTTTTGCCAGTTATCTTCCCATATCCACCTGCGTGAACAACCTTGCTCTGTTTGAATAAGTGGGCAATTCCACCAGTTAAAGCTTTTACTGCAGTACTCTTCTGTTCCATTATCTTCTCTAAATTCAAGCTAACTTCAGACATTTCCATTCCCCTAGATGCAAAATCTTTTCCATGAGCCATATGGTAATAATGAGAATTATTCAACAAAACCTTAGAGGCAATGCAACCAACATTCAAGCATGTTCCACCAAGAGTGTCATTCTTCTCAAGGCAGACTTGAAACCTAACTGGGCAGCTTTAATAGCAGCAACATATCCTCCGGGACCAGAAGCTATCACTTGTCACATCAGCATCAATCGATTGATCTGCATATGTTCTTAGAGGAACTGCAGAAACTCCTTGAAGACCAGGAGGTAATCGGCAGAAATGGCCTCTCTTGGCCAAGGAGTAGCACACGCGACTCCAGCTCTGCATCTTGCCCCTGCACTTTTTCTTGCCGCTAGTGCTTTCACCTCCTCACCAGTACTTTTCAAGAAACAACCTTCCATCTTGCTCCTTCCTTGTTTTCCTTCTATCTCTTTTTTTACATCTTTGGGGAGATTAAGATTGAGAATTGAGGAAAGCATAGTCCGCCACTCTTTCTAGTTGTCTTTTCTTTTTTAATGAGCCATTTGAATTGCAATATGTCTATAAGGAAATTAATCTGAATTTTATAATTTTAAAAGTAAATATAAAGCAAAACCACAAAATAAAAAAATGTAATGGAATATTACTACTCCACATTCATTAGGAAAATATAATAGAAAAAGAAATCAAAACTGAAAAATAACAAATTTTGCAAAGATGTGGAGAAATGTTGTTGGCTTAAAGAGCAGAGAATCATGAGGGCCTTGGCCTATTGATTCGACTTGGCTCCATGTGGAATCTAAGGGCTGAGTGAGGAGAACAAGAGGTCTGGGACTCAAGGTAAAGTGTGGGCTCCTCAGCTTGCAGCTGATGCCCTTTAAACCTAGTCACAAAATGGTTGGAGATGAGTTGACCAGACCCCAACAACACAAAGAGAAAATGATCCATACTGTGAGCTAGGGCTGATTGCTACAACCTGATGGCTTGCTCTAGACTGGACAATATTTATGGATGCAGATGCACAAAGTTCCCAAGTTGAACAGAAGATCCCTCAGCTAAAGGGAAATACGTGTTTCCTCAGAGTACTGATTTAATAGGGATGGGAAAATCATCAATCGGCTATCAAACATGAGGGTATTAGAACATGAGGCATGAAGTAGCTGACTTACACAAAAGTAGTTGTTGGCGGGATGATTGTAAGGGAGAGGAGATAAAACCCACAATATAAATGAACAAAATAGAATTTAAATGAAGAACTGTATGGAACACAATGTACATGCATGAAACACAATGTAAATGAATGATAAAAATATTCATTAAAAACATAGTATTAAATAAAATTCAAACACATAAAAAAGATGTGGAGAAATAACACTCTCATGCATTGTTGGGAAAAATGTAAGATGGAACAGTCACTATGGAAAAATTGTACAGATCTATAAAAGCTTAAACATAGAATTACTATCTAACAATCTTTCTCTTAGATATATACTCCAAAGAATTGAAAACAGATTCAAAAGAGACATGTATACCAATATTCTTTGCATCATTATCCACAATAACCAAAAGATGAAAATATCCCGTGTCTATCAACAGAGGAAAATATAAAGAAAAATATAACAATCATACAATAGAATATTATTAATCACCACAAAAACAGATGACGCTCTGATATACACTTGAACATGAATGGACCTTGAAAACATTATGCTAAGTGAGATAATGCAGACACAAAATTTTAAATACTATCTGATTCTTCTTACATAAAGTATGTACAATAGAATAGGCAAATGTATAGATACCAGAAGTAAATTAGTGGCTACCAGGGGCTAGGAGAAGCAGGAACAGTACTGGTGAGAATTCTTGCTTAAGAGTAGAGTTTCTATTCAGGGATATGAAAATTTTGGAAGTAGAGAGTTGTGACAGTTGCATATGATTAATAAAATAACTAATGCCACTGAAATATTCACTTCAAAATATTGTTGAACCACCAAAATACTAAGTATTTATTTTGGTACATAATTTACTTTTGTGAGATAGAGTCTGAATGTCTAAAGTTCATCATTCAGATGTTTTCTCTAGCAAATGATTAACTGTTCATTTTTGTGCTAAAGTAATTATTGTATTAAGGACAGAAGATTAGAATGAAATACAAGCCCCACCTCACTAGAGGCATATATAAATTCATGGGACCTCAGCATCTGGTGCTTTTTTCCCTTTGGAAAAGCTTGCTTACTTGGGACATAGCTTCCAGCTATAGCTTACCAGTCTCTACACCTTGCATCACCACAGTCACCATTTAGCTGTGCCACAAGTGACAGTCTACAAGACCCTGGTCCATCATGCACCAATTTCTCCAAAACCAGCCTGCTACCTGAGGTCATGTGAATCATTCTCCTGAAGGGTCTGAGTCTCTAGACGATTTTCTAGTGAATCTAAACACAAGCATCATATAGGGATTGGGAAACTGAGCCATGGATGGAGCTGTTTGTGTGAGAAATTATGGACACATAAGCGGGTTAAGCATTTCAGATTATATTGACCTGAGACTACTCATAAATAGTCTGCTATTAATCTTAGCAGGACAAGTTATGAAAACATAGGGTTATCACCATCAAATAAAATATTTTGTTTCTTAATTTTCATTTCTTTGTTTTATCAAAATGTTTCATGCTGCATCTGAGACAATGACAAAATTTTAAATTCAGGCTATGGACCTGAACTTCCATCTGAACTCACATGTAACTTTTGCAACCTCTTCTTAGATACACTTAGGGTCCTAGTAGGGAGTTCGGCAACCATTCTCCTTGGCAAGGTTTTGGAAATACTTACTATGATAACTTTTAAACAGCAGAACTCGTAAGGTGATTATTCAAATGGAAAATATTTTGTTACCTATATATTTACACAGTAGAGAGACCAGAGAAAGGAAAAAAATCCAACTAACTCTCAGAGGTTTTGTCTCTGACATCCTCCTCCTTTAAGGGTTCTGGGATTCCCATTGTTCTCAAGGTTAACCACAATTTGTTGTGATATACACAAAAATTTGGGAGATTTTTATTAGAGTATTTTTTATTTTGTTTTGTTTTTACTCTTTACCCATTTTACTCCATTTTCTAGGACTGACCTCTTACAGATTTCTGTTCAATAGCTAACTTTACTAATTTGAGCCCATCAAATAAATACTCTGGGCTTCACTTTTCTGTCTTTTCCCAATTAGGGATGAAAAAGCTGAAGTATTTATTTACCAATTCTCATCCCTCATTGGTTAAGGACTGCTCTAAGGACATTCATTTTCAGCACTTTCAACAGCCCTTTATGTTAATATAATCTAAGTAAGCTCTTCTGATCCAGAAGGAGAAGCAGAGAGACAAGAACACTTAAGGTAGGAAATGGGCACAGTAGACTGTTCACTAGTAGCTACAGGTGAACTCATGGTGGTGCATCTACACCATCTCCTATAAAAATGCAATAAAAAATTTACTAATATTACACAAATGAAAAAATAAATTTTCCACAATCATTGTCTAGATGTTAATACAAAGTCATTTATTAGAAGAGCTATCCTTCATTGTTGTTGGTTTGGGTTTGTTTTTTGCTTTTTTCTAAATAGTCTAGAGACTAAGATTCACCTGATGGTCTTTGCAATAGCTTGCTATGCATCAGAGATCTGGACAATGACTAAGGATGACAGAAGAATTGATGTCTTTGAGTTGTGGTGCTGGAGAAGAGTATTGACGATACCATGCACAGCCAAGAGAGCTAAAAGGTCTGTCCTGGAGAGGGTGAAACCAAGCTACTCTTTGAAGGCAAGGATGTTGAGACTGTGTATCACTTTGGGCATGAGACTCAGAGGAACCAGTCCTTGAAGAAGGACATCATTCTTGGAAGGGTCAAGGAACAGTACACAAGAAGAGGACCCCAGATGATATGGATTGTCACAGTAACTGGGATAATGAGGGTAGGTGTGTCAGAGGCAGTGAGATAGGCTCAGGCTAGATCAGGGGTCACAGCTACTATGCATAGGGTCACTCTGAGGGATAGTCTACTCAATGGCACATAACAATGACAACAGCAAAAACTATTCTATTTTTTCCACTTAGCATAGCATTTTCTGAAGTTCAATCCAGAAAAGTTCCAAAATATAGCTAATAAACATTTGTCCTCTGAGTCTATTTAGCACACTGTCAAAGTCTTTAGTGCTACTGTAAAGGCAAAAGAGAATGTGGGAATTAATCCTCCTGAGAAACTTTTCTGACCATTTCCCAAGTATTTTTTACCAGGCCCAAATATTAAGTAAGCTTACAGTTTAGAAAACAAGTTAGTATTTATCAAGTTTTCCAAAAGCCCAACCAAAAAAGACTAGTAGTTAACCGCTTGCACAACTCATCTCCTCAATGCTTCATCTAATCCATCATTCAGTTGACATTTCTATCCTATTTTCTTAATTCATAACTTCTTGTTTCCATAGAATCTCTGTTCCAGAAGTCAAAAAAGTCCTATAAGTCTAAGTAACTTCTCACTATTCCTTACTACTTTTTCCAAACACTGTGGGTGGTAGAAGTACACATCCATAGTTTAAATATCAGTGTGCAATATTTTTAATCAAGCTACAGAACTCACATAAAAAAATTCTTGGGGAAATAACAACTTTTCCATTACGTATTTTCCTGCCAGCAGAACTGTAAGATCAGCCTATGTCAACAAATTAACAAATGGAAGAGTAGTCATGAAACCTAGAGCTGCTTATTAATGTGCTTAGTAATTTTAATCCTCTTATTATGTAGTATCTTTAATTAAACCCTTGAAAATAGAGCATTTTCTCATCAGACTCAGAGCCTTCAAAAAATGGCTTAGAATTTGTCCAGACTTTAATATAGATACCTGCTGGGGGGGGGGGGGAAAGGCCTTTAATAAGTATGAGCAACTCTAGGAAAATTATACTTTTCAACGCAGAGGTGACAGTTTTTGTGAGTGACCGTTTCAAGGCAAATGAAAAAAGTAAACAGCTTCCCCAGGATGGAACTTTTCCATTATTCATGTTTTGATGGTTCCTCTTTATTTGCTTTAGACTATGTTATGGTGCTAAAATGATATTCTTTCATTCGGTTAAACTGTGTTCTCCTACCAGCTTTGTTGTTGCTATTTTATTCTTTTATAAAAATTTTATTTTATTTTATACCAGTTTACTTACAAAATTCGTATACATTGTTTTACACGCCAGATTTTCCGCTTTCTTTTACTCACCCCTCCTTCCTACCAGTTTTATACTAGAATCTTTTTTTAACTGACTAATTAATGCCATATATTTTCAGTGCTCAAGTTTCACAACTACATTCAAAGCAGCAAACTTTCAAAGTTGTAAGAAAAACAAAGAGCCTTAAGTTAAAAAAAATCTGTGCTTTATTCTTGGCTCCAGTCTTAAGGAACAGGAGAGAAAAGGGTGGAGGACCAAGGGGAAAACATACTAGAAACTGATGTGCCAAATGCAGGCTCAGGAAACTTTGACTACTATTTTTTAAAAAGTTCAGAATGATCCTTGTTAATTGGAGGACCTTAAGATGTGCTTAAAATAGGCAGCTAAAAAGGAATTCGCCAGCAGCTGCATGTTTTCATAGCCAATGTTGCATTTAACAGACTCACTTATACTGCACACTTTTACCCTGGGTGATCATTTCCATTTCCTCCTGACCATGCCAAAACCCAGGATTAGCACATTTAAGAATCATTTAGTCACTCACAAGTATATCGCTTCTTTTCAAGAGACCAAACTAAGTATTTTGGTGCACAAAGTAGAATTTCCATCCTCACTCTGAAAGAAGTTACAGCTGGGCTGAGAACTTGTTTAATACATATATAAAAAGAAAAGAATCATCTTCAAGAAATGCCAGCAAGCCAGCCAGTCTTTCAGACTGAATGTAGTGGCTTACAGGAGAAAGAAAATAAATTGCTGTCATAAGCCCCTTTCAGTCTTTCAGGAGAAAATGTTGTTATATCAAGTTACTTGTGACTCATGGTAACCCTCTGTACAACAGCTCTGAACCCTCTATCTTGAGCCAACCTCATTGTCTTTGACAAATCTACCTCTATTATCTCAGTCATTGAGTCAATTCAACTCATCCAGGGTCTTCCTATCTTGTGTCTACCCTTTCAAGTATGATGTCCCTCTCCAAGGACTGATTCCTTCTGGCCACATGCCCAAAGCATGTGAGAAGGAGCTTCAAAATCCTTGCCTCCAAGGAGCTGCCTGATTTCACTCTATCTGGGACAGAACTGTTTGTTCTCCTAGCAGTCCATGATATATTCATCGCTATTCTCCAGCACCACAATTAAAAGGTATCAATTCTTCTTCTATCACCCTTAGTTATTGTCCAGTTTTCTGATGTATAGAAAGTAATTGTGAAGACCATGGCCTGTATCAGGCACACCTTAGTCTCTAGACTGACTAGTTGTTCTTCAGTACTTTGGCAAGGTCTCTGACAGCAGATTTTCTCAATGTAAATTGTTTTTTAACTTCCTGGCTGCTGATATCAAAAGTATTAATTGTGGAGCCAAGCAAAAGAAAACTGTTAACAATCTCAGTCTCTTCACTGTCGATTGTGATTTTTCAAATTAGCCTAGGAGAAAGTAGCAGGACTTTATTTAGCCTTATCTGCCCTTCTATTTCCTTACCAATGACTGAAAGAAAGTCTCCCAAAATAATTGCTGACCCTCCAATGGATTTTTTCAGTGGTTGTAAATCATATGCGAGGAAATTTCCAGGTTTTCTCCTGTGGAGCTGCTCATGGAATTGACCTGCAAGCCAGGAGCCATCTTTAGTTTAACAGTGAAACTCCTTACACACTAGGCACTGGAGCTCCCTGTTACAAATGAGGACTCTAGAAGTGTGAGTGGAACAAATAGGTCCATGTAAGGTTGATAGAAAATAAAAACATGAGTGCTCACTTAGAGAGGACATATACTAAAATTGGAACGATACAGAGAAGATTAGCATGGCCCCTGCACAAGAATGACATACTAATTTGTGAAGCGTTCCATATTTTTATTTCAGAAAATAGAAAAATATGGAATTCTCCAAGACTCATTCTATGACTCAAACATATCCTTGATACCAAAGTCAGGAAAGGACACCACCAAAATAGAAAACTATAGGCCAATATCTCTCATGAAAATAGATGCAAAAATCCTAAATAAAATACTAGCCAATAGAATCCAATGATATATCAAAGAAATAATTAATCATGACCAAGTGGGATTCATAACAGGAATGCAAGGATGATTCCAACATAAAAAAACAATTCATATAATTCATCACATTAACAAATCAAAGAACAATAATGACATGATCCTATCAATTGACGCAGAAAAGGCCTTAGACAAAATCCAACACCCTTTCATGATTAAAACACTCAACACACTAGGATTAGAGGTGAATTTCTTCAACATAGTAAAAAGTATTTATGCAAGCCCAAGAGCCAACATGGTTCTCAATAGAGAGAGGTTAAAGGCATTCTCTTTATATCAGGAACTAGGCAAGGCTGCCCACTATCACCTCTCCTATTCAATATTGTATTGAAAGGCTTAGTGACAGCATTAAGACAAGAGAAGGAAATAAGAGGTATCCAAATTGGCAAAGAGAAAGTAAAATTATCTCTCTATGCAGATGATATGATAGTATACTTAGAAAACCCTAAAGACTCAGCAAGAAAACTATTGGACATAGTTGACCAATTCAGCAAAGTAGCAGGATTACAAGATCAACATACAAAAATCAGTTGGATTTCTCTACAGTGACAAAGAGAATACAGAGCCGAAGCTAAGAAAAACAATATCCTTCACAATAGCTAATCACAAGATTAATACTTGCGAGTAAATGTAACCAGAAGTACAAAGGATCTATTCAAAGAAAATTACAAAACATTATTGCAAGAAACAAAAAGAGGCCTGGAGAAGTGGAAGAATATTCCTTGCTCATGGATAGGAAGACTCAATATTGTGAAAATGGCAATACTACCAAAGGCAATTACATGTTCAATGCAATCCCAATAAAAATATCAATCCCATTTTTCAACGAGATGGTAATCTCCAGTTTCAATTGGAATGGAAAGAAGCCCCGAATAAACAAAGCACTCCTTAAAAATAGGAAAAAAAGGTAGGAGGCATCTCACTCCCTAATTTCAAATCCTACTACACTGATGTGGTGGGTAAGACAGCATAGTACTGGTACAGTGACAGACACATAGATCAATGGAATAGAATTGAGAACCCAGAAATCAGCCCATTTACCTATGGTCAGACACCCAAATGTTGAGGACTCTCCTTCGTAGTGTCGCTATGAGTTGTCTGCGACTTGACAGCACTTAACAACAATAACATCAACATAGAAAGATCAGCTGGCCCAGTGGACAGAAAGCGATGCTACCAAGCCAAAGGTGGGTGGCTTTTAATGTGCAGCCCTCAGGCCTCTTTTTCATTGTTTTTGTTCAGACATTCCTCTAGGTCATATAGCCCTGGTGTATAAGTTGCTGTATAGCGGTAACTTGTGGTTGCTGTGAGGCTGAATACTGTGACACTGATATGTCAAATGTGTTAATGGTTGGTCACTCAATGTGGACAGAGAGTGGGCTGGAGCTCCCCTATTAAAACAAGCTTGGAAGGAGGAGTGGCATCCACTTCCTAATAGTTTGCCTCCAGAAACCCTATGAACCTGGAGAGAGGATGAAAGACACCCAAGCGTTGAGTACTCTCCTTCATAAGGTCACTATGAGTTGCCTGTGACTCGACAGCATTTAACAACAACCACCTATGGTCAGCTGATTTTTGACAAGGAGATTAAATCAGTTAAGTGGGGAAATGACAGCCTTTTTAATAAATGGTGTTGGCAAAATTGGAAAACTATCTGCAGAACACTCAAGCAAGATCCACACCTCATGCCATATACAAAAACCAATTCAAGGAGTATCATGGACCTAGGACTAAAATCAAGAACTATAAACTTCATTAAAGAAAAGCTTGGAAGAACTCTAGTAGTTCTAATCCACAACATAAATGGTCTTCCAAGTATCCTGAAAAATCTACAGCCAGGAGAAGATAAAATAGATTAATGGGACCTTCTAAGAATCAAATCCCTATGCACATCCAGAAACTTCTCCAACAGGGTAAAAAGGGAAGGCACAGACTTGAAAAAAAGTATTTGGTAATGACATGTCTGTTAAGGGATCTATATCTAAAATTTATAAAATACTTAAGCAACACAACAAGATAAAAGTAAACAGTCCAATTGAAAAATGAGCACAGGATATGAACAGACACTTCACCAAAGAAGACATTCAGATGGCCAACAAGCATATGGAAAAATTTTCAAAATTCCTAGCTCTAAAGAGATGTAAATCAAAACAACTATGAGATATCATCTGACCCCAGTAAGAACAGCAAAATTTAACAGAACAAAAAGCATCAAATGCTGGCAAGGTTGTGGAAAAACTGGAACCCTTATTCACTGTTGGTAGAAGTGTAAAATGGTGCAACCACTGTGGAAAGTGGTGTGGCGCTTTCTCAAAAAGTTGCAAATAGAGATACCATTTGACCCAGCAATTTCACTACAGGGAGTATATCCTAAAGAGACCATAACTGACATCCAAACAGATATATGCACACCCATGTTTATTTTGGCTTTGTTCACAATAGCAAGGAGTTGGAAACAAGTGCCCATCAACAAACGAATGGATAGAGAAGCTGTGGTATATTCATACAATGGAATACTATGGTGCACTGAAAAACAAGGAACTCATGCAATATTATTCAAAATGGATGACCCTGGGGGACATTATGCTGAGTGAAATATCTCAGTCAAAAAAAGACAAATACTGCATACTGCCACTGTTGCAGAATGGGACTGACATCAAGATTGGGGTAAGACTGAGAAAAACTGGATAAATCATGTATACTGCATTGAAACAGATGAGGGAGAAAACAGTTTAAAAGCAATATATGATAGGATATTATGGTTATCTCAAAAGTCCAGAATTAAGGTTGCATAGTGGAATGTACTCGGGGCAGTGGGAAGGGGTGGGGGAATTGTATACCAATGAAGGAATTTTTCTTTTACTTTTCAAAGAGAGGAGTGAACTGTGGGGGAGGGTTGGACAGGGAGAAAAGTGCATCAATGAATGAATGGAAAGTCAAAATCTCTATAAATGTTCATTAAAATTAATAAAATTTAAAAAATAAAAGCATGAGAAGGAAAACCTGTTGTCATTGAGGTGATTTTTGCTCATGATGACTCCATGTGTATAGAGTAGAACTGTGCCGTGTTGTTTCCAAGTTTGGAGCCTCTGTGGAAGATCATATGTGCTTTCTTGCTCAGGGATACTGAGTGGAATCACCAATGGTTAGGTTATTTGTTGTTGTTGTTGTTGTTCTTGTTGTTGTTCTTGTTCTTGTTAAGGATCATGGAATCTGAACCAATCCATAGCTGATCCTCCAGCAGGTTTTTCAGCATGATAGATTGTCCAGCTTTCTCCTGAGGAGTAGGTGGTGAGTTAGAATCACACATCTTTGAGTTGGCAATGCACCTCCTAAGCAACTGCAACTTTTCATGCTATCCTAGGAATTGAAAAAACTGAAATTCAGAACTAAATGCCACTGAGACAATTCCAACTCATAGTAACCCTCCATAGGCTTTCCAAGGTGAACAATAGAAAAAGATAGTCTTTTTTTTTTTTTGCCAAGCCACTATTAGATTCAAAACACCTTTTGACAGGCAGTCTTTCCATTAGCAGCACGACAGACATACTACCAATTTAACCACAAGTGGGCCTTCGAAACGGATAAAACGTATGCTATAATAAAATCACTGAAAAAGTATTACTTTTATCATCAATAAAACTGTTGTGGTTGTTGTTGTTTTCTCTCTTTGTCAGTTGTATCTTCCTACAGGAATTTTTCTGAAAGGTAGAGCTGTGTCTTATAGATGAATATCCTTTCTTCCCTGTAGAATACATCATGAGTGAAACAAAAGCTTATTACTTCACTTGGGGCTACAATTGCCACAGATAACATTCTTTTAGATTATTAAGTAAGATTATTTTGTAAAAATGGCATTGAGGGGATGGCATCTGATCTATTCTAACTTCCCAAGATGGGAAGAGTGTCAATGTTAGTAGCAACGGCCTAAGGCTGATTCTAAGCATAAGGTCAGACGTTTCTCCACCCTCCAACCTTTATACGTATTCTGGCACATCATCTGTCCTTCCACAGCACTTCCTACTTCTCTGTTGACTTTGTTAATGTATTGTAATCATTGCACAGAACTCACAGACCCTATTTATGATTATGGAATTTTTTAAGCACCATATTACAACTTAGGATCAGAAATGTCTCTGGATCTTAAACAGGACTATGCCCATAGACAAGGAACTCTCTGGCCTTCAGCCTGCCCTCTGCCTTGCTTAGGGGAGTGTTTTAAAGCTCTTTGGCTCCACTTAGTGCCCTACTCCACCAGCAAGTCTTCTATGTGAGAGTGCTCAAGTTTCTCATCAGAGTGAGAAGCCCAATGGGAAGTCCACCAAACCAGTTCCTGCTAGTCTCTTAATTCGGCTGCCTTTGGTGTTACCATTTGGACCCTGGTGCTTCTCACCATCTCTAGTGCTGCAGCTCAATGTCTCATCACTCTAGGAGGCTTCAGCAGCAGGGCTCAAGGTCCAAAGGGTAAACTGCATTCTCATCTCTTCTTCTTGATAGTAATCAAGATGCTATTACTCAAGTCCCCTCTGCCCACTGGGATAGGCACTCTTTTTATTCTAAGATTGAGGGAGAAGTTAATCCCCTCATTAGAGTTCTATACACCTTATTAGGATGGCCCAACTCCCACAAAGATGCCATGCATCTTATTTTTACATTATTAGCAAACTATCCAATCCCCTGGTTGGATTCTATTGTTTCACACTTCCACAGTCTCATTCATTCACTTGATGAAAGTTGCAAAGACGCCATAGTCATGGCTCAAAGGCTCATGTTAAGTAATTCTTTGTACTGCAGTTCCAAACAACATCAGTATTATAGATGATAGGCAGACAAACAGGCAACTGTTCTAAGTATTTTCATTTAAAACTTGTTTCTACCAACAAGAGCAAGAATGTCATTTTAAAGACCGAGATGTTCCTGATGCCTTTTCAATTTTCAATTGCTTATTATGCATTGGAAAGTTGGACCATAATAAGATTGAAGAAGAATCAATGCCTTTGAATTGCAATGTTTAAGAAGAGTATTGACACTTAGCATAGATTTCCAAAACTGCAAACAAATCTGTCTTGGAGGCTTTGCAACCAGGATGCTGCTTAGAGGCAAAGATAATGAAACTTTGTCTCACAAACTTTGGTCATGTTGTCAGGAGGGTTCAATCTTTGGAAAAAGACATCATCCTGGGGAAAGTAGAGAGTTAGCCAAAAAGAAGAAGACCTTCAAAAAAATGGATTGACAGGGTGACTGCAAAAAAGAACTTGAGAATTAAGGAGTTCCTGAATACAGTATAGGGCTAAGTTTACATCTGTTGTTTATAGGATGGCTTTGAGTTACAGCACCTAACAACAACCATAGGGTGAAAAGAAAACCTACAGACTAAGAAAAAAACATTTTGCAATGACATTTCAGACAAGCATCTCATAATGAAAATTTACAGAATCATGACCATACACAATCAGAAGAGGATAAAATTGATGAATGGGACCTTCTAAAGGTTAAATTCTTGTAGCAGTAAAAACATTTTCAACATTTTATTAACTGGGAAAAACATTTGGCAATACCATCTCAGACAAGGGTCTCATATAAAAAGTTTTCAGAATCCTATACAGTGTCCACAAGAAAAACACTGATAACACAATTACAAAATGGCAAAAGACATGGAAAGACTTTTCACAGAGAAAGATATTTGAATGACTAACAGAGACATGAAGAAATGTTAAAAAGCACCGGCAATAAGAGAGCTGCAAATCAAAACCACAATGAGATAACATCTCACCCCAGTAGCAGTGGCAAAGTTTAATAGGATAGCAAGTGATAAATGTTGGAGGAAGCAGTTTGGCATTTCCTCAAAACTGAACATAGAAATTCTGTGTGGCCCAGCTATTCCACTTCTTGGAATATACCCTGAGAAAATGAGGACTGAGGTACAATTGGAGACTTGTACCCTAATATTCATCGCAGTATTATCCACCATTGCAAGAACATGGAAAGAGTTCAAATGTCCAACCACAATCAAATGGATTGTCAAATTGTGGTACATTCACATGATGGAATACTACACAGCATGCAGGAGCAATTATTTTGAAAATCACTACTTAACGAGATGGAACAGAGAGCATTATGCTAAGTGAACTAACTCAGTCCCATAAAGACAAATACTGTATAAGCCCTTTATTGTAGAAATAAAAAGATAACTAGTAAAGCATGTATGAGGGTCCAAGGAGGGGGAGGGTAGGAGCAGAGGGGTGAAGACAGGCAGGGGACTAATCATAGAGTTGCTCAATTAGATGGATAAAGGGAGGGGTGGGAAAGGAAATAGGAAATATCCAGTGTGAAAAACAATGTATAGAAACATCATAAACTGGTATAAAATAAAAATTTTATTAAAAAAAGAAAATAAAGACATACTTGGAAGGGTGGAAAGACAGAGAAAGAGAAGACCATTGATGAGATGGATTGATTCAGTGACTAGGGTAATGAGTATCAGAGACAGTAAAGTTGGCACAGGATAGAGAAGGTTTCAGGGCTGTTGTACATGGGGTCACTATGAGTCACAAGTGACTCAACAGCACATAACAACAACATGACCTCTACAAGAAAAAGACTGATAACACAATGGACAAAAGACAGAGAAAGACTTTTCACAGAAGAAGACATTTGTATAACCAACAAACACATGAAGAAATGTTCCAAATCACTGGCAATAAGAGAAATACAAATTAAAACCCCAGTACCAATGACAAAGTTTAACAACACAGTAAGGATTAAATGTTGGAGAAGATGTGGATAGATTGGAACTCTCATGCTCTACCTGTAAAATGGTACAACAACTCTAGAAGCAGTTTAGCCTTTCCTCAAAAAGTTGAACACTAAAATCTCATATGACCCAGCTATTGAACTGCTGGGAACGCACTCCAAGGAAATTCGAACCGAAATACAGATGGGGATTTTTACACCTGTGTTCATAGAAACATTATTCACAGTAGCAAGAAATTAGAAACAGTTCAAATGTCCATCAAATGAATGGATTGAAAAATTATGGTACATTCACACAATGGATTACTTTGCAGCACTCAAAAGCAATGATTTTATAAAATACTATATAAAATGGAAGAATCTAGAGAGCATCATGCTGAGTGAGCTAACTCATAGTACAGACACTGCATGTTGTTGCATACCATAGAGTTGGAACCAACCCATAACCGACCCTCCTGCAGGTTTTCAGAGGTCTTTAGTCACACAGGAGGAGATTGTCCATCCATCTCCCATGGAGCCGCTGGTGACTTCGAACATGCCTTCAGGATTGCAGCACCGCTTCTTGTCACTAGGCCACCAGAGCTCCCTTAAACAATGTATAAGACTATTATCATAAAAATAGGATAAAAAATAAAAGTTAAAAATGAGAAAGGAAGGGAGGCAGAAGGTAGGGCGCGAAGGAAATCACTAAGATAAGAGAGTTGGTGAGCCAAGGCGGGGCTTGGGGGAGGTAGTTAAGGGTTTAGTAAAGATCCATTGGAAACCTGAAAAGATGCGACAATAGTAGTCCTAGACCAAAGGTGATTAATTTTTATAAAACACAATGTACACGAGTGATCATTTGAAACAATGTGAATGTAGAGATATGAGAAATTCAGGGTACATAAATGATAACCAATGTATACAAATTTTGTATGCAAACCAATATAAAATAAAAATAGATAACCCCCCCAAAAAAGGTTTCAAAGGTATGAGTTTAAATAAGCCTAGCAAAATGGTTTAGATTCAATCAAATATTGAAAAGAAGAGCTAACATTAGAGTAAGGATGAGCAAAATAGCAGCCTTGAGGCATTTAGCTAAGTTTCCTAAAGAAAATGTCTTTTCTTTTTTTTTGAGGGAAGACGAGAGAACTTTTCTTTGCTGTCCACTCCGGGGTCATCTCGTGCTTTCTCTGCAGTCTGGCCTCAGGCCGCCCGGCCTGTGTGCAGGCTCAGCTCCTGCTCTGCTGCTGCTGTTGCTGCTGCAAGCTGTCATCCTCTTCCTGGCCCTGAGGTGGTGGTGGTGGCGGTGGAGGCTGCTTCCGCTCTGGGGTGGTTGCCAGGAACTCAGAGGTGGAGCTTGCCAGGTGGAAGACCACGGGGATCTGGGCTAAGGCAGGGTTGGTCTCCTGTAGGCCCTGGATCCATTTGGCCAATGTGGCCTGATCGTGGGCACCTGCCATGCACATGGCGAAGACAGGCCCTTCCTCCACTTCATCGATATCAAACTCGTAGTCATCCCAGCCATCCCTCCCATACTCCAGGTCAAGCTGCATGGGGTAGTAGAGGTTCCACTCCTCTGGAATCTCTTCTACTTTTCTCTCCTCAGGAGGCAGCAGGTCAGCTCTGACTGAGGATGTGGTAGTAGACACACTTATTGTGGAGCCACAGGGAGAAGGGGCTCTCGACAAAGATAGGCCGGGATGGATCGTGCCAGGCCAGGGCAGCCTGCTGTTCAGGACTCTGGATTCCTACAATGTGGGGGTGGGTGGGATCTGCTGCCCCCGTGGAGTCTTTGGACAGAGGCATCTGGTAGACGGAGACCTGGGCGCTGAGGTCGGGCTCTATGTGCCGCAGGCCCAACCTGGCCAGGTCCACAGGGTCCTGGGGAAGCTCCCGGGGCACAGGGAAGGGGTTGATGTTCTCGAAGCGGGTCTGCCACAGCCTCATGCGTGTGTACTTGAGCATCGGTAAGCTTCTGTGGCCAAAGATCTGAAGAAGCAGGAACTCCGTCTCTTTATTGGGTATCACCCCGTGGTTCTCCATCTGCTCCAGGACGGTGACACCACACTCCTGCTGCGGCGGGTAGTGCAAATACATGCGCTGGAAGATGTTGCGCGCCCGAAAGACATCCTTGGGGAAGATGTCGAGCAGCATGTTGTAGACGGCCAGGTCCCGCTCCGCGCCCGTACTGACGCATCTTGCTCAGGGCCAGGTAGATGAAGTCCACATGCCCCCGCTTGCGCACGTTGTGCTTTCTGAAGTTCTGGATGGCCTGCACAAAGCTCGCCTTGTCCTGCTTGCTGCTGGGGCTAAACAGCTCCTTGTGGGGCACCACGGCCTTGACGGGAGCCCCCCCCCCCCGCGGGAAGGCTCCGGAGGGCGTGGAACCAGTGGGGAGTCAGAACGGAGGCTGGCTGCGCTGCAGTGGAGGCCCTGCAGGGGGACCTCCTCATGGGGTCGGCCGCGATCTCCAGGCCGGCTCTGTCTTGATACTGGGCGCCGCTATATTGGCCCGGAGAGCTTCAAGAAAATGTCTTTTCTAATGAACATAAATTAAGCCATTTATATTCAATCTATTCAGTACTTGCTTGGTTGGGAATGTCTATCTGCAACATTGTCTATTTTAGGATATACAGAAGGAGAGGGTAGAGACTCTGCATAACTAATCTTCTGGTGGCCCAGAGGTAAGGAATTGCATTGTCAAACCAAAAGCACATGCTTTGAATCCACCAGCTGCTCCTTGGGAGAATGACGGACAATTTCTTCCCACGCAATTTACTGCCCCTAAAAACTTACTGAAAGGTCAGTTATGAGTCAATTCAGACAACAGAGAAACTGTGTCACCTGATATAGAAAGAAACAACACCAAGCAGCAGCACCAGCTCAAGCAGTGAGAACCAGGAGATGTGCACAAGATGATGTGGTTAGTTAGTAGACCACAAGGTAAGCCACTACCACAGCCTTGCCAGGCCATGCAACAAAAGAGTATGTTAGGCAGGTAGTTTTCTCCAGACACTTATCAATACAGCTAAAGAGCTTTGTCTGAGCAGAGCTCAAGACAAGAGCCAAGGGTGAGGACCAAGACCTGAAAGGTGAATGCTAAAGGCCAAGGGTCAGATGAGATCTTTCCTGAAGGGGCTGAGAAGAGCTTGTCCTCAGGAGGTCAAGAGGAGCTCTGCATAGTTGAAGGAGTGGAGACCTGCTTGATTGAACCCTAACCCTAAGAGCTCTACACTGAAAAAGGAAGACTTTGTGATCCTGTTTTGTTGTTTTTTGGGTTTTTTTCTTTGATCCTGTTTTGTGGGGGTTTTTTTTCAGGATCATGTTTTCTGATCCTGATTGCAAAACTTCACAGTCAGGCTGTCTTGGTTTCTCCTCCCTGCTGATTATTGTATCTGTAGCTCTATTGGTTTTGTGTAATCACTGGCTTCTCTTGCTTCAGGGCCCCATCATCCTCACTGGTATTAATGAAGCCAGTTCTATAACAGATTCTTCTAGGACAGCCCTGATTTGCAGAGAAAAATAACTGTTGAACTTCTCAGCAGTGCGGGTGTCCAAATGCATATTCCTGAAGGTCTTGCTGGGTAGAGGGTCCTCTGTACCCTCTCATAAAAACATAACCCTTGGTGAGTCTTCAGATCCCATATAATATGTCCATGATAGCATGTCCACTTCCTCCAACCTTTTCATTCCATCCTCCACCATCTTCCACAATAATCCATACATTTCAGTTTTGGAGCATGAGCCATCACTTTCTCCAAACCTCTAAAAGCAAACTGAAGGTAAGTAAATGACTATTAAAAACTAAGTGTGATTACTCCAGGAGATTGGGTAGAACACATCACATAGTTTGAATAAGTCTGCTACAAACCAGCACTGAGTGTAATATCCAAAATTCCTCCTGGGAGGTCCAGTTTAGGTCAGCTGTGGTTATGTTTACCTGCTTCTCTCCTGTACCTGATTGCTGATATTTCTGATAGCAATAGTTTGGTGAGAAAAATGTCTCCAACTAAGCATCGATTCCAGCTCATAGCTAGGATGCAGCAGATTCTTGAGGCTGTGAATCTTAATGGAAAGATACTGTCCATCTTTCTCCTGTAGAGTTGCACGTGGATTTGAACCACCAGAGACATACGACTTTTGCGATAGTGGTGTGGCATATTAGGGATTTGTTGTTGTTGTTGTTGTTGATTGCTTTCGAGTTGAGCACAACTCATAGCAACCCCATGAACAAAATGCTGGAAGCCCCTCTACAACCATCAACATTTATCAAAGTTCATAGTTGCCAGAGGTATGCTGTTTAGGAAGCGGATGCCCCTCCTGCTTCCAAACCTGTCATAGTATGTTATTTTTGTTAAGTGCCATTGAGTCATCTGCAATGCATAGCAACCCTACGTAGAGCAGCTCTGAATCCTTCCCTGTCCTGAGCCAGTCTCACTAATTCTGACACACCAAATCCCATTGCCCCAGTTACTGTATCAATCCATCTCATCCAGGATCTTCTTCTCCTGCACTGTCCCCTCCTCCCTTCTGTGCATGATGTCCTTCTCCAAGGACCAGTCTCTCCTGGCCACATGCCCAAAGTAAGTGAGGCATAGCTTTGAAATCCTAGCTTCCAAGGAAAGACTTGGTTTCACCCTCACCAAGACAGCCTGATTTGTTTTCTTGGTAGTCCATCGTATGTTCAAGACTTCTCCAGCACCATAACTCAAAGGCATCTATTTTTCTTATGTCATCCTCCGTTCTTGTCCAACCCTCTGAAGCATAACAAGTAATTGAGAAGACCATGGGCTGGATTAGGAGCACCTTTGTATCTAGACTGACATCGTTGCTCTCCAGCACTCTGGATGGGTCCATGACAGCAGATTTTCCCAATGCAATTCATCTTGATTTTCTGACTTCTGACTTCCTGAGTGTTCATTGTGGATCCAAGCAAGCTGTAATTGCTAACAACCTCATCTTTTCTCCATCTATAATGGTCCTGCCAATTAGCTCAGTGGTGAGAATCTTTGTCTTCTTGATATTGAGCTTTAATCCATATTGAAGACTACAGTCCTTGACCTTTTGCAGCAAGAGCTTCAGGTCTTCTTCAGTTTCAGAAAACAAGGTTGGGTCATCTGCATATTGTAGGTTGTTAATGAGTCTTCCTCCAATCTTGATGTCTCACTCCTCCTAATAAAGCCCTACGTCCAGAATGATCTGTTCTGCATACATATTGAAAAGGTATGGGGACAGTATGTATTTCTTTCCTGATTTTGAACCATGCAGTGTTTCCTTGCTCTATTCTGAGGACTGCTTCTTGGTTTAAGTATAGGTTTCCATCAGAAATCCTTTCTGACACCTAGCTAGTACTTAATGAATATTTGTGGAATATGCAAGTGGCTTGTTGTATGTTGATCTGTGTCCCCTAAGAAAACATGTTGAAATCATAAGCCCAATACCTGTTAATGTGACCTTAATTGGAAACAGCATTCTTGATAGTTGCAGAACATTTCAAAGGCTGGCTAGTGAAGCTTTGTTCTTTACTAGTAAGTTATAATGACATAATTAGGGTCATCTCTAATTGTTTTATGACTGATGTCCTTTTAAGAAGGGAAGAGACTCAGAGAGAAACACAAAGAAATCTATATGAAGATGAAGGCAAAGATTATATTAAATGAAGGAAGTACTACAAATCAAGGAACATCATGACCACCAGAAGTTAGAAGAGACAAGAAAGCCTTCCTCATACAAAGCCTTCAGAGATAATATGACCCTGCAAACCTCGATTTCAGTCTTTGAGCCACCAAACCATAAAACAATAATTGCTATTGTTTTTTTATTTTTATTGTTTTGGTTTTTTTTTAATTTAGGTTGTTTATTTTTCATTTCAATGAACATCTACAGAGATTTTGGGATTCCATTCATTC
>NW_006399861.1:8514421-8530466 GCF_000299155.1 Elephantulus edwardii
TGTTATTTCTTTTAATGGTATCCCACATTATTCTTAAGTTTTCTTCTGTTTCCTTCTTATTTGCTTCTGCTTTTTTCTCAGTTATATCTGTGGTGGCAATTCTATCTTCTACTTCACTAATTCTGTTTTCCATCTCTTCACCTCTATTTGTATGTCCCTCAATCATGTTGACAATTGCTATTGTTTTAAGTCACCCAATTTATGGTGCTTTGTTTCAGCAGCTAATACAGGAATGAATGAACAGAGACCATTATTGTTTTATGCTGTTAAGTTGGGAGGAAATTGCGCATCTTTCTCCCACATATCATCAGTCTACCTTTGGGTGGGCAACACAACTCCTTACCACTAGGCCACTAGAGCTCTTTGAATATAACCTAGTTGTGTGCATTACTAAGTCAAGGTGCATTCCAGCTGGCAATGGAGGCAAAAGCTCTTGGAAGATTCACCAAAATGGGCAAGTCAACACAAAGCATCTGGCTCTCTATCAAACTTCTTAATTAGAGGAAATAAAAACCTATATTGTGCAAAGGTTGTCAACAAGCTAGAAAAATTTCCAAAGAAAAGTGAGCAGACACCATGCCAAAGAAGGGAAAGCAAAGCTGGAGTCACAAGATCTTAAGGGCAATTTCTTGATAGAGAAGAAAAGAGGTCTGTGTCTTTCACAGAAGTGAGATGAAAAGATTTCTGTCAACCGGGTTGCCCCTATAGCCCCCCCACACCCCCCCTGTAGCCAATCTGGGATCAAAACTCTAACTAAAAATGTTCACAGGTTTCAATTCTCTTTATTTTTAAATTGCTGTTAAAATACACATAACGAAATATACACTATGTTTGTAATGAAACATAAACAATAATATACACTATGTCAACAATTTCTACATGCACAATTAGTAACACTGATAACACTCTTCAAATTGTTCACCTATTTTTTTCTGTTCTTTTCCAAATCATTCGACCACCATTAACAGAAATTCAGTGTTTCCTAAGCAAAACTCTCCCTCTGCCCCCACTCCTCATGACCACTGAAAATCTTTGGCTTCTATAAATGTACTTATTTCATAGAAGCTACATCATAGAGAATTTTTACCTTTAAAACAGATCTATTTCATTTTGTATATTTTTCAAGGTTCATCTATGCTGGGACTCACACTAAGATTTTACTTCTCTCTATGGCTGAGTGATATTACACTGGGCATATAGAGCACATTTTGTTCATCTATTTATCTATTGATGAACATTCACCTTTTGCCTATTTTGAAAGAACATTCTTGTATAGGTATTTGTTTGCATTTCTGCCTCCACTCTCAACTACTTTTACATCTTTGTGGTCAGAGAACATAATTTCCTCATCTCCAAGAATCTGCTTGCTTGTCTGCACTGAACCCCAAGTCCCTCCTCAGATCCTCTTGCTGAGCAAGAAAGGACTTTCCTACCCCATTTGCTCACTTAGTCATTGCTTTCAGGTTGGTTCTGACTCACAGCTGACCCTCCAGCACGTTTCTGAGGCTGTAAATTGCATTGGAGGAAATTGTCCACCTTTTTCCCATGGAGCCAATGGTAGATTTAACCCACCAGAAAGATGTGGTCTTTGGGTTAGCTGTGTAAGTCCCTTCAGACTACGTCACCAGAGTCCCTTACACTTCCATTGTTGTTACTGTGTACCATCAAATCAGAACCAACCTCCAGAAGGTTGTCAGAGATAGTAAATTGCACAGGAGACTGACCATCCTTCTTCTGTGGAGCTACCGATGGATTCGAACTGTGTGCCTTTGGTATTGCAGTGCAGTTTCTTGCCACAAGGCCACCAAAGTAGATATGACATAATCACTAAGCATAATAATAAAGGGTTAACATTCACATCACACCACATATCAAGATAGGGTCTCCAGAAAGAACAGGGATTTGTTCATACAAATTATGTGTACTTTCAGATGTTGATCTTTCCACCTCTGCTGAGCATGAGTGAATCATATTCTCAGGAAACACTATAAAAATCACCACTTTGGAATGTCTTGAGAAATGAGTCTAGACCCATACACTCATTGAGAAAGCTTTAAACTTTTAAACTGCAATACTCTAAAGCCTTGAAACAGATATTGTTACAATTCAAGATGGGCAGAATTGGTGGCTAAGTGTTTGTGCAAGGAAAAGGCAAGGTGACTCAATTTAGAAAGCCTGCTCATCGAGGGTGCCACTTCACCTTTCTGTTCTCAGCAGAATTCATGAATCTTGGGCAACATTTCAAAGACTAGTCAAGAGAAAAGAAGCAGCCACAGGGATGGGAACCCAGTTTTAGGAATAGCATGGCTGATGTTATTCTTAAACCATTTTCATTTTAAAATACAGCTATTAGGGAGTTCCAAAAGGGAGACTTTGTGTTGTTATTATTATTATTGTATCTTTTATTAGTGTATCAGAAAAAATTAAACAGAACTCTGAGTTCAAAGATATCTTTAAGAGAAGAAACAATGCCTTCTTCTTATGTTTACTTTTATTTGGCTCTGTTTTCCTGTTGGAGTTAAACAATTCAGCATTTCTGAGGGAAGAGGGTCAAGCTCGTAAAGGTTTAATAAAATAGATGTCCTATACAAATTAGCAATACTTTCCAGTACTGCTTTTATATGCAAAATAACAGACAGCAAATCGGAGTTGAAGACAGTACAATAAAATTTAGTAATTCCCCCTGCATCTTGTTTGAAAGGCTTAATCATAGGGAGTAGCTGCTAACCCCAGCAACATGCCAGTCTTGTGATTCAAATCCACTAGCAACTGTGCAGGAGAAAAAGGATCTCTCTAAGTGATTTATAGCCTTGGAAACTTAATGGTGAGTCAGCTATGAGTCAGTTCCAACTTGATGGCAGTGAGTTTTATTGTTTCCTTTTTAACAACCAAAAGAAAGCTCACTACAAACTGGAATGAAGGGTCTCAGCAATCAGCTGGCCAGAGCTTTCAAGGTGTGGTAGATTGAACTATGTATGTCTCCTGAAAATACATGTTCAGATCCTAACTACTACAGCTATGTAGGTAACCATGCTTGAAAATAAGATTTTTGTTTTGTCATGTTAATGAGGTTAGGCAAGAGTAGGATGGGTCTTAAAAGTAATCATTTTTCCAAACAAAAATAATAGAAGGCACAAAAAGGAGAATTCCAAAGATGCATCTGCAAGCATCCCAGAAATGCCACAGATTGCTGGCAGTGGCAGGACATGAAGAGAGAGGGGGAACACAGAAGAAATGGAAAAGGCCAGGACTCTGATTTGGACTTGCTGCCACCAGAGCTGAGCAAATGTCTGTGGGTTTAAGATGCTCACAAGTTGTTTGGTTGTTACTGATGACACTGGTTTTGTATTTTTTTATAATATTTATTTTTTTCATTGTTGAACATTTTATTACCCCTCCCCTGCAACTCGTCCAACAACGTATACCTTGTTTCAGACTATTGCCATACATATAATGTCTAGTCATATATTCCTCTCAGACAGTTCTTTCCTCATCTGTTCTAATGTAGTGTTCATTATCTATCCTCTCTTTTCCCATTCTCCCCAACTCCCTCCCATGTCTATCCTATTTAATAACAGTGTTATTATGCAGTATTTGTCATTTTGTGACTGAAATATTTCACTCAGCATAATGTCCTCCAAGCTCACTATGTGTGTACTGTTTTATGAGTTCATTGTTTTTCAGTGCTGGGTAATATTCCATTGTGTGAATATATGTATGTGTGTGTGTGTGTGTGTATGTGTGTATACAGTTTTTCTATACATTTGTTTGCTGATAGGCACTTGATTTGTTTCCATCTCTTTGCTATTGTGAATAATACAGCAGTAAACATGAGCATGCATGTATCTGTTTGAGTTTCACCTTTGGTTTAAAAGTATATTCCCAGTAGTAGAATTTCTGGGTCAAATGGTCTATTTCCAACTTTTTGAGAAAGTGCCCGACCACCTTCCATAGTGACTGTATCATTTTACATTCTCACCAGCAATGAATAAGAGTTCATATCTCTCTACAACCTTGCCAGCATTTGTTGTATGCTGCTCTGTTGAGCTTTGATATTGTTGCTGGAGTGATATAATATCTCATAGTTGTTTTTATTTTCCTCTTTCTGATAGCTAGTAATTTGAACATTTCTTCATGTGTTTGCCATCTGAACATCTTTTTTGTGAAATGCCTATTCATACCCTGTGCCCATTTAGTGAATGAATTACCTTTCTCTTGTTGAGGTCCTGAAGTATTCTACAAATTTTATATATAAGTCCCTTGTCAGATATGTCATTGCTAAATATATTTTTGAAGTCTGAGGCTTTCCTTCTTACCCTGTTGAAGAAGTTTTTTTCTATGCATAGGGATTGAATTCTTAGAAGGTCCCATTCAGCTGTTTTGTTCTTTCCTGGTGGTAGGTTTTTCGTTATGTTTAGAAGACTATGCACGCTGTGGATTAGGGCTTCTAGAGTTGTTCCTAGCTTTTACATACTGATTTTTTTAGTCTTTGGTTTTACTTAAAGGTCCTTGATCCATGTCTAGTTGGTTTTTATGCATGGTGTGAGGTATGGGTTTTGCTTAAGTTTTCTGTGGATGGTTTTCCAATTTTACCAACACTGTTTGTTAAAGAGACTGTTATTTCCCCACTTAATTGATTTAGTCTCCTTGTCAAAGACCAGTTGACCATAGAGAGATGAGTTGATTTCTGAGTTTTCAATTCTATTCCATTGATCCATGTGTCTGTCATTGTACCAGTACCATGCTGACTTGACCACCATAGCTGTGTAGTATGATTTAAGATCAGGGAGCATTATGTTGCTTACCTTGTTTCTCTTTTTCAGTAGTATTTTACTTATTTAGGGCCTTTTTCCATTTCAGATAAAATTAGATATTGCCTTTTGCATCTCACTGAAGAATGGAATTAGTATCTGTACTGAGGTGGCATTGAGCTGGTAGATTGACTTTGGTAGAATGGTCATTATCACAATATTGAGTCTTTCCATCCATGAGCATGGTACATTTTCCATATCTCCAGGTCTCTTTTTGTTTCTTGTAGTAATGTTTTGCAATTTTCTTTCTATAGGTCTTTTATGTTTCTACTTAGATTTAGTCCCAAGTATCTCAATCTTGTGATTAGCTATGGTAGTGGCTATTGTTTTTCTTAGTTCCATTTCTGTATTCTCTTTGTCATTATAGAGAAATCCAACTGATTTTTTTTTTATTTTTGTATCTTGCTACTTTGTTGATTTGGTCAACTTTGTCCAGTAATCTTCTTGCTGAATCTTCAGGGTTTTTGAAGCATATTATCATATTATCTGCATATAGGGACAGCTTTACCTGCTCTTTGCCAATTTGTATGTCTCATATTTCTTTTTCTTGCCTTATTGCTCTCACTAATACTTCCAATACAATATTGAAAAGTAGAGGTCACAGGAGCATTGTTGCCTAGTTCCTATTCTCAAGAGGAATGCTTTTAATCTATGTTTATTGAGACTGATGTTGGCTCTTGTTTGTGAGTGTCTGCTTTTTATTATGTTGAGAAGATTCCCTCTATTCCTATTTTGTTGAATGTTTTAATCAGGATGTGTTGTTGGATTTTGTCAAAGGCCTTTTCTGCATAAGTTGATAGGATCATGTAGTTCTTAATGAATTACATTCATTGTTTTTCTTATCTTGAACCATTCTTGTATACCTGTTATGAATCCCACTTGGTCATGATGAATTATTTTTTTGATGTACTGTTAGATTCTATTGGCTAGGATTTTTGTATCTGTGTTCATGAGAGATAGTAGCCTATAGTTTTCTGTTTTGGCACTACCTTTATGTGAATTTGGTATTAGGGATATATATACTTCATAAAATGAGTATGGGAGTATTCCATCTTTTTCTATTTTCTGAAATAATATATGTAGAATTGGTGACAGCTCTTCTCTGAATGTTTGCTAAAATTCACTAGTAAAACCGTATGGTCCAGGGCTATATTTGTTGGAAGTTGTCTTATGGCCTGTTCAATTTCTTCTTTTGTAATGGATCTATGCAGGTGTTCTACTTCAGTCTGTGTCAGTTTGGGTAGGTTATTAGTTTCTAAGTATTTAACCATTTCCTCTAGGTTTTCATATTGTTTTGAGTATAGTTTCTCATAATATTCTATTATTAATCTTTTTTCGTCTATTGGTTTGCTATGGCAAAAATGGCAAGATTTTAAGCGTTCAGCCAATGTTGGAAATCAACCAAACTCTTTAAAGCATGTGTTCAAGAACATCAGCTAAAGCCCAAACTATTCTGACCCTGAGGACAGAGATTGGACATAGGAGTTACACAGAGTTCATTCTGATTGGCAGTTGAGATTTCTTCACATTTGGAAGTCATTATTTTTTCTGACTTCTCATGGGCGTTCAGGCCCTGGGCCAGGTGTGGGATGTTGTCAGGGAATGGTAATCAAGCTGTGTCAGCATGTACTAGAGAACATAAAGCTTAGTAAAACATGTTATTGTTAAAATTATTGAGACAAACATGTCTTAAAATTTCTGTCAGAACAAAATACTTGCTCTATTTCTAAAATATAAAATGACTTATCTAATTCTTAAACAAATAAGCTGCTAAAAAGAAAACAATGGGGGGAAACCAACATATAAGCTGCTTCTGTTGTGACAGCACCCTATTCATCTCTTATTCAGATTATCTGTATCTTTTCATTCTTTTCCTTTATTAGCTTTGCTAGTAGTTGGTCAATTTAATGACCTTTTCAAAGAACCAACTCCTAGTCATGACAATTTCAATTGTTTTGTTGTTGTTTCTATTGTGTTTATTGCTACCCTAATTTTTATAATGCCCTTTCTTATAGAGGTGGTTGGGATTTTTTGCTGTTCTTTTTGTATTTGTTGAGATGTTAGGTTAAAAAATTTATTCTCTTTTTCCCCCCTTCTTTTTTTGCTTATAGCTATGAATTGGCCTCTAACTACTGCTTTTGCTGTATCCCAAAGGTTTTGATAAATTATGTTCTCAATCTCGTTTGTTTCAAGAAACTTTTTAATTTTATTTCTTTTATATGCAGAACAGATCATTATGGAGGCTGGACTTTATGAGGATGAAAGTGGCATCAGGACTGAAGAAAGACTCATAAACAACCTGCATTATGCAGATGACACAAGCTTACTTGCTGAAACTGAAGAGGATTTCAGGTGTTTGCTGCTGTAGATCAAGGTCTTCAATATGGATTGAAGCTCAACAAAAAGAGAACAAAGATTCTCACTACTGGGCCATTTGGAAGCTTCATAATGGATGAAGATGAGATTGAGATTGTTAATAACTTCCATTTGCTTGGTTCAATAATCATTACTCTTGGTATCAATAACCATGAAGCCAAAAGACAAATTGTATTGGGTAAGTCTGTTTTAAGGGACCTCTCTAGAGTATGAAATAGCAATGATGTCAGTCTGGAGACTAAGGTGCATCTGATCCAGGCCATGGTCTTCACAATTACTTGTTATGCATCAGAGAGCTGGACAGTAACTAAGGATGATGAAAGATTGAGGTCTTTGAGTTGTGGTGCTAGAGAAAAATATTGAACATACAATTGACTGACAGGAGAACAAACAAGTTTGTCTGGAGAGGGTGAAACTAGGCTGCTCCCTGCAGCCAAAGATTTTGAAGCTCTGTCTCACATACTTTGGACATGTGGCCAGGAGGGACCACTCCTTGGAAAATGACATAATGCTTGGAAGAGTGGAGTCACAGAGCAGGAGAGAAAGACCCAGGATGATGTGAATTAACTCAGAGACTGGAGAAATGGGATTAGATTTTGGAGACCATAAGATTGGCTAGGGATAGGGCAGAGTTCAGAGCTAATGTTACACAGAGTTTCTATAAATTGCTGGCAACTTGATGGGACATAACAACATTACCCACTCATGTTCAAACAGGGTGTTGTTCAACTTCCAGATGTATGGCTTTTATCTTCTTTGTTGTCTTGTTGACTTCTAGTTTTGTAGCACTGTAGTATGAGAATATGTTTGTAATATACCTATATTTTTAAATGTATTGAAGTTTGCTTTGTGACTTAAAATATGATGTATTCTAAAGAATGTTCCATGTGTGCTAGAGAAGAATACATACTGATATTTGGGGGGATGCATTAGCCTTTATAAATCTATGTGATAAAGCTGGTTGATTGTGTGGTTTAATTCTTCAGCATCTTTGTTGAGTTTCTTTCTGGTAGTCCTATTTTTCCTTGAAAGTATTGTATTGAAGTCTCTAGTCTCTGACTGCTATAGTGGTGTTGTCTATTTTTTTTTTCTTTCTTTTTTCTTTTCTTTTCTTTTTTTTTTTTTGCTAAAATTCACTAGTGAAACCATTTGGTCCAGGGCTATATAGTTGTTTTATGGTATGTTCAATTTCTTAACATTTGTTTTGTGTATTTTTCAGGTCTATCATTTTGTATATTCATGTTAATTATGGTTATGTCCTCTTGTTCCATTGACCCTTTAAGCATTATATAATGTCCTTCCTTGTCCTTTGTCATAGTTTCTACACTGGAATCTATTTTATCAAAGATTAATATTGCTGCTCTTGCTATTTCTGGTTACCATTTGCTTGGCATATTTTTTTCTATCCTTTGATTCTTAGTATGTCTTTATCTTCACTTTTTAAGTGTGTTTCTTGTAGACAACATATTGATGGATTTTGGCTTTTTTTGTCCAATCTGCTACTCTTTTTCTCATTACTGGTGCATTTAAGCCATTCACAGTAAGTGTTGTTATTATTAAGATTCAAGGTTTTATTGATATAATTTTGTTAGGTTCTTTTTGCTATTGTTGCTGATTACTTTAAATCCATCCTCCTTTCTCTGGCATGTCTGTGAGAAGGACTTTTCAGTTTTTCTGGTAATGTCGGTCTTGTTTTAAAAACACCCTTACTTTCTGCTTTTCTGAGACTATCTTGATCTCTCAGTCACATTTGACAGATGGTTTTACTAAGTTAAAATTCTTGGTTAAAATATGTGTTCTTTGAGTGTTTGATATACGTTGCTCCACTGTCTTCTTGCCACATGGTTTCTGCTGAGAAATTGGCATTTAATCTTATTTGCTGTCCTTTATAAGTTACTCTTCATTTTTCTCTAGCTGCTTTCAGAATTATCTCCTTGTCTTTGATTCTGGCAAACTTGACTATGATATGCTTTCGTGTTTTTCTTTTTGAGTCTATACTATACGGAGTTTCTCAGCTTCTTGCATGTATATTCTCTCAGTCTTCATTTTTCCTGCAAAGATTTCTTCTAGTAACTCTTCCATAACTTTCTCAATGGTTTTGTTTTGTAATTGTTTTCTTCTTCTTTTTCTGAGATTCCTATATTACACACATTTTTCCTCATTATTCTTAGGCTTTCTTCATTTTTCTTCCTTTTTGATTCTGCTTTTTGCTCTAGCAGATCAGTTCTGAAAGCTCTCCCTTCTATTTAGCTGATTCTGTGCCCTATCTCTTCAGTTTTGCTCATCTGTTCTTCTAACATGTTGAAAGCTTCTGAGGCTCTGGTTTTAATATTCTGGATTAAAGTTTCTTATTTTTTAAGGATTTCTAAAAACCCCCATTTGTTTTATCTGTATTGTCTTAATTTTTTTTTATTATTATTTTGGCTTTTGCTTGTAGAATCCTGCAATTCTTCCAGGTTTTTCTTTCATCCATTGAAAATATTTGATGGCTGTTCTTCTTAATTCTGTGTCTGAAAGTTCCATCTGACTTTCTGCCTTCAGGAAATTCAATGATTCTGTGTTTTTATCACTTTTTTGGGGTAAATTATTGTTTTGGTTTTGTGTAGACTGATGTAGGCCCTTTCTTCCTTGTCATTACTGTAATAGAGTTTTTTTTTCTCTTGCCTGGGTCTCTAACAGATCCTTGGTTTGGCTACCTTGGTTGGAGAGCTCACTGCTTCAGAGAAGAGAGGGGCAGTTCATCCTACCTGAAATTCTCTGAAGTTCCTGGGCTCACATGAGGACTTGCTTTGGTTGAGGAGGTCAGCATTTCAATAAGGAGGGAGAGGGCAACTCACACTGCCTGTGGTCCTTCCTCTCCTGCCCTGTGGTAAATTTTGCTGAGTGGGAGTTGGGAGTTGGGGGTGAGGGCACTACTTCTGTTCCTGCCTCTTATCCTACAATTATGTTCTCTGTGGTATGAAGCTTCTTGTTTTCTGATTGCAGTTCTCTTTTTTGAAGTCTATATAACCCTCTTTGGCCTGCAGAATGGTGAGGCCTGGCTCCCTGACTCTCTTCATCACTCTCTATGATGTTTTGCAGGAAGGATCTTACCTCTGTTCTTTGTCTCCAAGACCATATTCCTGTGAATGCTGGTTGCTGAGCCTTCCATTTAAGGCACATGTGGCAAAACAAGATGATTTCCCCAGGGAGGGTGATGCCATGGCTGGATCTAGAGCGTGTGGACATGGTTATAGTTTCCTGCTGTGAGGTCAAAGTTGCAAGCTTCTTGGGGGTGCTGGCAAATGTTCAAAGTGGGAGCTTCTATTATTGCTATTGTTTCTATAGTAGTGCTAGAGAACTAAGTCATGAGATGATAAAATCACAGTTGTCACTCTTTAGGCTTTTCAGAAGAACTCATCCTAATTTATAAAGTAAAATTTCAAACTTTCCCTTAGCAAATTTGTTCCTCCAGATCACAGTTTCTAAACTTCATTCCAACCCATTTTCTTTCCATCCAAATCAAACATGTGTCTATGAACTAAAAATAAACAGTGCTGATATGGAAAGCCATGATATATTAAGCAAGGAAAAAAAAGAAATCTTGCTAGTATTGTTAAGGGAACAACATGTCCTTAATTCACATCAGAGGAAAGGTGGGCCTAAAAGACAAGTGATTTGAACATAAGAACTTCCTCTTTCTAAAGGTTAGTTTGACCTAATAAACCAGACAATCATATGATCTACTACACTGGAGAGGAAAAGGTCAGGTGCATCTTGAAATACAATATTGTTTGTGTCAGGATAATATCCAGACACAAAGAAGGAAGACCTTTTAGTGCCAGTATCATTCAAATTTATGCATTGTTAACTAGAGTCAAAGAGGAGGAAATAGATTATTTCTACAAACTGTTGCAGTCAGAAATCGATCAAACATGTAACCAAGATGCATTAACAATAATGAATGATTGGAATGTGAAAGTTGGGAACCAGGAAGAAGTATCCATAGCCAGAAAATACGGACTACATGTAACCAAGATGCATTAACAATAATGAATGATTGGAATGTGAAAGTTGGGAACCAGGAAGAAGTATCCATAGCCAGAAAATACGGACTTGGTGACAGACATGAGGCTGGGGATAAAACAATAGAATTCTGCACAACCAATGATATATTCATTGCAAATACCTTTTATAAGAAACATAAATGTAGGCTATGCACATGGATTTCACCTGATGGGATGACTGATTACATCTGTGGAAGGTATGATTGGAGAAGTTCAATATCAGCAGTGAAAACTAGGCCAGGTGCTGATTGAGGAACACATCATCAACTGCTCATAATCAAGTTCAAATTAGAACTAAAGGAGGTTAAATTATATCCAAAGAAATAAAAATTGAATCTTGAGTTTCTCCCCACTGAACTTAAAAGCCAACTCAGGAACAGGTTTGAGGCATTGAACACTAAAGAACAAAGACCAAAAGAGCTGTGGGAAGATATCAAGACTATCATTCATTGATATGATAGTATACTTAGAAAATCCTAAAGACTCAGCAAGAAAACTATCGGGTACAGTTAGCCAATTCAGCAAAGTAGCAGGATACAAAATGAACATACAAAAATCAACTGTATTTCTTTACAGTGACAAAGAGATTACAGAGCCAGAGCTAAGAAAAACAATACCTTTCACAATAGCTAATCTCAAGATTAAATACTTAGGAGTAAATCTAACCAGAAGTACAAAAGATATATTCAAAGAAAAGTACAAAACATTACGACAAGAAACAAAAAGAGACCTGCAGAAGTGAAAGAATATCCCTTGCTCAATTTTGTGAAAATGGCAATACTACCAAAGGCAATTTACACATTCAATGCACTCCCAAGACAAATACCAATTCCATTTTCAATGAGATGGAAAAGGTAATCGCCAGTTTCATTTGGAATGGAAAGAAGCCCTGAATAAGCAAAGCACTCCTTAAAAATAGTAAAAAGGTAGGAGGCATCTCACTCCCTGATTTCAAATCCTATTACACTGCTGTGGTGTTCAAGACAGCGTGATACCAGTACAATGACAGAAACATCAATGGAATAGAATTGAGAACCCAGAATTCAGCCCATCTACCTATGGTCAGCTGATTTTTGACAACAGATGAAATCAGTTAAGTGGGGAAATGACAGCCTTTTTAGCAAAAGGTGTGGGCAAAATTGGAAAACTATCGGCAGAAAAACTCAAGCAAGATCCACACCTCACTCCATATACAAAAACCAACTCAAGGTGGATCATGGACCTAAGAATAAAATCAAGGACTATAAACTTCATTAAAGAAAAGCTTAGAAGAACTCTATAAGTCCTAGGCCACAACATAAACAGTCTTCCAAGTATCCTGAAAAATCTACAACCAGGAGAAGATAAAATAGATGAATGGGACCTTCTAAGAATGAAATCCCTATGCACACCAAAAACTTCTCCAAAAGGGTAAAAAAGGAAGCCACAGACTGGGAAAAAGTATTTGGGAATGACATGTCAGATAAGGGACTTCTATCTAGAATTTATAAAATGTTTGAGCACCACAGCAAAATAAAGGTAAATAATCCAATTGAAAAATGGGCACAGGATATGAACAGAAACTTCACCAAAGAAGACATTCAGATGGTCAACAAACACATGAAGAAATTTTCAAAATCCCTAGCTCTAAGACAGATGCAAATCAAAACAACTATGAGATATCATCTCACCCCAGTAAGAATAGCAAAATTTAACAGAAGAGCAAGCAACAAATGCTGGCGAGGTTCTGAAGAAACTGGAACTCTTATTCACTGTTGGTACAAGTGTAAAATGATACAACCACCATGGAAAGCAATGTGGAGCTTTCTCAAAAGGTTGCAAATATAGATACCATTTGACCCAGCAATTCCACTACTGGGAATATATCCCAAAGAGACCATAACTGACATCCAAGCAGATATATGCACACCCATGTTTACTGTAGCTTTGTTCACAATAGCAAGGAGTTGGAAACAACCCAGGTGCCCATCAACAAACAAACGGATAGAGAAGCTGTGGTATATTCACACAATGGAATACTACGCTGCATTGAAAAAACAAGGAACTCATGCAATATTATTCAAAATGGGTGACCCTGGAGGACATTATGCTGAGTGAAATATCTCAGTCACAAAAGGACAAATACTGCATGGTGCCACTGCTACAAAATGGGACTGATATCAGGGTTGGGGTAAGACAGAAAAACTGGATAAATTGTGTATACTGCACTGAAACAGATGAAGGAGAGAATAATTTAAAAGCGATGTATGATAGGGTATTATGGTTATCACAATAGTCCACAATTAAGGTTGCATAGTGGAATGTACTTGGCGTGGTGGAAGGGGTGCAGGGGGATTGCATACCTGGGAGGGTGTTTTTCTTTTACTTTTCAAAGAGAGGAGCGAACGGGGGCGGGGAGCATCAGGGCGGGGAGAGAAGTGCAGCAATGAATGAATTGAAATCCAAAATCTCTGTAAGTATTCATTAAAATTATTAAAATAAAAAAAATTTTAAAATGGGTGACCCAACAGACTGTGGAAACTATCGAACAATATCATTACTATCACACACTAACAAAATTCTGCTGAACATTATCCAGATATAACTGGAATAGTACTCTGACAGAGAACTACCAGAAATTCAAGCTGGGTTTAGAAGAGGTAGTGGTCCTAGAGACATTATTGCCAATGTCAGATGAACAGAGAGCAAAGAGTACCAGGAGAATGTCTAGCTATATTTCATTGATTATATTGACAAAGGCATTTGTGTAGATCACATCAAATTGTGGCTAATCTTGAAGAAAATGAGAATCCCAAAACACTTGATTGTGCTTATGTGAAACCTATAATTGGACTAGGAAGCAGTTCTCAGAACAGAGCAGGGAAACACTGCATGGTTCAAAATTAAGAAAGGAATACATCAGGGACTCATCTTGTCTCCATACCTTTTCAATCTATATGCAGAATAGATTATCTGGAAGCAGGGCTTTATTAGAAGGAATGTGGCATCAGGATTGGAAGAAGACTCATCAACAACCTACTTTATGCAGATGACACAACCTTGCTTGCCCAAACTGAGGAGGACCCGAAGTGCTTGCTGCAGAAGGTCAAGGACTGTAAACTTAAATATGGATTGAAGCTCAGTATCAATAAGACAAAGATTCTCACCACTGTGCCAATGGGCAGCACCATGATAGATGGAGAAAGAGATTGAGGTTGTTAACAATTACAGCTTGTTCGGCTCCATAATCAATACTCTTGGCACCAACAGTCAGGAAATATGAATTGCATTAGGTAAATCTGCTGTCAGGGACCTCTCCAGAGTACCAAAAAGCAACAATTTCAGTCTAGGGACTAAATGCACCTAATCTAGGCCATGGTCTTTGCAATTACTTGCTATGTATCAGAGAGCCGGACAATGACTAAGGATTACAGAAGAATCAATGTCTTTTTATTGTGGTGCTACAGAAAAGTCTTGAACATACTATGAACTGCCAAGAAAAAAAAAAAAAACACAACAAACCTAGGTCTGTCTTGGAGAGGGTGAAATCAAGTTTCTCCTTAGAAGCTAGGATTTTGATGCTCCCTCTCACATACTTTGGGCACATGGCCAGGAGGGACCAGTCCTTGGAGAAGAACATCATGCTTAGAAGAGTGGAGGGACAGCTCAGGAGAGGAGGGACCTGGTTGAGATGGATTGATACATTGGTGTGTTGGAATTAGTGAGACTGGCTTAGGACCAGGCAGGTTTCAGAGCTATTGCACATAGGGTCACTATGGGTCACAGGCAACTTGACGGCATGTAACAACAACATACCTATTGAAACTGCACAAATAGATAAATGGGTGCTCCAATCTAACCAAACTACATGTAGCCAAGATGTTGTTGTTGTGTACCATCAAATCAGAACCAACCCATACCTGACCCTCTGGTGGGTTTTCAGAGACAGTTATTCTCATGAGAGGAGATTGCCCAATCTTTGCACATAGAGCAGCTGGTGGATTCGAACCACGTGTCTTCAAGATAGCAGCACAGCTTCTTTCCACTAGGCCACCAGAGCTCCCTAGCAAGGATAGCAATGATTTTTTTTTTAACTTGGGTCTGCCCTTCCCTTAAGGAACAACCCCCAACACTCCCTGCTTTCTGGCTTTTCTGCATTGTTGAATCATCCTAGTGCTCCTCTCACCACTTGTTTTCTCTCCATTCAAACCATTCTAGCTTTCCCCCAGCCAGGCTCTGATTCTCTGTAGAGCCACCATCAGCCCACTCCACAACTTTGTGAAATACAGAAGTACATCTCACAGCAAGGCTGACAGACGTTACTCCAAGGGACAGAGAACAAGCTGCCAACCCTCAATCTGCCTTAATGAACCGTGCACAGCCTCCCATAAACTTTAATAGAACTCAGTGATGAGGAGCACAGGCCAACAGATGTCCCGTGACTTGCCATTCTTATGATGACCTCAACCCCAAGTCCATGTTGAAAGCATCTTCAATTGTGTTTCAAATCAGCTGTAGCTTTGTCACTTCCAAAGGATCTTTTGACCTCATCTCTGCTAAAACATTACTGAAAAGACTAGAAGGAAAACGCTAACTAATCAGGTCCCTCCTTGTTCAGATTCTGTGTATTATGTCATTAGTTTAAGATTTACAAGTGTCGTTTTATGATGGCAAGTGCAAGAACTAACCTTTTAATTTTTTTCTTTTTCTTGTTTTCCTCTCCCCCTTCCTTTCCTTTCCTCCTCCTCTTTCTTCTTCTTCTTCTTCTTCTTCTTCTTCTTCTTCTTCTTCTTCTTCTTCTTCTTCTTCTTCTTCTTCTTCTTCTTCTTCTTC
>NW_006399861.1:8530897-8537563 GCF_000299155.1 Elephantulus edwardii
CTTCTTCTCTCACTCTCTCTCTCTCTCCAAAGTTGGGGTAACATTAAGTAAAAAAGTTTGGAATTTTCATGTGAGTTTTTGTTAAGTGCCATTGAGTCATAGGCAACTCATAGAGACCCTATGAACGAAAGACCTGAACACCTGTATGACTTTCATCATTTATCCATGTTCATAGGGTTTCTGGAGGCAAGTTATTTCAGAAGTGGATACCGCTCTTGCTTCCAAGTTTGTTTTAATTCTGGAGCTCTACCAAACACTGTCCACCATGGGTAACCATTATCACACTTGACAAATCAGTGCCACAATGTTCAACATCACAGCAACCCCAAGTTACCTCTGTACAGCAAGTGGACAGACCAGGGCTATATGACCTAGAAGAATGTTTGACCTAAAACAAGGTCTGAGGACCACAGATTTAAGTCACCCACCTTTGGCCTGGTAGCATCACTTTCTGTCCACTAAGCCAACCAAGCTCTCTCATTGTTGTTGTTATTGTTGTTGTTAAGTGCCATAGAGTCATAGGCAACTCATAGCTACTCTATGAACAAAAGACCTGAACACTTGTGTAACTTTCATCATTTTTCCAAGTTCATAGACTTTCCAGAGACAAGCTATTTCAGAAGTGGATGCCACTCCTGTTTGGAATTTTCATATAGAGAATCAAATATATTTTATTATGCTAATAAACATTTTAAGTGTTTTAATGATTGCACAATATTCCCTTGCAAAGATGTACCATAAATGGCCCAGTGCGTTTGACTATGTTATATTCATTAATGTTTCACCTGTTATTACCTATGGTTTGGGTTTCTTGCTATTGTGGAACAAGGCAAGGTGTATACAAACAAGTAAACTGGACCCACCCCTTATCTATCCCTGAACCATTTAACAAGCTGTTTTGGAGATGTGTCACATGTGGGGCTGCTCACAAAAAGTTGCTAGTTTGAATCCCAAGGTGTTCTGTGGAAGAAAGATGAGGTTATCCTCTCTCCTAAAGATTTGCAGCCTCCTGAGAAACCTTGTGGAGAGTCGCCATGACTCAAGAGCAGTGGATTTGGTTTTCATTTATATCTTCCAGAAAGAAACCTTGTGTATTACTGTTAAAACACACAGCTATTAACCAAAGATTGACTGTTCAAACTGAACTGTGCTCCATGGGAGAATGATGTGGCAATCTGCTTCCCTAAAGCTTTACAGCATTGGAAATCCTGAGGCACAGTTCTCTCTGTCCTCTGTTTCATGACAGTGGCAGTGGGTGAAAATCTGTCCCATGGCAGTGGGTTTAGTCTTTGGTTCATGAATCAGAACAATGTCTCTTGTCCTGACAGGTTAATGGAGAAGGCAAATTGTGAGAGTTCTTTTCTGCCCTCCTTCCTTTCTCCTCTCTTCTCTACCCAGCATGCAGGATGGTGGGCCACATCACAAGGCCCCTGACTCTCCAGTGATCAGTGGATTTTGCGAATGGGGTACTGGCTGGATATGACAGGAAGGGAGGACAAGGGAAGGTATTTATTCCTTCATTTCCATCCTGCAGGATTGTGTCCACCAAAGGAAACTACTTCTCAGAGGCCAATTTCTCTGTTCAGCACTCTCTTTGCATAGCCTCTCTCCTGAAGTTATCCAAAACTGGCTGTTTCTAGCTCCTATTACATTATATCCAGTGACTTTATAAGCCTTAATGCATCTTTGTTAGCTGTTCCTTTATTCAGCCTTTCTTAGATCATCTTATTCTGTTTCTTTTTGGGATTCTTACTTAAACCAAGGACATGAAAATATCCTTTTAATTACAATAGAACCAGTTAATCTATCTATAAGGAAGATCAACCCCAAATTTTACTAACATTATTTTGTGAGTTGCTCTTTTTTTTTTTTTTTTTTGGTCCTTTAAGTTACTGAGTACTGTAAACATTGAAAAGGCTGAGAAAAAAATCAAGCAAAACAAATCATAAGAGTAAGCCCATGTGCATGCTGTACAGATAAAGCAAACAATTGCTCTACAAAGCCTTCAGGAAGGAAAAGGGTTGACCTTCCCACAGGAGAAGGGTCACACATGCCAGGTCTCTGGGAATGGGTGTATTTCCATGGATTGAAAGTCTTCATTTGGATCAGAGAGTGCTCCTACTCACTAAATTAGACTAGACACTGCTTGGGACTCAAAGCTTGCTTGGACACCAGACAACTCTTGGCAAAGGGATGTCCATGAGACCTAGGACACCATTCATTCATTTGATAAATCGTATTGAGCATCTTTGTCATGAGTTCTTGAGGTTGCCAAAACAAATAATCCCAAAGTGGATGATTTTCAATAACAGACATTTATTGTCTTATAATCCAACTGTATATATCATAAAAAATTATGGATAACATTAAGAATGAGAATACCAGAATTGTATTTACCATACTGTGTTTATGTGGAACCTTTGCATAGACCAATAAACAGTCATTCAGACAGAATGGAGGAATACTGCATGGAATAAAATGGGGAAAGTTTTGCATTGAGGTTTTTAGAATTTCCTCCTATCTATTCAAACTGAGTACTGAGCAAATAATCTGAGAAGCACATTCTTGCTGTATAAATGAGAATTCAAGAAGGAAACAGAATATGATAATTTAAGAAAGGTCTGCTTTTTGGAGAAAAATGTGACATCAAGATTGGAGGAAGAGTCATCAGTAGCTTGAATTATGCAGATGACTAAACCTTGCCTGCTGAAAGTGAAGAGGATTTGAAGCACTTACTGCAGATCACAGGCTACAGCTTTCATTACAGATGACACTCAACAAAAGGAAGACAAAAATCCTCACAACTGGGCTAAAAAGTAACATTATAAATTGAGGAAAGGCTGAAGTTGTAAAGGATATAATTTTTCTTAAATCCATGGCAGCAGCAGTAAAGAAATGACAGTCTCTATTGCGTTTGGCAAATCTGCACTGCCAAGGATCTCTTTAAATTTTTAAAAAGGAAAGATGTCAGTTTAAAGGCTAAGGTGCATCAGAACCAAACCACAGTATTGTCAATTGTTATTTATGTATGTGAAAGTTAGATAATGAAAAAGGAAGGCCAAAGAATTGATACATTTGAATTGTGATACTGGCAAAGAGTATTGAATATACCATAAACTGTAAAAAGAACAAATCTGTGTTGAAAGCAATGTGCAGCCAGAGTGCTCCTTAGAAGCAAAGATTCTTCTGAGATATAATCAAAAGGAGATAATCTTTGGGAAAGGATATCAAATGTGGAAAGGCAGAGAATTGGTGAAAGAAAGGCCCTCAATGAGATCGATTGACATGGTGACTGTAACAATGTCTTAAGCCTATTGAAGATTGTGAGGACAGAATAGACAGGGTTTCTTTGTTCTGGAGGCTAAAAGTCTAAATTTAAGGTGCCACCATGGTCATGTTTCCTCCAAAGGCTCTAGGGAAAGAGCCTTTCTCATCTTTCCCAACTTCAGCTAGAGCCAGGCATTTCTTAGCTTGTATCTGCTGCATAAACTTACCACACCACGTAACTGTCTTCCCATTGCTTGTCTCTCTGTGTGTCTCTTCTGTTTTATACGCAGACACTTAGACTGAATTAATACCCATTCTATTCTGGTATTGTATGCTGTGGAATTGGATCTGACTGGCACAGGAGGAGATTGCTTCTCCTCCTCCAGGGGAGTAGCTGGTGGATTTGAAATGCATATCTTCAAGATTACAGTGTAGCTTCTTGCCACTAGGCCACCACTGAAGAGAAACTATATCAATCTGGAGACTAAGGTGCATCTGATATTGGCCATGGTCTTTGTAGTTACTTGCTATGCATCAGAAAGCTGGACAATGACTAGGGATGATAGGAGAATTGATGCCTTTGAGCTGTGGTGTTGGAGATTATTTAATATACTGTGGACTGCTAGGAAAACAAACAAGGTCGTCCTGGAGAGGGTGAAGCCAGACTGCTCCTTGGAGGCAAGGATTCTGAAGCTTAGTCTGACATACTTTGGATATGTTGCAAGGTGAGGTCAATCCTTAAAGAGGGACTTCATGCTTGGGAGGGTGGAAGGACAGCAAAGGAGAAGAAGACCCTCAATGAGGTTGATTGATTCAGTGACTGGAGTAATGGGGGTAGGTGTATCAGAGACAATAAAATTAGCAAATGATAGAGCAGGGTTTAGAGCTGTTGTACATAGGGTAGCTATGAGTCACAGGTGACTTGATTACACATAACAACAACTATTCTGGTGTGACCTCCTGACAACTGATAGTATCTTAAAGGATTCTATTCTCAAATAAAGTTACATTCACAAGTGCAAAGGTTTAGGACCTTAACATATCTTTCTGGGGATAGTAACCAATCCACAACTGCTTCTACGCTTTATGTCCCAGATCATGTTCTAAGAGATGAGTTTACTTCCACACAACATTTTAACCTCTTTATCCTTTAGTTGGAAACTAAAAACAAATCAATCTAGCATTTTCTCTCTCTCTCTCTCTCTCTCTCTCTCTCTCTGTCACATACACACACAAAAACACACAAGCACACGCATCTTTAATCTGCCATTAGACTTTGATTTCTAACTTTCAGAATCACATTCTAAACCTTTTATCACTCAGAATTCTTCCTCCTTATATGTTTTCCATAAAACACTTCCAGTATTCACTCTGACAACTCCCTAACTTTCCACTCTCTCATGTGCCTATTCTACAGTGCCTATTTCTCAATGTAAATGTCAAGAATTATAACACTCCAGTGACATCTTAAGATGGTCACAAATTTCCTAACTGGCTCTCCGCTCACCATATCTTCACTGTCAAATTTTCCTTGCCATCAAGGATATGTTTCTAAAATCACCTCTGTTCATACCACTCTCAGAAAAATCTTAACATTTCCTAAACTATTTCTACTTCTTCAACTTTGACCTTATCTCTTAGGCTCTGTAAACTCTGACCCATGTCGTATGTTCTCATGCCCAGGAAGTCCTCTTCACTGCCAATCTTGGGTGAGTTCCCATTTAGCATTAAGATTCTGACCTGTCATTTTTTCCTCTGTGGAAGCCCCTCCTTCTCCCCATAGATTCTCAAATTTGATAAACTTTCCCCAGTAGCATTATTATTCATATTACTAATATTGCTATTATTAATAATAAGTATTATTACCACCAAATTTACCACCTCTGAAAACCCACTGAAGAGTCAGCTATGAGTTGATTCTGACTTGGCAGCAAGAAGACAGTTATTTAGTAAAACACTAAGTTTCCTCAGTCATAAAATATTGAAAACACATAAAATCCATTTATAAATTCATTTATAGATTCAGGTCTTTTTAAAAAAGAGCTGTTAATAAAATTAAATTAAACAATGAGTAAGTTTCTTGCACTAAATATTTGCCAATATGTCTTTTTTCCAATTTTATTTTATTAATTTTAATGAATTATTACAGAGATGTTGGATTTCCATTCATTCATTATTGCATTTTTCTCCCTCCCCAACCCTCCCCACCCCCCAGTTCGCTCTTCTCTTTCAAAAGAAAAATTTTTCATTTGTATGCAATCCCCCCTGTCCTTTGACAAATACTGAGACATTTCACTCAGCACAATGTCCAGGCAGATACATGCACACCCATGTTTATTGCAGCTTTGTTCACAATAGCAAAGAGTTGGAAACAGCCAATATGTCTTTTAAAAGAGAAAGATTGAATTGTGAACTATATATATGCTCTTTTAAAGGAGGCCAAACTAAAGAAGACCACAAACATTGTTTTCATGATTGTTTTTCCTCCTGGTCAGATAATGTCTTTTCTTGTCAAAAAGTTCTAAGTTTCCCAAACCCATTCGCGTTGAGAATGATCAAGAGAATTTTTAAAATAGTATTCAATATGTAATACAAGTGCTAAAATATTAAATTTAAAGAAAAAGGAATGAAACAATGGGAAAGGAAGAAACACAACTGGCAATTTGAACTCAGTGTTAGAAGTGAAATGGTACACAAAATGCAATTTTTGTTTTTTCTTGGTGTGATGTCAGACTCCCCCAGAATCAACTAGTGAAGAATTGAAAGAGAAGAGAGAGGACAGCCACAGTGCATAAAATCCATAAAAGGAAGCTCAGTGTTGGAGTGTTTGACTAGATGGATAGAAATAGAAGATCATAGTATTCAGAATGTTTGTGGAATGTCTTACGATAACCATGAGTATCCTGTTAAAAAAAAAGAGGACTTATCATCCAAATCATACTAAAGTGTATAATGTCATTTGAAGCAGGAGTGGCATCTACTTCCAAAATAACATGCCTCTGGACACCCCAGGAACTTTGATAACTGTCGATAGTTGTAGAGGTGCTTCAAGCCTTTTATTCATAAGGTCACTATGAGTCGTGCTTAACTCAAAAGCAATCAACAACAACATAATGTCATGTATATATTAAAATGTATTTAAAACATTAGCCAAGGCTACATAACTTTATGTTGTTGTTGTTGTTGTTATGTGTCGTCGAGTCGTTTGCGACTCATAGCGAAACTATGTACAACAGTCCTAAACCCTGTTCTATCCTGTGCCAATTGCACTGCCTCTGATACACCCATCCCGATTACCCTAGTCACTGAATCAATCAATCTCATAGAGGGTCTTCCACTCTTGCGCCATCCCTCCACCCTCCCAAGCATGATGTCCCTCTCCAAGGACCTGTCCCTCCT
>NW_006399861.1:8537663-8547199 GCF_000299155.1 Elephantulus edwardii
AATATATGAATAATATTATTGATATTATTCATTGTTTCACTGGAAATAATGCACCAGAACAACTTCTTCTGTACTTGTATGTAAACTAGTACACAACATAGTACCCAATATAGTTGTTGTTGTTGTTGTTGTTGTTGTTGTTGTTGTTGTTGCTATTATGTGCCATCGAGTTACCTGCGACTCATAGCGACTCTACGTGCAACAACCCTAAACCCTGCTCTATCCTGTGCCAATCTTATTGTCTCTGATACACTTACCCCCATTACCCTAGTCACTGAATCAGTCCATCTCTTCGAGGATCTTCCTCTCTTGTGCTGTTCTTCCACACTCCCAAGCCTGATGTCCCTCTCCAAGGACTGGTCCCTTCTTGCAACTTGTCCAGAGCATGTCAGATGAAGCTTCAGAATCCTTGTCTCCAAGAAGCAACCTGGTCTCACCCTCTCTAGGACAAACCTGTTTGTTCTCCTAGCAATCCACAGTACATGCATTACTCTTCTCCAGTACAATAGCTCAAAGGCATCAATTCTCCTTCTGTCATCCCTAATCATTGTCCAACATAGTACCCAAGATAATATCACAGGTCTTCAATCACTGACTCTTCCCCAGGGTAAAACAAATCCCTTGATGCTTAGGATTTCATCTCCTGTTTATCTCTTGAATCGATCTGTAATAAGATAGAGAATATTTCACTTCCCAGAATGGGGTGGGGGGGCATGGGATTCCCAGGGCAAGCTCTTCTCAGAAAAGAGTCTGTTAAAGGAATGACTTCTAAACATCTATGGTGTGAAATATGAGAGTCTCAAGTAGCTACTGGGAACTTGAAATATTAAATTGACATGTACTAGAAGCATAAACCACAATGGTCTGTCACTTCACTATAATGTGGTGGTTTTCATGTTTCTGTAATGCTGGAAACTTATTGTTGCTGTTGAGCATGACTCATAGCGACCCTATGAGCAAAATACCTGAAGCCTTTCAATAAGTATTGTTTCTCAAAGTTCATAGAGTTTCCAGAAGCATGTTGTTTAGAAAGTGGATGTCACTCCTGCTTTATAGGCCACCCATATTTTAAATACCAGAAAGCTCATCCAGGTGGACAGGTTTCTACAGAATTTCCAGACTAAGGTAGACTACAAAGTAAGACTAGCCATCCATTTGTGAAATAATGAACGTTTGAAACTGTACATAGCAGCATAACATTGACTGATACAGGGCTGGAAGATGAGCTGCTCAAGTTGAAAGGCAGCCAACATGCAATGGGGGCAGAGCTATCTCCTCAAAGTGAGTCTACATTAATGATGTGGTTGGAGTAGTTTTCACCCAATGCAGACTCTTCATTTGCTCATGTGGCAAGACTCAGATTAAAAAGAAACAACTGCAAACATCTGTTAACGACTGGAATTTATGAAGTATGAAGACAGGAATATTGGAAGTTGTCTAAAAATGTGACTTTGTCTCATATACTTTGAGAACGTTATTAGGAGGAACTAGTTGTTAGAAAATAACATTATGCTTGGAATACGTGGAGAGTCAGTAAAGGAGAATAAGATCCTTAGTGAAATGGACAGACACAGTGACAATGGGCTGAAGCTCAGGGGAGATTGTAAGGATGGCATAGGATCAGACAAGATTTTTATTTTTATTTTTATTTTTATTGAAAATCTCTTGACAGCACGTAACAGCAATAAGTATAAAACAAACATAAGACTTCAAAGCCTTACTTTGATAAAGAAGGTAAAATATTTCACTAATAAATCAATTTTTATTATAGGTTAAAATCATAACATTTTTATATATTATATTAAGCAGATTATTTAATTGTATGTGTTTATATCTGTCTTGGAGCAAGTACAACCAGGGTGTTTCTTTGAGACAAAAATGATGAAACTTCATCACACATATTTTGGGCATATTGTTTAGAGAGTCCTTCAAAAAAGACATCGTGTTGGAAAAAGGAGTGTGTCAGTAAAAGAGGATGACTTAAACAAGATGTATGGACACAGTGACTGTAATAATGGACTCAAGCATGTCGATAATACTGAGGTCAGCATAAAATAGATCAGGGCTCCAATCTGTCATTCATAGTATCACAATGACTCCTAGTTGACTCAATGACATCTAATAACATTATTTATTTCATGTTACTATTAAAAATGAAAACCTACAGAAGCTATTCATGTTCTATTTCTATAGGATAACAATTATTCTATAAACTGAAGGATTTTCCCTTTTGCTAAAACTCTGATTTTGTCTTGTTTCCACCCTTAAATTTGGTGGGAGAATGAGAGGGATTGAGACTCAGAAGAATTGTTCTATCGAGAAGAAAGAAAAGGAGAGAGAGAGAGACAGAGAAGGGAGGGAGGAAGGAAGGAAGGAAGGAAGGAAGGAAGGAAGGAAGGAGAGAGAGAGAGAGAGAGAGAGAGAGAGAGAGAGAGAGAAAGAAAGAAAGAAAGAAAGAAAGAAAGAAAAGAACCCAATGAGGTGAGGGAAGGTGTGAAAATGACTGTGTGATAGAGAAATAACTATCACTCTAGTGAATAATACAAATAAAAAACATGGAAAGAAACAGTGTTTAGTGGGAGTTGCACATTTCTGTTGCATTGTGATCAGTGAAGTATTGTCTTACATATCACCTACATGTTCTGGAGAACTGCCCCCAGTCTCTGTGCTTTACTCTAGTCTCATTGCCCTGATTAATAAGCTCATGCCCACTTACCACTTCTTGTTGTTGTTGTTGTTGTTATGTGTCGTCTAGTCGTTTGCGACTCATAGAGACCCTATGTACAAACAGCCCAAAACCCTGCTCTATCCTGTGCCAATCTCATTGCCCCTGACACACCCATCCTGATTACCCCAGTCACTGAATCAATCCACCTCATAGAGGGTCTTCCCCTCCTGTGCTGTCCCTCTACTCTACCCAGCATGATGTCTCTCCTTACAACATATTCAAAGTATGTCAGACGAAGCCCCAGAATCCTTGCCTCCAAGGAGCAGCCTGGTTTAACCCTCTCTAGGATGAATCTGTTTGTTTTCTTGGCAGTCCATGGTACACTCAATACTTTTCTCCAGCACCACAGCTCAAAGGCATCAATTCTCCTTCTATCCGCCCTAGTCATTGTTCAACTCTCTGATGCATAACAAGTGACTGCAAAAACCATGGCCTGTATCATGCACACCTTAGTCTCCAGTGACACACCGTTGCTCTTGAGTACTTTAGAGATGTACCTAACAGCAGACTTTCCCATCGCAATACATTTTTTTATTTCCTGGCTGCTGGTGCCAAGAGTGTTGACCATGGAGCCGAGCAAACTGAAGCTGTGAACAATCTCAATCTCTTCACCATCCATCCTGATGATACCGATTGGTCCAGTGGTGAGAATTTTTGTCTTCTTGACATTGAGCCTCAGTCCATACTGAAGGCTACAGTCCTTGACCCTCTGCAGCAAGTGCATGAGGCCCTCCTCAGTTTCAGCAAGCAGGGTTGTGTCATCTACATAACGCAGATTGTTGATAGATTGTTCACCAATCCTAAGGCCACGCTTCTCCTCACAGAGCCCAGCCTCTCGGATAATCTGCTCTGCATATAGGTTGAAAAGGTATGGAGATAGGACACATCCCTGGTGTACACCCTTCCCAATTTTGAACCATGCAGTGTTACCCTGCTCTGTTCTGACGACTGCCCCTTGATCCAAGTTATAGGTTTCGCATTAGCGCGATTAAATGTTCTGGGATCCCCATTCTTCTCAGAGTCAGCCGCAGTTTGTTATGATCCACACAGTCAAATGCCTTTGCATAATCAATGAAACACAGATAGACATTCTTCTGGTATTCTCTGCTTTCAGCTAAGATCCATCTAACATCAGCTACAATATCCCTAGTACCACGACCCCTTCTAAACCCGGCCTGGACTTCGGGCAGTTCTCTGCTGATATACTGTTCCAGTCTTTTTTGGATAATATTCAGTAGAATCTTGCTTGCATGTGAAATCAATGCTATTGTTCTGTAGTTTCCACACTCAGTTTGGTCGCCCTTCTTTGGGATGGGAACAAATATAGACCTTTTCCAGCCAGTTGGCCAAGTGGTTGTCCTCCAGATTTCTTGGCACAACTTAGTGAGCACATCCTCTACCTGAAAATACTGCATGCATTCGATTGCTTATTTGTTTTCTATTATTTCCACTAAAAGAGAGATTCTGTAATTTTTCTCTCCTGCACCAGGAACATTGCCTGGAACGTGAATAGCTGCATAGCACTGACTGAATGACAGCAGTTGTTACTTATCATTGAGTTATTTCAAATCATGGCAACCCTATGCACATTGTGTCCCACTGGGTTTTCAATACTTGGTTTTCTTGGAAGCAAGGTTTCAGGTCTTGTTTCCAAGGCACTTCCAAATGGACCAAATCTCCAATTTGTAAGACAGTCTAAAATCTGAAGTACTTGGTATATGTAAAAACAGCAGTTCGAAAGTGGAAACTTACACCATGTTAAGTCTTTGCATGAATCTAGAATCCTTGTTGAACTTATTATATTTTATGATAGCAAGGGGTTTTTTGTTGTTGTTGTTGTTGTTGTTGTTGTTTTTAAAGAATTAAACTTTTATTTTACACTGGTCTACTTACAAAGTTCATATACTTATTTTTCATACCAGATCTTTCACATTTCCTTCACCCATTCCTCCACCTACCCATTAAGTTGTGCAACCCTATGATTATGTCCCTGCCCATCCTCAACCCTGTGCTTCCACCTTCCACCTCTTAGATCCTTACACATATTTTATTAGTTATCTATTTCTACAATAATGGTCTTATACAGTATTTGTCCTTATGGGACTGAGTTAGTTCACTTAACATAATGCTCTCCAATTCCTTTCAATATAGGTATTTATTTACAAAATCATTGTTCCTGTGTGCTGTGTAGTATTTCATATTGCGAATGTACCATAATTTCTCAATCCATTCTATTGTGGTTAGACATTTGAGCTGTTTCCATGTTTTTGTGATGGTGAGCAACGCTTCTATGAACATTGGTGTGCAAATTGTTTGTACCTCAGTTCTCATTTCTCAGGGTATATACTAAGGAGTGGGATAGCTAGGTCATATGGAATTTCTATGTTCAGCTTTTTGAGGAAACATCAAACTGTCTTTTAGAATGTTTAGACTATTTTACAATCCCCCAACAGTGTATGAGAGTTCCTAACTTTCTACATCCTCTCCAACATCTATTATTAGCTGTTTGGTTAAACTTTCCTGCTGCTGCTGCTGCTGCTGCTGCTGCTGCTGCTGCTGCTTCTACTGGGGTGAGATGGTGACAGCAAGTTTTAAAGTGCATCATCACATAGTCTTATTGCCTAGTGGCAAGAAGCTGTGCTGCAGTCCCAAAGGCTCCATGGGAGAAGGATGGGCAATCTCCTCCCAAGTGATTAGCTGCCTCTGAAAACCCACTGGAAGGTCAGCTGTGGGTCAGTTCTGACTCAACAAAACACAATAACAGCAATCCCTAAAGGATAAGTTTTTTTCTCTAATGCAAGATACTGTTAGTTTGTTCCCAGAAAGTCTTTCCTGTGTAGTCAGCACAAATGATTATCTGAAACCTCTTGTGTTAGATGTTCTCAGACAACATATTGCTGAAACAGAGTCCACAAAGGCAAGTGGGGGCTTTTGCTGCTGAGATCTTTCCAATAGGTTACTCCACATGGTGAAATTCCCATCTCTCTCCTTCTAGGCCTCAACTCCCCATTCTCACCAGCTGACCCTGAGGGCTGGTGAGTCCTGGTCAAAGGCAAGATTTTACATCACACATAAGTGAGCCTTTTACTTCTTATAGGGGTCTTACAAAACTTTCAAGCTGCCATGTAAAGAGCAACGATTGACTTTGTCCTGTTGGAGCAAATACAAGGGAAAAAAAATCAAAGCTATCAAAGGACTCATAAACCTCACAAACCTCTACCTTTATGATCCCGAGACCAGAAAAACCACATGGTTTCTGGTTACCACTACTGACCACTCTGACAGACATCACAATAGAAGGTTCTGGAAAGTCTGGAAGGAAATTGTGGAACAAAGCTCAAAATCAAGAAAATGGCTGCTTTGTTAAGAGTCTGGTGGAACCCTAGAGACTGTGGCCTTTCTTCACCCTTTGAGGCTGGAACAGAACTCAACTTCAAGTCAAATAATAGAACTACAAGATGAATAATAACAGAAGGGAGGTATCCAGTCCTTACAACAATCAACTATACAAGATCAAAAGGGCAGTATTTGTCCCAGGAAGGCAAACAGGGAGATAGTAGGATGCTAAATGTAAATTAAAATAACAAAGGGGAAGTAGGAAGAATGTGTTGTAACACAAATGTGCATGAATGGTTAAAGGAGACCAAACTGCTGTGCATGCTTCAATAAAAGGTTAAAAAAAAAAGAAATAAGATCTATTTCTGTAAGCAAGTTATTTAAAATTTATTATGATAAAACAATACAGCTTGAGGTATATGTAATATTCTTAAGAAATGTTTGCACTATGCATTCTCAGGAAACCTCTGTATTAAGATAAGTTAATCAATACCTAGCAACCCTGTTTATATCAGGTTTCAGAGCAAGACATACCCTGTCATTGTCCTGACACCTAAAGGTTGGCTGAAGTTTCAACATATAAACTTTTCAGTCCCACAGTTGATGTCACCACTGATCTGTTTGTTATAGTTTGGTGGCTTACATAGCACTGTGATGATGGAAGCTATGCACAACCAGTATTTTAAATGCCAGCAAAGTCAGCCATTGTAGACAGCTTTCAGCAGAACTTTTAGAGTAAAATAAAAGAAGCAGGCCTGACAATTCATTTCTGAATATGACCCTTGAATGTCCTATGAATAGCAACAGAACATTGTCAAATGTAGGAAGATATTGTCACATATTATCATCATGTCAACAGTACCTCAGGTTGGAAGATACTCAAAATATAACTAGGAAAGAACTACCTCTTCAACAAAGAATCTACTTTAATGACATTGACAGAGTAAGCCTGTGAAAGTCTTTAGGCAGTGAAAGGCCTTTATCTGTTGTTGTGGCCTGATTTAAAATTAAGATAAACAGTTCCAAACATTCATTAACATTCAAGTAACTAGAATATGGAACACATGGAGTATGAATCTAGAAAAATTAAAAGTTGTAAGAAATGAAATAGACTACATAAAGATTAGCATCCTAGGCATTAGTGAGCTGAAATGGAAAATGAAATAGTCATATAGTCTGCTATACAAGGAATGACATATTAAAGGGTAATGGTATTATATTCATAATCAAAAAGAACATTAAAGAACTGTCCAGAAGTGCTGTGTTCTCATTGATGGGATAATTCCATATGTTAATACAATTATTCACATGGACACACTGACCTCTAAAACCAAACATGAAGACATTAAGGCTTAGCAAACTTTTCAGTCTGAAAATAATTGAACATAGAATTAGGATGCACTATTGAATATACCATGGACCTCCAGGCAAACAAATAGGTCTGTATTTGAGAGGGTGAAATCAAGTTTCTCCTTGAAGGTGAGGATTTTGAAGCTCCATTTTACATGCTTGGGCATATGGTCAGGAATGACCAATTTTGGAGAAGGATATCATGCTTGGAAGTGTGATGGGACAAGAGAAAAAGACCCCGGAAAAGATGAACTGGCATGGTAACTGGGACAATGGGGTTAGGTGTGTTGGAACCAGTGAGATTGGCTCAAGACAGTGCAGAGTTAAAAGCTGTTGTACATAGGGTCACTATGAGTCGCAGGTGACTCAATGGCACATAACAATAATAATTGGTGATTGAAATGCAAAAGTTAGAAACAAAGAAGAAGTAGTTGGAGAAATGGCACGGTGATAAAAATGTTATAACTGTAGAGGTTACCTAATAGAATTTTATGCCACACTGGGGGTTAGGCCATAAGGAGCTAAATCCCTATGGGAGACAGATGAGAGATCTCTTTCCATGATATTTGGCATCTTGGAAACCCAATAGAGGGTCAGCTATGATCAAATTCCAACTCCATGGCAATGATAGAAAGAGAAATACCTTTATAAAAAGTGGTAACTATACACATGGACCTTGCCAAATAGAATTCATAGGGATCTACAGAAAAAAGAGTGGAAAAACTCAGAATCATCAGTCAGAAGAAGGCTAGCAGCTGCGTGTGGGACAAACTACCAACTGTTCATCAAAACCTCAAACTTATTGCTGTGGAGACAGGACCCACTCATAACTGATCCTCCATTGGTTTCCAAAGATATCAATCATTTGGGAGCAGATTATCCTTCTTTCTCTTCAGGAGGCACTGGTGGGTTGGAACTGCCAGAGAGGTGTGGCCTTTGGATTTACAACACATCTCATATTCAAGAACAAATTCACGCTGAAGAACATTAAAACAAGTCTTGTGACCCAGATTACAACTTTGGAGATGTGCTACTTGAATTGGGAGATCATCTCAAGAACAGATTCAAACTAATAATCAACAACCAGATGAGATGTAGGACAACTTCAAGGAAATTAAAAAAGCAACGAGTCATTAAGAATACAGAAAAGGAATTTTTAAAAATGAAAATGGATGTCATAAGCGACTCTGAGACTTGCTCTTGATCAAGGACAAACTAAAGTGGGAAAAGAAATGATAAAATAAGACAGCTGAATTTCTAAGAGCCCCTTGAGAAGATAAAAGAAACTATTACAAAGAAATGTACAAAGATTTGGAGTTTAAAAGCCAAGAAAGAAGAATACACTTTGCATATTTTAAGCTGAAAGAAGTAAAGAAAGAATTCAAACCTTGAGTTTTAATACTGAAAGTGTCTATGGAAGAACTATTTAATGAAACAGGAAGCATCAAAAGAAGATAGAAAGATGATGAGAGTGAGGGGTAGAAAATGTGCAAAACATGATACAGTCTCCAAAATCAATCACATATTAGGACACAAAGCAAGCCTCAACAAATTGAAAAACATTGAAATAATACAAAATATCTTCTCAAATCACAATGCCATAAAACTAAAAATTAACCACAGGAAAGGTAAAGCTTACAAAACTACTCATGTGGAAGCTAAATAACTCTCCACTAGAACATGTTTGAGTTATAAAAGAAATAAAGAATGAAATAAAAATGTTCCTTGAAAAAAGTGAAAATGAAAATACAACATACCAAAACCTCTGGAATAGAGAAAAGGCAGTCTTCAGAGGGCAGTTCATAGCATGAGACACATACATAAAAAAGGAAGAAAGAAAAAAAGAATTATGATCTAACTGAACACCTTCATCAACTAGAAAAAGAACAACATTATAATCCATAGCCTCTAGAAGAAAGGAAATTATAAGAACAAGAGCTGAAATCAATGCAATAGAGAACAGAAAAACAATTGAAACCATCAATAAGACCAGGAGCTGGTTTTTCAAAAGAGTCAATAAAGTTGACAAACCACTGGCAAATGTAACATAAAAAAAAAAAAAGGAGAAGACACAGATAACTTGATTAAGAAAAGATATAGGTGACATCACAACATAACCAGA
>NW_006399861.1:8547299-8548273 GCF_000299155.1 Elephantulus edwardii
AGACACATACATAAAAAAGGAAGAAAGAAAAAAAGAATTATGATCTAACTGAACACCTTCATCAACTAGAAAAAGAACAACATTATAATCCATAGTCTCTAGAAGAAAGGAAATTATAAGAACAAGAGCTGAAATCAATGCAATAGAGAACAGAAAAACAATTGAAACCATCAATAAGACCAGAAGCTGGTTTTTCAAAAGAGTCAATAAAGTTGACAAACCACTGGCAAATGTAACATAAAAAAAAAAAGGAGAAGACACAGATAACTTGATTAAGAAAAGATATAGGTGACATCACAACATAACCAGATGAAATTAAATCAGTAATATCAGAATACCATGAAAAGCTATACTCCAGTAAATTTAAAAAACCTAGAGGAAATGGACAAATTCCTTGATACTCACGTTCATGCAAACAGATGTAGAATACTTGAACAGAGGGGGAAAGACACAGAAAAAAAGAAGACATTTTGGCCCACAAACACATGAAGAAATGTTCAAAATCCCTAGCTCTAAGATGTAAAATAAAACAACTACGAGATATCATTTCACCCCAGTAACAATAACAAAATTTAACAGAATAGCAAACAACAAATGCTGGTGAGGTTAGGGGAAAACTGGAACTCTTATTCACTGTTGGTGGGAGTGTAAAATGGTGCAACCACTATGGAAGGTAGTATGGCGTTTTCTCAAAAAGTTGCAAATAGAAATACCATTTGACCCAGCAATTCCACTACTGGGAATATACCCCAAAGATACCATTTTTGCCACCCAAGCAGATATATGCACACACAAGAAACTCATGAAATCTTATACAAAATGCGTGACCCTGGAGGACATCATGCTGAGTGAAATATCTCAGTCACAAAAGGACAAATGCTGCATTATGCCACTATTGTAAAACAGGACTGGCATCAGGGTTGGGGGGAGACTGAGAAAGTTGGCATAAATTATGTATATACTGCATTGAAACA
>NW_006399861.1:8548373-8558043 GCF_000299155.1 Elephantulus edwardii
GAATGAATGGAAAACCAAAGTCTGTAATTTTTCATTAAAATTAATAATAATAATAAATTTTTAAAAGGAAAGCCCAAAACAATGAAGGAAATAAAAGGAAAATCTGAAAATAAAAATAACTCAGCACAGAAAAAAATATATGTAAAAGATAATCAGCATCACATTCACAAATAATAAAATAGTTCTTTATAATAATAAAACAGAAAAATGACAGCTACAAATTTAAAAAAAGGAAGAAGAAGAAATTGAAGAGGTAATAAAAAAACTTCCCCATAAGAAAAGTCCTGGACCAGATGGCTTCACAGCAGAATTCTACCAAACATTCAGAGGTCTATCACCAATTCTACTTAATGTAATTTAAAAAATAGAAAAAGGAGGAATACTCCCAGAGTCATTTAATGAAGCAAATATAACCCAAATATCAATACCAGGCAAAAATATTACCAAGAAAGAAAACTACAGACTAATACCTCTCCTTAATATAGATGTAAAAATCCTTAACAATTTCCTAGCCAATAGAATCCAAAAGCATATCAAAGAAATATTTCACCATGACCAAGTGGGATTCATAATAGGTATGCAAAAATGATCCAACATAAGAGAAACAATCAATGTAATTCACCATATTAACAAAGCAAATAACAAGAACCATATGATCTTAGCAGTTGTTATAGAAAAGACATTTGACAAAATCCAACACAACTTCCTAAAAAAGCCCAGTAAAATTGGAATAGAAGGAGATTTCCTCAACATAGTGAAAAGTAAATATGTAAAACCAAGAGCCAGTATCATTCTCAATGGAGAAAGACTAAGCATTTTCTTTACCAGCAGGTACCAGACAAGGATGCTCACTGTTATCACTTCTATTCAATGTTGTATTGGAAGTACTTGATAAGGAAATATGACAAGAGAAGGAAATAAAAGACATCCAGATTAGCAAAGAGAAGGTTGAACTATTGCTATATGCAGATGATATTATATATGATATGATATGATATGATATGATATGATATGATATGATATGATATGATATGGTATTCTACAAAGAAAACTCCTAAGACTAAAAAAAAAAAAACCACACACACACACAAAAAAACAAACCACCACCAAAAAACCCCCCAACCTGTTAGAGCTAGTAGACCAATTTAGTAGAGGGGCAGAATATAACTACAAAACATTTCTGTGATAAACAATAAAAGACCTCAGAAAATGGGAAAATGTTTCCTGTGCATAGATAGGAAGACTCAATCATGAAAATTATAATCCTACCAAAAGATATCAACATGTATATATCAACCCCAATCCAGATATCAAATTAGTTTTCAAGGAGGTCAAAGGGGAAATTGTCAAGTTTATTTTGTGAGGCAGGAGACCCTGAATATGCAAAGCACTTCTGAAAAACAAAAATGAAGTGGGAGGCATAGAGCACTCTCTGACCTCAAAACCTACTACACAACTGTAGTAACTAAAACAGCATGGTATTGGTACAATGATAGGCACATAGACCAATTGAACAAAATTGAGTACCTAAAAATAGACCCAGCTATCTATGGTCAATTGATATTTGACAAGGAAATAAAACTTATCAAATGGGGAAAAGACAACCTCTTCAACAAATGATGCTAGCAAAACTGGACTACTACATTCAGAAAGCTAAAACAGAATCTACATCTCACACCATGCACAAAAATCAACTCAAGGTGGGTCAAAGACCACCTTGGAATAAAGCTCAAAACCATAAAGATCATCAGAGACAAACTGGGATCAAGGGAAGATGGCCTAGTCTAAAGTATAGAGACTATAAAATGCAGCCAAGAATGCACAATCTAGAAAGGGTAAAATTAATGAATGGGACATTTTAAAGATTAAATCCCTGTGAGCACCAAAAGCTTTTCCCAACAAAGTGAAAAGAAAGCCTACTGATTTGGAAAAATATTTGGCAATACCATTTCAGACAAGGGTCTCATATCAAAAGTCTACAGAATCCTACAAGGTATCCACAAGAAGACAGCTGATAACACAATTACAAAATGGGCAAAAGACATAGAAAGAATTTTCACAGAGGAAGATATTCAGATGGCCAACAAACACATGAAGAAAAGCTCAAAATCACTGGCAATAAGAAAGATGCAAATCAAAACCACAATGAGGTACATATTATGCCAGTAGCAGTGACAAAGTTTAATAGGACACTAAGTAATAAATATTGGAGATGATGTGGTGAGATGGGAGCTCATGCATTGTTGATGGGACTGTAAAATTGTCCAGCTACTCTGGAAGGCAGTTTGGTGCTTTCTCAAAAAGTTGAACATAGAAATTCCATATGACTCAGCTATTCCACTGCTTGGAATATATCCCAAGAAAATGAGGACTGAGGTACAAACGGAGACTTGTACACTAATGTTCATAGCAGTTTTATGTACCATCACAAAAACACAGAAATAGCCAAATGTCCAACCACCATCAAATGGATTAAGAAATTATGGTACATTCGCATGATGGAAAACGACACAGCATGCAGGAGCAATGATTTTATAAATTATTACCTAATTAGGGAGGGAATGTAGAGCATTATGCTAAGTGAACTAAGTCTCATAAGGACAAACACTATATAATACCATTATTGTAGAAATAGATAACTAGTAAAACATGTATAAGGATCTAAGGTGGGGAGTGTGAGAGCACAGCAATGAAGATTGTTGAGGGGTGTCATAGGATCGCACAATTTGATGGATTGAGGGAAGAGTGAATTAAGGAAATGGGGGAAATCTGGTGTGAAAAACAATATATATATAGAATTTTTAAGTAAACCAGAATAAAGTATAATTTTTTAAAAAGAAAATGTGCAGCAATGAAAGTAATAATTAAAAATAATTCTTTTAAAAGATAGAAAGAATAATTCATTAACCTTCAACAATTTCAAGTGGTAATCAACAACTAATATTATCAAAGAAAAACCTTCAAACTACCCTGAAGACAACAGCAATAAAAACAATCTCCAATAATCTAGACTACCAATTGAAGTGTTTGAATGAAGGATGCAGTGCTAGAGGTGCTCACTCAACTATGCTAAGAAATTTGGAAGACAGTTACCAGGTCAGTTGACTAGAGGAGATCCATATTTGTGCCCATTGAAAAGAAAGGTGGTCTAATGAAATGCAGAAATAAAATATTATTATTAATATCACATACCAGTAAAATCTTGCTGGAGATAATTCAAAAGCCACTGAAGAAATATAGTGTCAGAGAATTGCTAGAAACTGAAGCCAGATTCAGAAGATATGGAATTAGGCATATCACTGCTAGCATTGAATGAATCTTGCTTCTTGGTTCTTGTTTGAAAACAGAGAATGCCAGAAAGATGTTTACTTGTATTTTATTGACTGTGAAAAGGCATTATAGATAATATTGAGAAGAATGGAAATTCTAAAGAACTTAATTGTGTTCTTGGGGAATTCATCCATAAGCCAAAAGATGATAATTAGAACAGAACAAGGGTTTAAAGATTGGGAAAGAGGTGTGCCAAGGATATATCCTTTCACTAGATCTATTCAGCGTAATCAAGGGGTTCTCCTTAGAGGCAATGACGGTGAAACTTTTTCTATTAGATTTTGAGCACATTTTGTCAGAAGGGGTCAGTACTTGGAAAAGGACATCATGCTGGGAAAAGTGGAGAGTCAAAGAAAGAAAGGAAGACTCTCAACAAGATGGATTGACAGTGATTGTAACAATGAGCTCATGTGTATCTAATATTGTGTAAGGTCTCAGATTATGTAGGAAATACCCAGGATCAACTGTCTCAGGTTGCCAATGATGGGCACTCATAAAAAGTGACAGTAGCAAGTTTATTGTTGTTGTTATGTGCCATCGAGTCTCCTGTCACTCATAGAGACCTTATGTTTATTAGTGAAATAAAAGTTTATCAGGCAAAACGTTGCACTGCTTTTTGAGGTATGTGGTTCAAATCCACCAGATGTTCTGCTGGAGAAGGAGGCACAATCTCTTCCTGTACCAGTCAGATCTGATTTGACGGTACATACACATATAAAATAATAAATTTTTTTTAAGTTTATCAAGAGGAAAGTTTACTAAAAGGAAAGAAAAGTTTACTAAGGACAGTGCACTCTTCTAAGAGACAGTTCTTTTTAAAAGTGTAAAAACAGTGGTTTGAGGTAAGGGTTAACTCTTTAGAGTGTTCTTCCTGGTCTCATTCTTTCTTCTATGGTCACCTCTGGTTGGTGGAAAGAGGTCAATCTTCCATATATGGAGCTCACCTTATGCTGTGGTGTTTTCCAGACAGAAAGCAAAGCTGATAAGGGAGTGATATGGCCTATATATCTTGTAATACAGCAGCAGCCTCAGCTTGTGAGGATGATGCAGTATAAGACAATGTCCAGATCTGTTGTTGAAAGGGTCACTATGAGTTGTAGTCGATTTGTAATTGATGGAACCTAACAATAACAGTCAGTATGTATTATGAGCAAATAATTCAAGAAGCTGGACTATGTGAAGAACAGCCTCAAGATTAGAAGAAGAATAATTTTACTTGTAATATGTAAATGACACAAACTCACTTCCTAAAAGACAAGAAAAAGTGAAGACCTTATTGCAGAAGATCAAAGATTACAACATTGTTTTAACAATTAATTTCCACTCAACATAAAGAAAAAAACAAGAATCAATCCCACAAATGGCCCATTAGGCAAAATTTTGCTAAATAGAGAACAATGATGTTGTCAAGGAGTTAATTTTCCTTCGATTCTCAAGCAATGTCCATAGAAGAAGCAGTCAAGAAACCAAATGAAGCATTATATTAGAGAAAATCTGCTAAGGATCTCATTAAAGTGCTAAAGAGCAAGGAGGTCACTTTAAAGATTAAGATATAGCTGACTCAAGTATGGTATTTTCAGTAGCTTTATATGCATGTGGAAGTTGTACAGTGAAAAAGGATGTTTGTAGAAGAATTTATATATTTTCATTATGGTGTTTGTATATAATATTGGGTATACCATGGACTATGGTCACTTAGTGGTGAGGTATTGCACTGTCAATGGAAAAGTAAGTAGTTAAAAATCCACTAGCTCTTCCCCAGGAGAAAGATGGGCAATCTTTCCCCATATTATTTACTGCCTCTGAAAACCCACTGGAGGGTCAGCTATGGGTCAGTTCTGAGCCAATGGTACACAAAAACAACAACATGCCATGGACCACCAGAAGAACAAATCTGTCTCAGAAGTATAGTTAGAATGCTCCTTAGAAGTGAATAAGACATTTCATCTTGCAAACTTCGGACATGTTTTTAGGAGAGTCTAGTTCTTAATTAAATATATCTGGTTTGGTAATGTACAAGGTCAGCAAAATAAGGTAGATCTTCAAGAGATGGATTAACACAGTGCCTGCAACAATGGGCTCAGACATAGCAAGAATTGTGAGGTGTTGCAAGACTGAGCCATGTTTTGTTCTGTTGGTCATACAGTAGCTAAGAGTGGAATATAGCAACTATAGATGGCTGAGACAGAATTTTGTACTGCTAGTGGTAGTTTCAGATCTGTTGTTCACGGGGTTGCTAGGAGTTGTAATCCATTAACTGGCACTAACAAAAACACAAAAACCCTCAGTGCAAGCAAAAGTATCAACCTCAAAGCCTCAGTTAGCACTTTGGATCTCCCATTAGAGCAGTTTTGCCAAATTATTACTGACTTGTGTCCAAGACTTTGCTGCAGATGCCAGGAATTTGTGTGAGTTGTTATTGTTATATGCCATTGAGTCTTCCGTGATTCATAGCAACTCTATGTATAATAGCTCTGAACTCTGCCCTACTCTGAGCCAATCTCACTGACTCCAACACACCAAATCCCATTGTCCCACTTACCATGTCTATCCATATCATCCGGGGTCTTCCTCTCCTGCACTGTTCCTCAACCTTTCCAAACATGATATTCTTCTCAAAGGACACATTCCTCCTGGCCACATGCTCAAAGTATATGAGACAGATCTTCAAAATCCTTACTTCAAAGAGAAACTTGGTTTCTCCCTCTCTAAGACAGATTTATTTTATTCTCCTGCCAGTGCATGGTATGTTCAGTACTCTTCTCCAGCACCACAACTCAAAGACATAAATTCTTCTTTTGTCATCCTTAGTCATTGTCCAGCCCTCTGATGCATTGCAAGTAATTGAGAAGACTATGGCCTGAGTTAGATACACCTTAGTGTCTAGATTGACATCATTGCTCTTTAGCACTTTGGAGAGATCCCCAACATTAGACTTCCCCAGTGCAATTTGTCTATTGATATCCTGCTTGCTGGTGCCAAGAGTGTTGATTGTGGAGCCGAGCAAGCTGAAATTGTTAACAACCTCAATCTCTTCTCCACCCATCATAGTGTTGCAAATTGAACTAGTGGCCAGAATCTTTGTCTTCTTGATGTTGAGCTTCAAGCCATACTGAAGACCACAGTCCCTAACCTTCTTTAGTAAATGCTTCAGGTCCTCCTCAGTTTCGGCCATCACGTTGTATCATCTGTATATTGCAGATTATTCAAGAGTCTTTCTCCAATCCTAATGTCACTTTCCTCTTCATAAAGTCCAGGCTCCCAAATGATCTGTTCCACATATAGATTAAAAAGGTATGGAGAGGAGCCCTCTGGCACCCTCAACCCAGAATAGATCCAGGAGAAGTGGAGGGGACCTTTTCAGACCCTTGCAGCAGGAGGTTTTCAGTATCACCAGCATTCAGGATCCTGCCAAGATACTGCTTTTGCTTGAGATATCATTCTGCTTTACCAGCCATGTACCTTAACTAGAAGACTCCAGTAATCACCAGCTGTGGGAATACAGTCCTAGAGCAGAAGGTCCAAGACAAAGTCCTTCCTCTTGAATTGTCAGAATGGTGAAAACAGTTGTAGTTGGCCCCCTTGTCCCAGATAATCCTGCCACAAGATTTAAGAGGAAAACTATAGGCTGAATGAGTTGTCTTCCCATTCCCTACTAGTGTATTGAGCTCCCCAACTGAAGCAACTCTCCCCTTAAGTCCAGTAATCAGAAAGAAGTTCAGTCAGGGTGAGCTAGCCAAGATCATCTGAACAAGGCTCCACTAGGGTCCCATGCAGGAAAAATTTTACAACAGCAATGGCACAGAAGAAGCAGGCTACCTCACATCTACACAAAATCAAAGCAAGATGTCACCAAAAACAACGTGGTCAAAACACAGAATCAAGAGATTTTCTTAAGCCAGAAAGCTTGACAGAACTTTCTGACACAGAAGTCAAAAGAACAGTGATTGAATATTTTCAATGGGTGAAAGACAAACTCGAAGATTTACAGAATTCTATAAGCAAAAGCCAACAGATAAAACAAAAAAGGCATTAAAAACTCTGGGAAAACAAGAAAGTAAAATTTATAATATTAGGATCAGTGTCTCATGCTGTCAACATGTTGAGGGACAAAGGAATAGAGCTGAAGAGATGGCACACAGAACTAGCAAAATAGAAGACAGAGTTCTCAACACTTATCTGCTACATCAAAAAACAGAATCAAAAAGGAAGGAAGAAGAAAACTTTATAATTATATGGGACACCATCAGGAGGAATAACATGCACATAATCAGAATCCAAGAAAAACATCGAAAGAGTTATGGAGGAGTTACTAGAAGAAAACTATACAGGTACAATGAAGAATGAGAGGATATATATGCAAAAAGCTGAGCAAACCCCATATAGAATAGACCCTAAAAGAAAAACACCAAGGCATATCATTGTCAAATTTGCCAGAGTCAAATATAAGGAAATAATTCTGAAAATAGCTGGAGAGAAAAAAATGAAAAATAACCTATAAGACAGAGCAAATAAGATTAAGTGCCAATTTCTCGAAAGAAACCATGTAAGCAAGACATACATCAAACACTCAAAGAACACAACTTTCAACCATGAATATGGTCTCCAGCAAATCTGTCTATCAAATATGACAGAGAGATCAAGATATTCTCAAAAAAGCAGACCCTAAGAAAGTTTTTAAAAACAAGACTAGTGTTGCAGGAAATACTGAGGGAAGTTCTTCTTACAGAGATGCCCCCAGAAAGCAGCATGGACCGAAGTAATCAACAACAAAAGCAAAAAGATGTCAACAAAATGACAACAAAATTTTTCCTTTTCATAATTAAACTGAATTTAAATTATTTAAATGCACCAGTGAAAAGAAAAAAGAGTAGCAAACTGGATAAAAAAAAAAAACCCAACAACAAAAAAACAGAACCCATCAATACGCTGTCTACAAGAGACACACCAGAAAAGTGAAGATAAAGAAAGAAAGAAAAAATAATAAATAGGATAGAAAAAATAGACCAAGCAAACGGCAACCACAAAAGAGCAGAAGTAGTATATTAATGTCTGATAAAACAGATTTCAGTGTAAAAATCATCACAAAGGACACGGAAGATCACTATGTAATGCTAAAAGAGTAAATAGAACAAGAGGACATAAGCATAATAAATTATCTATGCACCAAATGATAGAGCTGTAACATACACAAAGCAAATGTTAACAGAACTTAAAAAAAGAAATAGACAACACCACAATCGAAGTGGAAGACTTCAATATACCATTCTCAGGAACAGATAGAACTACCAGAAAGAAACTCAACAAAGATGCTGAAGAATTAAACCCTACAATCAACTAACTCAGTCTCATAGATAAATACAGACTAATGCATCAGGCTCTGGTTGTTGGTGCATATATTTGAACGATAGTGACATTCATGGACTTCTATTATCCTGTCACTCACAACATTGTATGTCAAGATGGGTCTAGAAATGGCTTTTTTAACTATGAAGGCAACCCCCTTTACCCTCATCTTCTCATCTCCGGCACAGCAGATCATATGATTTTCTGATTCAAAATGTCCTGTCCTGTGCCAATCCATCTCATTTTGCCAATACCTAGTACGTCAATATTTTTATGTTCCAATTCTTTTTTAACAATGTCCAATTTTCCTACATTCATGCTTCTCACATTCCACATTCCAGTCACTAGTGTCTGCTTACAACTGTTCCTCCTCTTTGTGTTTCCATATTTGAGGAGTCAGCCTCAGTTGACATATCTGATAATCTAAGTGTGCTCTATTGTATATAGAGTTTTCGAAGGCCTGTTATTTCGGAAGTGGATGGCCAATTCTTCTTCCTACTCTATCTTAATTTGAAAGCTCAACTTTGGAACTACATTCGACAGACAAGCATTTTACAGAAAGGAGCAGATGAAAGACAATTTCCCATTATTGAAGTAACCAATAGACTCAGGTCACTTCCCCCACCATGATATGTATGTTTTGACCCATCCCTTTCCCCACTCCACCAGGATACTCTTCAATTCCCACCTACCCTGTTCAACATCCCCCTTCCCTTTCAACCTTTGATATGATTGCTTTGATCTCAATTCATTTCTGTGAAGCCTAAAGCCTCACATTGTTGCTAGTCTCTCATGTTGCTAGTCTCTCATGTTGCTAGTCTCTCTTGAGTTTAGGAGGTTCTAAGTCAAAATTCCAGCTATTCTTTCCACAGATGTAATCTATCTGATTCCTATGCATACCATCAGGTGAAATCCATGTATATAACCTGTGTTTATGTCTCTTAAAAATGTATTTGCAATGAATAAGTCATTGATTGTGCAAAATTCAATCATT
>NW_006399861.1:8559568-8599549 GCF_000299155.1 Elephantulus edwardii
CACTTGGCCAACTAACTGGAAGAGATCTATATTTGTTCCCATCCCAAAGAAGAGTGACTCAACAGAGTGTGGAAACTATAAAACAATATCATTGATTTCACATGCAAGCAAGATTCTACTGAAAATTATCCAAAAAAGACTCCACCACCCCAGCTGAGCATCCTCATACCTCTGTTTCCACACTCTATCCCATCCCACCCCTCAGATCTTCATACTCATTCTACAATAATGGTTTTATATAACATTTGTCCTTTAGAAACTGAGTTAGCTCACTTAGCATAATGCTCTCCGGTACCTCCCAAGTAGTGATTTATAAAATCAATGCACCATAATTTCTCAATCCATTCAATTGTGGTTGGACATCCGGGCTGTTTCCATGTTCTTGAAATGATGAATAATGCTGCTGTGAACATTGGTGTACAAATCTCCATTTGTGTCTCAGTTCTAATTTTCTATGTACATATTCCAAGCAGTGGAGTAGCTGGGTTATAGGGGATTTCTGTGTTTAGCTCTCTGAGGAAATGCCACACTGTCTTCCAGAGTAGTTATACCATTGTACAATCCCATAAACAATGTATGAGTTCCTATCTCATCATATCGTCTCCAACATTTATTACTTGCTGTCCCATTAAAATTTGCCACTGTTGCTGGAGTGAGATGGTGTCTCATTATTATTTTGATTTGCATCTCTCTTATTGTAGTGATTTTGAGCATTTCTTCCTGTGTCTGTTGGTCATCTAAATATCTTTCTCTTTGAAAATTCTTTTCCTATCTTTTGCCCATTTTGTAATTGTATTATCAGTCTTTTTCTTGTGGAGACCCTGTAGGATTCTGTAAACTTTTGATATGAGACCCTTGTCTGAAATGTTTTTACCCAGTCAGTAAGTCTTCTTTTCAGTCTGTTGGAAAAAGGTTTTGATGCACACAGGGATTTAATCTTTAGAATGTCCCTTTCATCAATTTTATCCTCTTCAGATTGTGCATTTCTGGCTGTATTCAACAGTCTCTTTATACAATAGATTAGGCAATCTAAACTTAATCCCAATTTGTCCCTTATGAACTTTTTGGTTTGGGGATTTAGTCCAAGGTGGTCTTTGATCCATCTTGAGTTGCTTTTCGTGTATAATGTGAGATGTGGATCCTGTTTCAGCATTCTGCAGGTAGCAGTGCAGTTTTGCCACTACCATTTGTTGAAGAGGCTGTCATTTCTCCATTTAATAAATTTTATTTCCTTGTCAAGTATCAGTTGACCATAGATAGTTGAGCCCATTTTTGGGTTCTCAATTCTGTTCCATAATTTTTGTTTTCTTAATGTTGAGGTGTAATATTGAAAGCTATAGACTTTGATCTTCTGCAGCAAGTGCTTCAAGTCCTCCTCACTTTCTGCAATTTATGTCATCTGTATAATGGATACAAACACTCTTTAACATATACACACACACATACACTTGTACTTCTTCTGATATCTTAAGAGTCAGGTAAGTTTATACTATGGTTTCAGACAAAACAAAGTTTTTACCTACCAGACATTTAATCAACATACCTGGTTCATAAAACTTGGAGTTTATAGCTCATCCTCTTCACTTTAGGTGGTGACTAGAGCATCTAAATAATCTTGTATCAAAGAAACATCTTTACCCATTAACATGATGTCATCAATTTAATGAAACCAAGAGACAGCAGTAGGGAAAGAAAAAAAGAGCCACATCACCAGCCACCACACCATGACAATTGATGAAGTTGGGCAGATATCTCTGGTCTAGTATCAAGAATGTCCATTGCTGCCTTCTCCAGATGAAGGCAACTGATGTTGAGCAAACAGGGCTAGAGAGATGCTAAAGAACACATTAGCCAGGTCTAATACAGCATTATTGTTGTTGTTGTTGTTATTATTATTATTATTATTATTATTATATGATAGCTATGGAAAGGCATTAGGTCTTTTGTTCATAGAGTCACTATGAGTCAACTTTGACTTGATGGCAATAAATAATAATAATAATAATAATATTATTATTATTATTATTACTAAACAGTACCTAGGAGTCTATGAAGAGTCTAATAGAAATATGGCATTTGAGGCTACATTTTTTAAATAAATCTTTTTTTATTTTATATTGGTTTACTTACAAAGTTTATATACACTGGTTTTCACACTGTGAGACTACTTTTATCTACAGTTGGAATTTTCCCACAGAGTATCCACTACTAGAAACCTGAAACTTTCAACCTTGAAACTATTCGGGCTTCCAAAAAAAAAAGGTACACTCTGATTAACAAGTCCTTGTCTACTATTTCTTGAATATGTTCAGCACACAGATTGAACTGGTATGAAGAAAAGATACAAACCTCATGAACACCTCTTCTGGTTTTAAACCACTCAATGTTCCCTTTTTCCTACTGGACAAGTGCTTCTTGGTCTATGACATACATGCTTCACATGATTACACTTAATTATCATGGTATTATGATTCTTCTCAATTTTAACTATAATTTGTTATGATCCACACAGTCATATGTCTTTGCTTAATCAATAAAACACATGTAAATATATTTCTGATATTCTCTACTTTTAGTCATCTGACATCAGCAATAATACCCTTCACACTATGGCCTCTTCTGAATCCAGCTTGCTTTTTATGAAGTTCACTGCTGACATACTATTCCAGCCATTTTGTAATAATCATTAACCAGATTTTACTTGCATGTGGTATTAATGATATTGTTTGATAAATTCCATGTTCTATTGGATCAAATTTTTTGAGAAATAACTCATGAGACTGGACTATATGAAGAAGAATGTGGCATTGGAATTGGAAAAGACTTATTAATAACCTATATTATGCAGATGACATACTTTGCTTGCTTGAAGCACTTACTGAAGAAAAAAAAATACCACAATATTCAATATGGATTACTTCTCAATATCAAGAAGACAAAAATCATCACCACTGGCCAAATAGACAATACCATGATAGCTGGAGAAAAGATTGAAGTTGTCAGCAACTTTGTGTTACTTGGATCCACAATCAATACTAATGGTAACAGCAGTCAAGAAATCAAAAGGCTTGTTGCAATGGGAAAATCTGCTATTAAGGACTTTCTTAAAGTGATAAAGAGCAAAGACAGCAGTTAAAAATTAAGGTGTACCGGATGCAAGTCATGGCAATTTTTGTGTTTTTTTTTCTTTTTATTTTTTTATTAATTTTAACAGAAGTTTACAGAGACTTTGGATTTCCATTCATTCATTGTTGCACTTTTTTTTCCTGCCACCCTCCCCCACCCCCAGTTTCCTCTTCTCTTTGAAAAGTAAAAGAAAAATTCTTTCATTATACAATCCCTCCCCCCAAGTTCATTCCAATATGCAGCCTTCATTCTGGACTCCTGTCATGACAAGAATACTTAATCATATATCCCTCTTAAACAGTTCTCTCCCTCATCTGTTTCAATGTGGTATACATTATTTATCCCCTCTTTGTCAATCTCCCCTCAATCTTGATATCAGACCAGTTTTACTACTATGCAATATTTACACTATGTAATATTTGTCCTTGTGTGACTGAGATATTTCACTAAGCATAATGTCCTCCAGGGTCACCCATTTTGTATAATATTTCATTAGGTCCTTGTTTTTCAATGCAGCATAATATTCCACTGTGTGAATACACCAGAGCTTCTCTATCCGTTCATCTGTTGATGGCCACTTGGGTTGTTTACAACTTTTTGCTATTGTGAACAAAGCTGCACTAAACATGGGTGTGCAAGTCATGGCATTTTCAATTGTTTCATATGCATCTGAAAGTTGGACAACAAATAAGGAAAATAAAAGAATTGATGTCTTTGATTATTATGGACTGTTAAAAGAGAAAACAAATCAAGAAAAAGTATAACCAGGATCACATACTTTCATCATGTTGTTGGGAGGGAACAGTCCTTGGGACAAAAACATCATGCTAGGCAAAGTAGATCTGTTGTGTGTAAGTCTTAAGTGACTCAGTTGTTTTTAGGTGTTGCCAAGTCTAGTACTACCCATAGCCCCACTATGAACAACATATCTAAACCCTGTCCTATCCTGTGCCATCCTCACACTTTATGACAAAGGAGAGCTCTCTGTGGCAGTAACTGTGTCAGCCTATCTGATCAAGAGTCATCCTCTCCTTCACTGACCCTCTGCCTTTATAAGTAACATGTCCCTCTCCGGGGAATAGCCTGTCCTAGCAACATGCTTAAAGTAAGTGAGGTGAAGCTTTATTGTCTTTACCTCCAAAGAGCACTCTGGCTGTGCTTTCTCCAATACATATTTGTTTGTTTGTTTGTTTGTGGGTTTTTTTTGTTTTGTTTTGTTTTGTTTTGTTTTGTTTTGTTTTGTAGTGCAGGGAATGTTCTGTACTCTTCTCCAATACCACTGCTCAAAGGTATTAATTCTGCTTCTGTTATCCTTAGTCATTATCCAGCTCTCAAATGAATATCAAGTGATCAGAAAGAGCATGACCTCAACCAGACACATCTTAGTCTTCAAAGTGACACCTTACTCCTCAATAATTTGGAGAGGTCCCTAACTGCAGACTTTCCCAGTGTAATGACGTCTCCTGATTTCCTGATAGCTAATAATAGTACCAAGGATGTTGTTAATTGTGGATTCAAGTAAGATGAAGTTTTTAACAGTTTCAATCTTTTCTCCATCTATCATGATGTTGTTTATTGGTCCTGTGGTAAAAATCTTTGTTTTCTTGACACTGAGGTACAATCCATAGTGATTCAATAGCGCCCAACAAAGACAATAACAACATAATGCGAGGACTTAATGACTCTAACAACAGCAACAACAAGCTGCTAATGACCATTGGCAGTTTAGTCTTTAGGGAGCTGTTCTGTTAACCCAAAGGCAGTATGTCAGTGAGTCAGTGACTAAGTCTCCTGCCCAGAGACTTTGATGAGTATCTTTAGTGGTGGTTTTATCTGTACAGAGAGTTACACTGATAACCCGAGTCTGTAACTCTCTGTTGGCTGGATCCAGCTCCTCTGGAAAGAGATGGGCAATTAACTCCTGATCATAGCCTCAGAAACCAACTGGAGGGTCAGTTCAAATCAGATGTCAATTAAGAGGGTTTTTTTTGCATAGTGCCTTTGATCTTCCTGCAGGGCTCTATCATGCTGGTGACCAGTTTCTCGGGTTTTGGCAGGGTCCACTCAAAGGCAAAGGGTATCCTTTTAATGAAAGTTGTAATAGTATCCAAGGGTACAATCATACCAAACATGACCCTGCAGTTGAATGCTTATCTTTTTATAGTCCTCACTGGCAATTTACTCTCATATTACTTTTTGGTAGCTCTCAAGGGCTTCTGAACAGTCTACAGGTAACAAGTTTTCTTCAGTCTCTCCCTTTTCCATTCTTCTCTCTTTTCCCATGACTCATGCCCCTTCTTATCTAGCCTCCTTAGCTAGCTCCTAGGTTAGCATCAAGCTGAGACCTGTGAGCTGCATGCTGGCTCTGCTGAAGGAAGGGGCCACCTGTGAGATAACTGCTTTTATTTCTTCAGCTAAGAGTTCACTGCCTGGCCCTGTCGTGAGGGAGGTGGGGAGATTAAGCAGGTTCTGCCATGGTTCTGTTCCCAAAAAAAAGAATGATGGGAAAAGGAAAGCGAAGGGATCTGACAGACGTCTTCTCTGCATGTCACCTACAGGAGCCAGCCCAGTCTGGTCACTTTCTCTCAGCTAACATCATAAACTGGAGCCCCTGCTCAAGCCAGAACTCCAATTTATAGAGCAGCAGGCTATTTGTTGGGAGATAGTTGTATTGTTAACCCAAAAGTGGTATCTCTCTGATGGTTCTAATCCACCAGCAGCTCTGTGGAAGGAAAAATGAGTAATCTCCTCCCGTGCAATTTACAGCCTCAGGAACCCAGGAACCCAGTGAAGGGTCAGTTATGAGTTGGTCTGATTTCACTGCAATGAGTTGAATGGTAGTATCTAGTCAATGGGAAGGTGGACTGAGAATATCAAATGATCATGTCTGCACTCTGCAGTCTCTGGCTTAGTTATCTAGTGCTAACATAACTCATTTCTGCTGGGTCAGTTCCAACTCACAGCTGACTGTGACTCTCCAAGGCTGTAAACCATACAGGACAAGATTAACCTTCTTTCTCTCAGAGTAGCTGGTATATTTGAACCTTCAGAGAGCTGCCACCTTTGGAGAAGCAGTGCAAGACCCTGTGGACTATGTCAGAGAGGCCATGTTTTGTTTTTAAGAAGAGAGAGAGAGATTCTATCATTTCATCCTGAAGTAAAAAAAAAAAAAGGTTGGTCACCCCTAGATGAGAAAAACAGAAATTTAGATGGATATAGAGAAAGTGTTAATATATCAGGGGAAAGTTAAATAGAAAGCTAAAAATATTAAATAAAGAAGCCCAAATGTATGCTAGAAAGATTTTTTTAAAAGTGTGTGTATGTATTAGAATTTAACAATGAGTATCTTCGCCATTTCTAGGATTTATGGGATTATACTAAGAGAAGCACAAAATCAAACCAAGGGATTTAGAAAATTTGTTAGAAGATTTTTTTTGTGGATATAATCAAGGTTCTTGTGTATTAACAACTACAAATTTTATTTGTTCATTCACAAAAATTTCTAAGAGTTTTAATATCAAATAACATATAAAAGAGAGATTTCAATTTTTCACTATTAACAACATGTCCTTAATGCAATCTAACTTGAAAGCAAGGGCTCAATAAAATAAATTCCTAAATCCAAATATAGCCACATGATTTTGAAAAACTTAAATTTTCTTTTAAAAAAAACTAAAATTTTCTTGTGGTTAAAAGTCATAAGCATCATACTAAGCAACAAGCACTTGACATAATAACATAATTTTGTTTCAATTGCTAAATTGGTTGCAGCCTTGTTTTCTTTCAGTATAGTATCATCAAAGCCACTGATTTTAGACAGTTTATTGCTTTACCTATAAAGTTTTTATTATTATTCGAATGTTTGAAACTTTCTAATCTTGGTATATTCTTACTGTATCCTGATTATACAGTGTTATGTCTCAAGATTATAATGTATTATAGCTGAGGCTTTTGCAAATAAACTCTATCATCATGGTTTGAAATCTTTTTGTCTACAATTTTATTTGGCTTTGGCTTTGCATTACTTTTGTAATTAATTTCCGTTAAGCCTTTCCGTTTTAAGAACTATTATTTTAAGTTAGCCATAGCCCTTTTAAACTTGTCATTCATAGATAAATTTTATCTTCTTGACTCACTGGAAGTTTATGACAAGAATAATCTGGATCAGATTTATAATGAAGACTACTATAAACCCTGTTCTTTATCCAACCTCAAAAGAAGCGACAGGTATACAATTTCAACTATCAAGACCCAGGGAGGCAAGGATCACAGGATACATTCCCTGGGGTTGCACTCCCAGGAAGTTCCCAGCTCTCCTCAGAGACTCTGTTGGCTAAAGCAGAAGTAGCTGCTTCCACCAGTCTCAGGAGAAGACACGTGCACACAGCAACCACCAAGTATCACTACTACCAACCACTAAGTCCTGGGGGACGGAAGGGTACCAGGCAGGATTTCTGAAAGTTTCCAGCTTCCCACAGAGGCCTTATCTGCCCAAGGGAAACAGAACTCCATCCACTTCATATATTGTCAAGGAAGCAGCAGGCAAGGTCAAGCAGTGTGAAAAAAAACAAAAAGATAACCTACACAAAACAACTATGAGATATCATCTCACTCCTGCAACAGTAACAAAGTTCAACAGGGCAGCAAACAGCAAATGCTGGTAAGGCTGTAGAGAGAACGGAACTCTTACTCACTGCTAGTAGAAATAGAAATGGTACAGCCACTACGGAAGGAAGTCTGGTACTTTCTCAAAAAGCTAGAAACAGACCATTTGACCCATCAATTCCATTACTGGGACTACACCCTAAAGAAACCATAGCTGCTGAACATAAAAATTTCACATGGGAATTGTATACCAATGAAGGAATTCTTTTTTTCTTTTTCTTTTCAGAGAGGGGAGCGAACTAGTGGGGAGGGGTGGGCAGGGAGAAAGGTGCGGCAATGAATGAATGGAAATCCAAAATCTCTGTAAGTGTTTATTAAAATTAATAAAAAAGGGGGAAAAATTCATGTGATCCAGCTATCCCACTGCTTGAAATATATTCCAATGAAATTATAATTGAGGCATAAACGGAGCCTTGTACACCCATATTCATAGCAGCATCGCAAGAACATTGAAACAGCCCAAATGTCCAACCATAATCGAATGAATGAGAAATTATGGTACATTCACATGATGGAATACTATGCAGCACACAAGAACAATGATTTTGTAAATTACTGCCTAACTTGTAAGGGACTGGAGAGCATCATGCTAAGTAAACTAACTTAGTTGCATAAGGACAAATACTGTACGAGACCATTGTTGTAGAACATGGATGAGAATCCAAGAGGGTAAGGGTGGGAGTCCAGTGGTAAGGATGGATGGGAGAGAAGGGGCTAGTCATAGGGTCACATAATTGGATGTGGGAAAGGGAGGGCGGGGTGGGTAAGCAAAATGGGAAAGCTCATTGTTAAAAGCAATGAATACAAACTTTGTAAGTAAACCAGTATAAGATAAAAAATTTATTTAAATTTAAGAAATAAAGTAGCACAGGTTTTTACATTCATTTATTGTCCCATTCACAGAAAAAAAAAAGAAACCATAGCTGCAACTCAAACAGATATGTGCACTCCCATGATTATTTTTGCTATCACAATATCAAACCCAATGGAATCAACCCAAGTGCCCATCAACAAGTGAATGGATAGAAAAACTATGAGACATTCACACAATGAAATATGAAAAACTTGTAAAATATCACACAACATGGAGAAGCCTAGAGGACATTAATGCTGAGTAAAATATCTCAGTCACAAAAGGACAAACACTGAATAACAATGCCGTTATAAAATAGGACAAACATAGAGGTGTTAAGGAGGGAATGGGCAAAAGTGGCTAGATAATGAACACTGCATTAGATCAGATGAGGGGAAGAATTGTCCAAAAGGAATGAATGACTATACATTATATATTTGACAATAGTCTAGAAGAAGGAGTGCATTGCAGGGAAGGCTGGTGGAGGGGGGAGAAAAAGGGAGGGGAGAAATGTAGAACAATGAAAAATATTAAATTAAAAAAAAAACAATAAAAGTTAACCTGGGTTAAAAAATCAGGGAGGTGGTAATCAGTCATCCATGTATAAGCATATAGGCTTTAGAATTAAGCATGTACCATAGCATCCTGTCTTGTCCCACTCTGTACCCGTGGGTAAGTTATCCAAACTTATCAAGGCCTCAAATGTCTTATTTGAAAATGGGTATTAATTTATAGCAGGATCTCAGGGGTGTGGTAATTTAAGCACTTGGCGGCTATCCAAAAAGTCAGAGGCTTTAACCAACTGCTCTATGGGAGAAAAATGAGGCCTTTTCCCCTCATCTGATCTAATGCCGTTTTCATTATCTAGCCACTTTTCCCCATTCCCTCCTTAACACCCCTATGTTTGTGCTATTTCATAACTGCATTGTTATTCAGTGTTTGTCCTTCTGTGACGGACTTTAGTTTCACCCTCTACATAATAGACCTGTATGTTCTCCTAGCAGTCGACAGTATTTCAATACTCTTCTCTAGCACCACAATTCAAAGGCATCAATTCTTCTTCTATCATCCTTAGTCATTTGCAGCTCTCTGATGCATAGCAAGTCATTGTGAAGACCATGGCCTGGATCAGACAAACCTTAGTTTCTAGACTGACATTTTTGCATTTCAGCACTCTGGAGCAGTCTCTGACAGCAGACTTTCCTAATCCAATTTGTCTTTTTATTTCCTGACTGATGTTCGCAAAAGTGTTGATTGTGGAGCCAAGCAAGCTGAAATTGTATCTCTTCTCTATCTCCCATGGTTCTGGCAGCTGACCCAGTGGTGAAAATCTTTGTTTCTTGATGTTGAACTTCAATCCATATTGAAGATTGCAGTCCTTGATCCCCTGCAGCAAATGCTTCAGGCCTTCCTAAGTTTCAGCAAACAAGGCTGTGTCATCTGTGTAATGCAGGTTGTTGATAAGTCTTCCTCCAATTCTGATGACACATTCACAAAAGAACTATTCCACATTTAGATTGAAAAGGCAGAATATTTCATCCCTGATGCATGTCTTTTCTAATTTTGAGCCATGCAGTGTTTCCCTGCTCTGTTCTGATGACTGCTTTTTGGTCCAAGTATAGGTTTCTCATGAGCAAAATCAGGTGTTCTAGGATTTCCCATTCTTCTCAATATTAGCCACAATTTGTTGTGATACTCACAGTCAAATTCCTTTGTATAATCAATGAAACACAGAGATATTTTTCTGGTATTTTCTGCTTTCAGCCAAGATCCATCTAACATTGACAATAATGTCCCTAGTGCCACAAACTCTTCTAAATTGAGCCTATTGTTCTGGTAGTTGTCTGTTGATGTACTGTTCCTGTAGTTTTCGAACAATCTTCAGCAAGATTTTGCTTGTGTGTGTGGCAATTTTTTTTAATGGAAATAAATGTGGGAATCTTCCAGTCAGTTGGCCAGGTAGTTGTCTTCTAGATTTCTTGGTACAACCTGGTGAGCACGTCCAGAGCAGCATCTGTTTATTGAAATATACCAGTTGATAGCCCATCATCATATCAAAACCTCTATGATAAAACTAAGGCAGTACTCAGGGGACAGTTCACAGCAATAAGCAAAAATATTACCAAAGAAGAAAGAAGTAAAATAAATTAATTAACATCTCCAGCAAATAGAAAAAGAACAACAGGTTTATCCTACAATCTCTATAAGAAAGAAAATGATAAGATGAGGACTGAAAACAACAGGATAGAAAACTATTAAAAAAAAGCCAGGATCTGATTCTATGAAATACTTATTAAAACAGATAAACCATTGGTAAGCTTAACAAAAGAAAAGACACACACAATTAGAGATGCAAACAACCTGAATAAGAAATGAAAGAGGTGGCATCACAATAGAATTAACCAAACTAAATCAATAATAACAGAATATTATGGAAATCTATTGATTTTGGTCAAACATTCTTCTAAGTGGGATAGCACTGGTCTGTCCATTTGCTGTACAGAGGTAACTTGTGGTTGCTGTGATGCTAAACACTGTGACACTGATGTGTCAAATGCAATAATGGTTACCCATGGTAGACAGTGTTTGGTGGAGTTCCCCATTTAAAACAAGCTTGGAAGCAGGAGTGGCATCCACTTCCGAAACAGCTTGCCTCAAGAAACTCTATGAACTTGGAGAAATGATGAAAACTACAAGTGTTCAAGTCTTTCATTCATGGGTTTGTTATGAGTCTTCTACAACTTTACAGCATTTAACAACAACATACTCCAATAAATTTGAAAACCTAGAGGCAATGGATAAATTTCTAGAAATCCATAACCTACTCAAATTGAAAAAGACAGAAGTGGAACACTTGAACAAACCCATTACAAAAGAAGAAATTGAGACTTTCCGCTAAAAAGAGGTTAGAGGGGCTGAGGGAGCAGGGAGAAATCATGGGGTCACAGATTTTGATGAGTGGAGGTAGGAGGTAAAGGAATTAGGAGAGATCCAGTGGAGACTTGAAAAAATGAGGTGATAATATAGATCAATGATAATTGGTTTTATAAAATGCAGTGTATGGGAAGAACCATATGAAGCACAATGTGAATGAAGGAATGTGTGAAACACAATATATATGAATAAAATACAATGTATACTAACTTTGTTTGTAAGCTAATATAAATTTTTTAGAAATGTATGTAAATAATTTGCGCTTTCTCAGCCCCACAATCAACACTCTTGGCACCAGCAGTCAGGAAATTAAAAAACTGGGGAAATCAGAGACCTCTCCAGAATGCTGAGAAGCGAAGATAGAAATCTAGGGACTAAGGTGTGCCTGAACCAGGCCATGGCCTTCACAATTACTTTCTATGCCAAAGAAGAATCAATGTCTTTGAGTTGTGATGGTGGAGAAGAGTATTGAACATACTGTGTACTGCTGAGAGAACAAACAAGTCTGTCCTGGAGAAAGTTAAATGAAGTTTCACCTTGGAGAGTAGAATTTTGAAACTCTATCTCACATACTTTAGGCACGTGACCATGAGGGAGTTGTCCTTGGAAAAGCACATCATACTTGGAAGGGTAGAGGGACAGGACAGGAGAAAAACTCCAGATGAGACGAATTAACACAGTAACTGGAGTAATTGAGGTAGGAGTGTCAGAATCAGTAAGACTGGCTCAGAATACGGCAGGCTACATTGTATATTGGGTCAATATGAGTCACAGGTGACTCAGCACATAACAACAATAATAGCCCGAAGTTGTGCATTAACTAGATATTGTATGTAACTGTACATGGGGTGGGGAAAGGTGAAGGAAAACATGTAACAAAGTGGAGAAATGTGTTTTATAGAGAAAAAAAAATAAATAAAAGTCCTAGCTCAGATGGCTTCACAGGTAAGTTCTACCAAACATTCAGAACTGAACTATCACCAATTCCACTTAAATTATTTCAAAAAATAGAAAAAGAAAGAACAGTCCTAGAATCATTCTATGATACAGGTATATCCCTAATATCAAGACCTAGCAAAGACATCACCAAAAATAAAATACTATAGACCAGTATCTCTTGGGAACATAGATGTAAAAATCTTGAACAAAACCCCAGCCAATATAATCCAACAGTATATATATAAAAAATAATAATTCATCACAACCATGTGGGATTCATAATAAGAATGCAGGATTGTTCAACATAATAAGAACAATCCATCTAAGTCTCACAGTTTGATGGGTGGAGGGAAGGGTGGGTGGGAGGAAATGAGAAATATCCAGTGTGAAAAACAATGTATACAAACTTTGTAAGTTATCCAGTGTAAAACAAAATATTTTTAAAAAACACCAAAACCAAACCCCCACAGCATGGAATTGGTACAACAATAGACATCTAGATCAATGGAGCGGAATTGAGAATCTAGAAATCAACCCATAAATCTATGGTCAATTGATATTTGAAAAAGTAATAAAACCCATTAAATGGGAAAATTATAGCCTCTTTAAAAAATGGTGCTGGCAAAACTAGACATATACCTACAGAAGACTGAAATAAGATCCACATCTCACACCATACACAAAAACCAATTCAGAGCACATCAAAGGTCTAGGGATAAAACCATGAAAATCAGAAGAGACAAAATAGGAACAAAAGTACAAGCTTTGGCTTATTCATAAATCTCCTTGCAAATGTAGCCAAAAATACATGGCCTGGAGAAGATAAAATTTATGAATGGGACCTTCTTGAAATCTAAGTGCATCAAAAACTTATTCCAGTGGAGTGAAAACTTGTAAACTTGCAAGCGTAGCCAAAAATACACAGCCTGAAGAAGATAAAATTCATGAATGGGACCTTCTTAAAATCTAAGTGCTTCAAAAACTTAACTCTAGTAGAGTGAATAAAAGGCCATGATTGAAGGGGAAAAACATTTGGCAATGACATTTCAGACAAGGGTTTTTAAGTGACATTTACAGAATCTTGCAGGGCCTCCAGAAGAAAAAGGCTGCTAACCCAATTACAAAACAGGAAAAAGACATGAAATGACTCTTCACAAAGGAGGACATTTAGATGGCCAAGAAGCACGTGAGGAAATGTTGAGAATCACTAGCAATCAGAGAATGTAAATCAAAACAGTAGTGAGATACCATTTCACTTCAGCAACAGTATAAAGTTTAACAATAAATAATAAAGGTTGGAGAGGATATGGAGAGTGACTTCACAGCTTCATTTCAATAGACCACAAGTTTCCCAAGTCAAGTTGTTCTTTAAATACTTTATAGATGTATATGTTTGACTATGAAGCTTCTCTATTTTACATTAGGTGTTTTTTACTACAAACCTTTATGTTAGCAGCCTAGTATATTACCTGTTTTTATCACCAGTGACTCCTAAATGAAGACAAAGAAAATGTCTTCTCACAATCAGAGTCTTCATGCCTCCAGCCTGAAAAGACCAAGGGAATTTGTGTTATATTGCTAAAATAAAAATCTGACCATGTAGCTTTGTTGCTCAGTTTAAAATGTTTCCATGCTTCTAACTGTACACAATATAAATTCTATAAAATACAAACTTCTTACAATGGCATGTGGTGGGGGCTCCCTACTGTCTTCAGGTTTCCCCTTTTACCACTTCTGTTGTTGTATTTTATACCCCAGTCATAATGTCCCTCCCTCCATGCCTCTTCTCACATGTCTTCTCTGCCTATAGCACCATACCCAATTCTTTTCACCTCTCTACTACCTACTAAACTAGCAAAGCCCCAGGAATTGATGAAATACCAACTGACATATTTCAACAAACAGATGCAGCACTGGACATATTCATCAGGTCCAAGAAATCTGGTGGACAGCTTACCTAACTAAATGAATGAAAGAGATCCATATTCCCAAAAAAGGTGACCAACAGAATGCAGAAATTATCAAACAATATCCTTAATATCACATGTAAGCAAAATATAGTTGAAGATTATTAAAAAACAAACAAACCATCAAATAGCTAGACCCATATAGAGAACTGCCAGAAATTCAAGCCAGTTTTAAAAGCATTTATGACACCTGGAATATCATTGCTGATGTCAAATTAATATTAACTGAAAAGAGAAATTGCCAGAGAAATTTCTATATGCTTTCCCCCAATGATTTAAAGGAATTTGTGTGGGTCATAACAAATTGTAGCTAACATTGAGAACAATGGGAATCCCAGAATACTCATGCAAAACCTATACCTAGAACAAGAAGTTGTTTGATAGGAGCAAAGAGATACTGACTGCATGGTTCAAAATTAAAAAAGGTGTGTGGCAAAGATGTATCCTTTCTCCATACTTTTTCAATCTATATGCTGAACAGATTATTCAAGAAGCTGGACTTTATGCAAAGGACTGTGGCATCAGGATTTGAGGAAAATTCATCAGCAACCTACATTATGCGTATAACACAATATTGTTCACTGAAAGTGAGAAGGATTTGAAGCTCTTCCTGCAGAAGATTAAGGATTATAGCCTTCAACATGGATTGCATTTCAACATTAAGAAAATAAAAATCCTCACTACTGGGCCAATGGACAACATCATGAGAGATAGAGAATGTATTAAAGTTGTCAAAGCTTTCACCTTACTTGAATCCACAACCAACAACACCCTTGGTACCAGCAGTCAAGAAATCAAAAAATTCATTGCATTGAAAAAGTGTGCTTTTAAGAATCTCTCCAGATTACTAGAGAGCAAACTAAACTCCTAGGATAAGGAATCAAAGAAAGTAGTAGTAGAAAGAAAGTAGTAGAAACAAAGAGAGTAAGCAGTAGGCTTAGTTTCATCTTTATGATTAATATTTATTGGTCACTTCAATAACTTACTTTTTGCTAAACCCCTTGTTGTTTTAATTAAATTAATGTTCACAATAATCTTATAAAATGGTATATTATTCAGCCATCAGTATTTTTATTTTATAGGTGAGAAAGCAAAGCCAAACTCGTCAAGAATCTTAATAATGGGATTAGAAGACTCAAGGACTAGTAAAAGCCCTACATCACAGAATTGGTCTCCTGTGTACTCTTTGTAAGTAAAGAAAGAGACTTTCTGAATCCCTTCTTTACCTGATCAGAATGACTCACAGCTCAAAGATCAAGGCTGAACAAACTAATAAAACCTGTTTTCTAGATCTGCTAACTTATGGAATTGAGCTGAGCCCAGAGACGCTTCCTTCTCTGAAGCTCTTGAGACAGTGCCAACCAGTCTTTCTTTCTTCACCCATATAAACTCTCTAAATTACTATTTTGCTTAATCACAGGTACTTACAATGAGGGGTTTATTTTCTTCATTTAAACTACTGGAATTGAGCAAAACAGAAGAGATTAAAGGGTTAGTGGGTCAGGGGCCAGGCAGAGAAATTAGACCTATACCTCTACAGCCTATTAAGAATTGTTTCACATAATACTGTACACTGAAGGAAACACAAGAAAATGGTAACTTGTTTCAGTAAATTATTTTATTCTGGAGACAAAGTAAAAATATGTTTGCAAATCAACTAATTAGCAAGTACAAATAAACCAAGCAATAAAGCACATGGAACAAGGTGCAAATAGGTCATTTCTAATATTTTTGTTATTATTTGAGAGTTTTGTTACTTCTTAAACAAAATTGGGCATCTCAAGAATGTTCAGAATAATAAAGGATAGGAAGGTGAAACTGTTTTAATTGATCTATCATTCAAGGAGTTATAAAAGTACTTAGGAAAAATATTGAGATAAAAGTATAGTATCCTGAGAATTTAAAAACAAAACTACATTTCATTCTTTGTCATCAGATCAGAAAAGTCTATTTACTACATATATGTTTAAAAATTATTACACTACTACCTGCACAAAATTTAAAAAAAAATTCTTAAACACCAATATCCATTGCAATATTTTATGTTCACAATAGTCAAAGTGTGAAAACAAAGAAAGTGTGATCAACAACAACCAAAAATACAGACAAATAAAATGTGGTATATTCACCAATTTGGAATATTATTTAGCTCTGAAGTAAAATAAAGTACAATATATTGCTGCGAGATTGATAAGTCTTGAAAATATTACATTGAGTTAAGTCAAAAAAAAGGACAATATTTTATGACATTTATATGAAAATCTAGAATCTGGCAAATATATAGAGACTGATGTTTATGAGTGGTTACTTGAGACATAAATCTCTCTTAAACACTGTGTTAATTGTCAAATGTTCAGCAATTTGAGACCACTCCACAAAAGAAATATCTCAAGATCTGCTCCTACAAAGAGAGTAGCTCCTGAGAGTCCTGCAAGAGAATCCCAGGCTGTCACACAGGGGCACTGTCAGTCGAAAATCACCCAGTCATAGAGGGAAAGAAGAAAAGGGAGTCATTTCTTAGGGATCATTGAGGTCCTATTAAGAGTGATGAGAACATTTGGAAACAATGCTGATTGTTGCACACATCATGAATATCCTTAATACCTTTGAAGTGTATGTGTATAAAATGTTGCAGTGATCAATACCTAGCTATATGTATATCTTTAACACAAGAAAGCTAGTGGGGATGCTGGCAGGCAGGGGGAGGAACAAACATTTAAAATATAGTTTAGATTATGTAGACCATAATCTAAAATGTGACATATAATTGGAACTTCTGAAAACTTCCTATGTAATAGACAGGTGAAGACAGACACCTGGTAATTGTAAAGAATATTTATATGCATGTGGAGGAGGAAGATATATTTTCTGCAAAATTACCTCAGAAAGAGCATGCCTGTTCAAGTACAGTCCCAAAAGTAATTCTGGTTTATAACCTAAAACAATCCAAGAAAAAAAAGTATATTCACTCCCACATATGTCTTATCTTGCCTCAAATTCCAAAGATTAAAAAGTGTTCTTTTGGCAGACCAGAAAAGAAAGAATTTTTAAGAAGCAAAAGACTGTGTCTAACTATTTAAAGAGGACTCTGCTCTGATTTTAAGTATTGTGGAAGTGTTGAGATTTGAGAATCTCCTGATTTGATTATGTTCTCTTCATTTGTATTATTAATTTGAATAGTTTCAATTGGCATCTATTCATAAAATCTAATGATTCCATCACTGAGAAAAAATAGACAAAGCTCATAGCAGGATTTAGGAGATAACTTCAATCCCAGGTCTGCCTATCAGGAACCTTGTGACCTTGGATAAATCTCTACAGCCCCCCAGACCTGCATTTCTTCCTCTCTATATGTGCCTGGAAAGGGATAAACTCGGTGGCTCCTTGAAGGCAAGGATTCTGAGGCTCTGTCTAACAGACTTTGGTCATGTTGTAAAGAGAGACCAGTCCTTGGAGAAGGACATCATGCTTGGGAGGGTGGAGGGACAGCGCAGGAGGGGAAGGCCCTCTATGAGGTGGATTGATTCAGTGACTGGGGTAATCGGGATGGGAGTGTCAGAGAGAGTGAGATTGGCACAGGACAGAGCAGAATTTAAGGCTGTTGTACATAGGGTCGCTATGAGTCGCAAGCCACTCGACGACACATAACAACAACAACAACAGTGCTGGATAGCTTGTGGCAAGGGTAAATTGTTTTTCTGTACACCCACCCAATCTACATTTCATAATTTTAGACCAGTGTACCACCTGCAGTATATAAATGTATTATGAGAAATTTAGAAAGTGATGAGATTTCTCCACAAATATCTGATGTAGAGCCAACAAGCACTTATACTCCAAATTTGTAGTCAACTTTCACTTTAATTTTAGCTCTGTGAAGAATGAGTCAACTTCATCAACTATGAGAAAATTTAATTGTTTGTTGCTTTTCTAAGGAAGCTTGATGATGCAGAGGTTAAAGTGTTCCACTTTTAACTGAAAGGTCAGAAGTTCAAATCCACCGGACAATGACGTGGTAGTATGCTTTCATAGACATTTTGAGGTTTTGTTAAGTGTTGTCAATTCAGCGTTGACTCATAGAGACCCTAAGTAGAACTCTAAAACACCACCTAGTCCTGCACTATTCTTATAATCTTTTTTATATTTAAGCGTATTCTTGCAGTCACTATGTTAAACAACTTCCATAAGAGTCTTTGTTTTATTCTTTATCAAGCACAATGTCCTTTACCAAACATGATGCCTTTCTACAAGAACTAAACCTTCTTTGACAATATGACCAAAATATATGAGGCAAAGTTTCACCACCTTTGCTTCTATAGAGCATTCTGGTTGAGACAGGTCTGCTCTGTTCTGGAAGCCCATATTGTTTTCACTATTCCTCAGCAATACCATAATATAAACACATCATTTCTTCTGTCTTCTTTATTCCTTTTCCAGGTTTACATGCATTTGAGGCAACTTAAAATATCATAAGTCAGGAATGTCTTTCTCCCCAAGGGGTAATCTTTGCTTTTAAATGATCTTTTGCAGCCAGTTTTCCCAATGCAGTATATTGCTTTCTTTTTTAAAAGAAAAACTACTGTATCATAAGCATTGATAGTGGGTTCAAGTAAAATTAAATCCTTGATTACTTCAGTCTTTCTCCATCTTTAGGATATTGCATGATGGTTCAGTTCATAAAGATTTACAGCTTTGGAAACCCCACTGGGTAGTGTCTACTTCATTGCATAGTGTCTGACTCAAAACTGACTCAACAGCAGTGGACTTGGGGTTTTGGTTACTTTTCTACTTCATATTTTTAAAGTGATGCTAGAGGTTATATGGTTGGGAGAGCATAGTGCTGTGTACCATGGAGTCTGAGTGAGTTTTCCATGTGGTAGATCACACAGGAGGAGACTGTCCATCTTCCCCACTGAGCAGCTGGTGGACTTGAACCACATACCTTTGTATTGGCAGTGTAATTCCTATTACTAAGCCACGAAAATTTGAATCCACCAGTAGTTCCCAAGGCGGGGGTGCGGGGGGGTAGGGGGCGATAAATAAACCATTTCTTCTCATACAATTGCAGACACACAGTGGAGGATCAGCTATGACTTGGTTCTAACTGTTCTTGTTATGTGGTATCAAATTGCCTGTAACCCATAGTGACCCTATGTTTTGAAGCCTGCCCTGTCTTGAGCCAGTCTCACTGATTCTGACATACCATTGCCCTAGTCACTATATCATTCATCTCATCCAAGGTCTTCCTCTCCTACATAGTCCCTCCTCCCTTCCCAACATGATATCCTTGTCCAAGGACCACTCCCTTCTGGCCATGTGCCCAAAGTATGTGAGATGGAGCTTCAAAATCCTAGCCTACAAGGAGAAACTTGGTTTCATCCTCTCCAATACAGACCTGTTTATTTTCTTGGCCATCTTGGGATTTTCAAGACCCTTCTTCAGCACCACAACTTCAAGGCATCGATTCTTCTTCTGGCATCCTTAGTCACTATCCAGCCCTCTGATATAAAGTAATTGCAAAGACCATGGCCTGGATAAGGCACACCTTAATGCCTAGATTTATATCATTGTTAATAATTACAGCTTGTACAGCTCCACAATCAACACTCTTGGCACCAGCAGTCAGGAAATCAAAAGACTAATTATATTGGGAAAATCTGTTGTCATGGACCTCTCCAGAGGGCTGAAAAGCAAAGATTGTCAATCTAGAGAATAATGTTCTGAGATAGTGGGTTTATACATGAAACTGGCTCATTTATCAAGAGAAATTTAAAACATCACCTTGAGGATGTTAGAACTGAAGCACTTTATAGTTATCTAACTTTCCAGAATCTGCTCTACTCAACTTTTGTATCCTTCTCTCCCAGGCTGTCACCTGTAAGTTTTTTCTAGGCTGCCAGAATCACTTTACCCAACTGCAGACTCAGGAGGTACTGAATTCACAGGGGTCCATGACCCCCTGGAGTAGCACCTGGCAAGGGCTCGCTCATCAGTTCCAAGCGTCCATAAATTTTTTTCCTGTTTCAGTTCAGTCCCCTAAAAGAAATAATCCTTTTATTACCTTCAAGAGATTCTGGTGACACTATGATTAAAGTACTCACTACCAGCAAAAAGATCAGGGATTTGAACTCCCTGACTATTCTTTGAGTAAAGGTGTGACAATGTACTTCCGTAAGGAAAACCCGGTGGGCTGTTCTACTCTGTCCTTACTGGGTCTTTATTAGTTGGAACTAACCTGAAGCATTTGTGCTTTTTGTTTGTTGTCATTGGATCTGAAAACTTAACCACTTTTTCTTCCAAAATCAAACCACTTCCCTCCCAAACATCCTGTCATCCCACACAAGTTTGTCATTCCATCCCACATTCTCTTGGTTGCCATGGATGAGCAGCGTTCAAGAACAGCTTCATAATTACACACTTGCACTGTATTCAGTAATTACTTGCAGCCACCTCATGTCTAGACCAAGGGTGAGTTAAAAGATACCAAAGGCAGCATCCGGTTGTCAACTCACTTAGCTCCTATGTATCTCATGCCCCATCCTGGATACACAGTAGAAGAATTTGAAATGTCTACTATTTTTAAGATATCTTTTGTCTGGAAACAACCTTAGAAGTCATTGAGGTCTCCTGAGTGCTCCTAGTGACAAGCTCCTGCTTCAAAGAGGCAGCTAGGTCTGTACTTTGATTAAGTAGTCAAAATATTCTTCCTACTGAGAAAAGTGCATTATCCTCAGCTCCTGGACATTATGGAATGTGTTCTCACAGTTCAAGGATTTCATTGCTCCCTTCCTGAATCTTGGCTGACTTTCAGAACTAAGCCCAGCTAAATAGCAAAGTGCTCTATGAGTAATTAACTACTATTTTCAGGAGTTGATAATATAAACCTTTAACAACTGGTACAGCTCAGAGAACACCAGGAAGCAGAGTAGGTGTAGGAGAGTTGCACTGATTCAAGAGGACTTTGACAGCTCTGGTGATGCCAGTTGTATGTCTTTGGTAGCTGAATTGAAGAGATCTGTGGATTCCCACAGTGGGAGAAGAGAGCACTCACGGGGGCTAATGGTCATGGCTATTTGTCATCAGGTACACAGCTACCACATATGACATTCATCACAGCCATACCACTATGAGCTGTCTGACCATCTGTCCTGCTTATGTCAATGGAAGGAGAAGGTGTAACAGAAAAATAAAATTATCTTGAAATGAGAGGAAAGAAAAATCTAAACAAAAGGTGATAATAATGAGTGAGAAGGGATAATGAACAGTAAACATCAATAGAACATAAAATGGAGCAGTTCAAACAGCACATTTAGCTGCTCATGTAAAAGCTGAAAGTTCATGTCCACCAAGAGACATCTCAGGGGGAAAGGTCCGGTTATTTACTTTTGAAAAACAAGCCAATAAAAACACCAAGGAGCATAATTCTCTCATGAAATGCGTGGGGGAGTCATGAGTCAGCCTTGACTGAAGAGCGACTGGCAACACATAGGCACAGAGAGTCTGTCTCTCTCTCTCTCATAGACACACCCACTAAAGAAAACAAGTGAAGAGTCACATCCGTAGAAATAAGACTCCTTTGTGGTCAGCCTCTATTTGCTCTCATCTGCAACACTTCAACCCCCTAAGGTGAAGTTTCATGGATTTCAGTAAAAAGCCCATTTCAATGTTTTCTGGTTCTGCCAATTTCTTTTGGCCAGGACCTGACACTAGGAAAATGAGAAACATCACTCAGGGAGGAAACTCATGAAAACAGGGAGGGAGCTCTAAAAACAATAATATTATTCAGAAGAACTCAAAAGAGGAAAAAGCAACACTGTCAAGATAAGAAGTGCAGAACTGAGAAGCTCAGGATAATAGAGCCTTCCTTTCCCAGGCTATCTAGAAAATAGGCAGTCCTCTGGTCCTAAAATGATCTTTGCTCAGCAGAGTCTAGCCTGTGGCCCTCAGTGAACAGCTGCTGTGGAGCCCAAAGGGAAAAGAATGCTTGCTTGGAGAGAAAAGTGTACTGAAATGTCTCAATTATAATTAACTCATTAAAATTAATTAGGGAGTTCTGGTGGCCTAATGGATAAGAAGTTGTGCAGACAAACCAAGGGCGGGTGGTTGAATACACCAGTTCCACCTCCTCCCATGCCATTTCCAGCCTCTGAAAACCAGCCGGGGGGTCAGTTGTGAGTTGGTTCTGACTTGACAGCACTAAGTCTGAGTCTTTTGAAGGAGTTTTGTTACTTATTAATAGTCTATTTAAATCCATGCACAACTTCTACACCAATCTGCATTTCAGCAGTATTTACGATGCTTGAAAGGTGGAAACAATTCATCAACAGAAAAATGTGCTAAGTATATCCAGTAGGATATTAGCCATAAGAAGACATAAGGTTCTAATATATTCTACAGTATGAACAAATTTTCACAATGTTGTTGTCAGGTCCAGTAGAGTTGTTTCTGAGTCATAGCCATTTTCTATACCACACAATGAAGTACTTCTGGCCACACATCATCCAACAAGCATTCCTGTGTTTGAGATCATCCTTGCAGCCAGGGGCTCAATCCAGCTTCATAAAGGTCTTCTTCTTTGCTAACATCATAGTGGTGCACTGCTAACCAAATGATCTCCAATATTTCGAATCCACCAATAGCTCCATGGAAGAAAGATGGACAGGACAGCCACCTTCTGTTACTATTTACAGTCCTGGGAATTCAATGGAGGGTCATTATGATCAGAACTATGAGTTCGAATTGTTTTGGAAGGAATATACTGAATATACTTCTTCCAAGATAGATTGATTTGTTCTTGTGCAACCCATGGTATATTCAGTATTCATCACCATCATAATTCAAAGGTATCAATTCTTTAGTCTTCCTTGTTCGTTATTCACATGCACATGTTACAAGTTGTAAATACAGGTCAAGTGCACTTCTCAGTGTACAGATTGAATAAACATGGCAAAAGGATACAAGTCCAACATATTCTCTTTCTGATTTTAAAGTATGTAGTGGCCCGTTGTTCTGTTTGAATGACTGATTCTTAGTCTATTCACATGTATCCACATGAGCACAGTTAGGTGGAACTCCTAATCTTCACAATGTATATCCTTTCCATCTTCTTCTGATGCTTCCTGTGCTGTTCAATATTTGGCCCACAGAATTCTTCAGTACTGAAATTCAAGGTTTGAAATTCTTTTCTTCAGTTTTTTTCAGGTTAGGAAATGTTGGGAATCTTTGTCGCTTTCGGTTTTCTGCCTCCAGGACTTTGCACAATTCATTATGATATTTTACCTTGTTTTCTCCAATTTCTTTTCAGCTATTTTACTTCATCACTTTTCCTTTCACTTTAGCTATTCTATCTTTAAAAGCAAATTTCGAAAACGCCTTCTGACACATATTTTGCTCTTTTCTCTCTTTCCTGTCTTATCAAAGGCTTTCTGCCTTTTCTTGTCTGATGGTCTTGATGGTATCCTCCTAAAACTGTCTAATCTTTGGTCATTAGTGTTCTATGTATCAAGTAGATTCTTGAGATTTAAATTGTGGTCATACTTTGGCACTTACAAACTTGTTTCAATCCACTTCAATTTCAACTGGAACTTGCACATGAGAGCAATTTATTTTTTTATTTCACAGCTGGCCTTTGGTCTTATCCCCCTTCTCTCTCTCTCTCTGTCTTTGTGTGTGTGTGTGTGTGTGTGTGTGTACATGTGTATATGCCATTTATATGAAATATCCAGAATAGGCAACTCTACGAGACAGGAAGCAGACTGGTGGTTTCCCGAGACTAGGCACTTATACCAGCAGTCCTCTGTGAACCAAGATCAGAACTATGACAAGAAACCACTATCAAAGAATAATGATGATATTTTCCATGTTTGAAGATAGTGTAGCACTATGTGTCTAAAAGTATGGTACTTAGAGCCCTGTCCACTGCCTTCTAGTTCCACAACTTTTTATGTGTGATTTTGAGTAAATAATTCAATTTTACTTAGCTTCACTTTACTCCAATGTAAAATGAGAGTAATAATTGTGTTGCTTCTATTGTGTTGTATGATAATTAAATGATAAATCATCTATTAAATGAGCTGATTCCAACTCATAACCACATGTATCTCAGGGTAGAACCATGGTCCATAAGGTTTTCAATTTCTGTTATATTTAAGAAGAAAAATGTCAGGATCTTTTGACAATTTTTAATCTCTGGCCATATGTTGACTGATGATTTCGAGTTTCTCCATCACTTCTTTCCACAGTTGTAAACACTTTAATTCTTGTGCATTCCATTCTGGTGAGGCCCACTTATAGAGTTACCATTTATGTTGTGGGGAAAGAAGATATTTGTAATGAGTAAGTCACTGGTCTTGCAGTGTTTCTATTACTGGCATTTTTTTCTTTTACTAGGGCCATATTTTCCAGTTACTGATCCTTCTTTTTCATTGCTAATGTTTGCATTCCAATCACCATTAATTGTCAATGCCTCTTGGCTACAAGTGATCAATTTCAGACTACAGAAATTTATAAAAATCTTCAATTTCTTAATCTTTCATGTTAATGGTCTAAAGGTTGTGCATAAATCTGAAGATAGTCATATTACTTATATCCTATATAGCATCTGGATACCATTCTATTACTAACAGAATTGTACTTCAAGATAGGACTTGAAGTGTTCTTTTTGATGTTGCATTGACACTATCCCTCTTCAATTTGTCATTCCTGTTAAAATTGTTTCTTGGTAGTGTCAAGTCAACTGTAACTCACAGAACAACAGATTTGAACCTTGCCTTATCCTGTACCATCCTAACGATCCTAACCAGCCCTTTGTTATAGTTACTATATCAGTTCATCTCCTTGAACATCATCCTCTCTTTTTCTAACCCTACATCTTTCCCAACATGAGTTTTTCCAAGAACTTGAAAATGTGCCCAAAGTATATGAGATATGGTAAGACATTGGGCTGCTAATGAAAAGGTACACAGTTCAAATCCACAAGAAAAAGGTGAGCAATCTCCTCCCACGCAATTTACTACCTCTGAAAACCCACTGGAGGGTCAGGTATGAGTTGGTTCCAACTTGATGGTTGTTTTTATTGTTAAGTGCTGTCGAGTCGTAGACAACTCTTAGCAACCAACCGTATGAATAAAAGATCTAAACACTTGTATAACTTACATCATGTCTCCAAGTTCCTACAGTTTCTGGAGGCAAGCTATTTTGGAAGTAGGTGCCACTCCTGCTTCCAAGGTTGTTTTAATCCAGGGGTTCCACCAAACACTGTCCACCATGGGTAACCATTATCAAATTTGATGGATCAATGTCACGGTACTTGATGGTATACAACAAAAATAACACACTTATTTCTAAGGAATGTCCTGGTTGTGTTGTTTTCAAAGCAGATTTGGGGCAAGGAAATCAAGAGGGAAATTGTTAAGTTTCTTTGGAGAGGAAAAGTCCTCAAATAAGCAAAACACTTCTGAGAAACAAAAATGAAGTGGGAGGCATAGCACTCCTTGATCTCAAAGCCTACGACACAATGGTAGTAACCAAAATAGCATGACAGGAACATAGGGCAGTGGAACAGAATTGAGAACCCAGAAATACAAACAGCTATATATGGTCAACTGATATTCAACAAGGAAATAAAACATATCAAATGGGGAAATAACAAGCTTTTCAATACATGGTACTGAAAAACTGCACTGCTACCTGCAGAAAGCTGAAACAGGATCTACATCTCACACAATACACAAAAATCAACTCAAGGTGGATCAGAGACTTGGGAGTAAAGCCCAAAACCATATATTTCAAAGGAGACAAACTGGGACTGACCTTGAAAGCCCTTGTCTATGGTATAAAGAAATTGCCAAATACAGCCAGAGATGCACAATCTGAAGCCCCAGAATCTTTGCGTCCAAGGAGTAGTCTGGTTTAACCCTCTCCAGGATGAATCTGTTTGTTTTCTTAGCAGTCCATGGTATATTCAATATTCTTCTCGAGCACCACAGCTCAAAGACATCAATACCCCTTCTATCCTCCCTAGTCATTGTCCAACTCTCTGATGCATAATAAGTGATTGAAAAGACCATGGCCTGTATCAAACGCATTTTAGTCTCCAGAGTGACACCATTGCTCTTCAGTACTTTGGAGAGGTCCCTAACAGCAGACTTTCCCATCGCAATACATCTTTTCATTTCCTGGATGTGTTGCCAAGAGTGTTGACAGTGGAGCCAAGAAGACTAAAGTTGTTAACAATCTCAATCTCTTCACCATCCATCCTGATGCTGCCAATTGGTCCAGTGGTGAGAATCTTTGCCTTCTTGACATTGAGCCTCAATCCATATTGAAGGCTGAATTCCTAGACCCTCTGCAGCAAGCACTTCAGGTCCTCCTCAGTTTCAGCAAGCAGGATTGTATCATCTGCATAATGCAGATTGTTGATAGATCTTCCACCAATCCTGAAACCACACTTCTCCTCATAGAGCCCAGCCTCTCATATAATCTGGTTTGCATACAGGTTGAAAAGGTATGGAGATAGGACACATCCCTGGCGTACACCCTTCCCAATTTTGAACCATGCAGTGTTACCCTGCTCTGTTCTGACTACCGCCTCCTGGTCCAAGAATATGTTTCGCATTAGCACAATCACGTGTTCTGGGATTCCCATTCTTCTCAGAGTCAGACACAGTTTGTTATGATCCACACAGTCAAATGCCTTTGCATAATCAATGAAACACAGATAGACATTCTTCTGGTATTCCCTGCTTTCAGCTAAGATCCATCTAACATCAGCTACAATATCCCTAATACCACGACCTGCTCTAAACCCACCCTGGACTTCTGGAAGTTCTCTACTAATGTGCTGTTCCAGTCGTTTTTGGATAATCTTCAGTAGAATCTTGCTTGCATGTGAAATCAATGATATTTTTCTGTAGCTTCCACACTCAATTGGGTCACCCTTCTTTGAAATGGGAACAAATATAGATCTCTTCCAGTCAGCTGGCCAAGGGGTTGGCACAACTTGGTGAGCACATCCAGGGCAGCATCCGTCAGCTAAAATACATCAATTGGTATACCATCTATTCCTGGGGCCTTATTTTTTGCTATTTCCTTCAAACCAGCTTGAACTTCTTCCTTCATCACCACAGGGTCTTGCTCACATGTTGTTTCATTAAATTCTTCTGTGTCTGCCAATTCCTTTTGATACAGTGACTCAGTATATTCTTTCCATCTTTATTTAATACTTTCTGGATCATTTAATATTCTGCCTAAAGCATGCTTGATTATAGCAACTTGAGGTTTGGATTTGTTCTTCAGTTCCTTGAACTTAAGAAATGCTGAGCAATTCAGCCCTTTTGATTTTCTGACTCCAGCCCCTTGCACATTTCATTGTAATATTTTGATTTGTCATCCCATGCTGCCTTTTGGAATCTTCTATTCAGATCTTTAGTATCTTGACTTCTTCCTTGTGCTTTGGCTTCTCCGCTCTCCAGTGCAATATTGAGTTTCTTCTGACAAACATTTTGGTCTTTTTTTTCCTCTTCTGTCTTTGTAATGAACATTTACACTCTTCCTGGATGATACCTTTGACATCCTCCCACAACTCATTTGGTCTTCGCTCATTAGTGTCCAAGGCCTCAAACCTGTTCAGACTGGAGAGCATTATGCTGAGTGAACTAACTCAGTCCCACAAGGACAAATACTATATAAAACCTTATTGTAGAATGAGTATGAGGATCCAAGGCAGAGAGGAGGTTGGAAATAGATGCATGAGGATGAGGGGTGGGTAGGGTGTTAATCATAGGGTTGCACAATTTGATGGGTGGATGGGGTGAAGGAAATGAGAAGGACCTTTTGTGAAAAATAATCTGTTTAAACTTTGTAAACAAATCAGTATGTTGTTGCTGTTGTTAAGTGCCGTCAAGTCGTAGACGACTCATAGCGACCCTATGAATGAAAGACCTGGACAATCGTATAACTTTCATTGTTTCTCCAAGTTCATAGAGTTTCCAAAAGCAAGCTATTTCGAAAGTGGATGCCACTCCTGCTTCCAAGCTTGTTTTAATCCAGGAGTTCCGCCAAACACTGTCCACCATGGGTAACCATTATCGCATGAATCAGTGTCACAGCCACCATGTACAACAAATTGACAGAAAAATGTTTGACCAAAAACAATTAAAACCAGACCTGAGCGCCATAGATTAAAATCACCTGCCTTTGACTTGGTAGCATAACTTTCTATCCACCAGATTTAAAAAAGAAAACAAACAAATTTGGGGTTTGGGGCAGGCCATAGATATTCAATACTTTTCTCCAACATTCCAACATCACAATTCAAAGTATCAGTTCCTCTATCATCCTCATTCATTGCTCAAATTTCAAATGCACTCAAAACATTTGGAAAAGAAACGCATGATTTGGGTCAGCACATCTTACTCTTTAAACTGACATCTTACTCTTTAACATTTTGAAGAGGTCATCAACAGTAAATTTTTCTCAATACAACATGTTTTTTTACTTCTTGACTGCTGCTTCCATGGATGTTGACTGTGGTTCCGAGGAAAATGAAGTCTTTGACAACTTCAGTCTTATCTCCATCTACCATAATGTTGTCAATCAGAATAGTGATGGGGATTTTTGTTTGCTTGATGTTGGGGTGTGACATATGTTTAAGATTAGTCTTGGATCTTCTGAAGCAAGTGTTGCATTGAGCCTTTTCCTTTTCAGCAAGCAAGGTTGTGCCATCTGCATAATGCAGGTCAATAATGAATCTTAATCCAGTCCTGATGTCACATTGTTCTTCATAGAGTGCAACTTTTCCAGTTATTTGCTCAGCATACCAACTGAATAGGAATTGAGAAAGAATATAACCCTGATACATACCTTTCTTGATTTTAAACCATCCAGTGTTCTCTTATTCTGTCCAACAATCACTTTTTGGTCTCTGTAAAATTTTCACATGAGCATAACTAAGTTTTCTGGATTCCCATTCTTCTCATAGCTAGTCATAATTTCTTATACTTGACATAGTCAGATTTCTGGATTTAGAAGAGGCCGTGGTACTAGGGATGTCATAGCTAATGTTAGCTGGATCTAGGCAGAAAGCAGAGAATACCAGAAGAATGTCTATCTGTGCTTCATTGATTTTGCAAAGGCTTTTGACTGTGTGGATCACAACAAGTTATGGCTGACTCTGAGGAGAATGGGAATCCCAGAACATTTGATCATGCTGATGCAAAACCTATACTTGGACCAAGAGGCAGTCGTCAGAACAGAGCAAGGAAACACTGCATGGTTCAAAATTGGGAATGGTGTATGACAGAGATGTATTTTGTCTCCATACCTTTTCAATCTGCATGCAGAACAGAACATCTAAGACGCTGGGCTGTATGAGGAGGAATATAGCATCAGGATTGGTGGAAGAGTCATCAACCATCTGTTTTATGCTGATGACACAACTCTGCTTGCTCAAACTGAGGAGGACCTCAAGCGTTTGCTACAGAAGGTCAAGGACTGCAACCTTCAATAAGAATTGAAGCTGAACATCAAGAAAACAAAGATTCTCACCACTGGACCAATTGGCAGCATCAGTATGGATGGTGAAGAGATTGAGATAGTTAACAGTTTTTGTTTACTTGGTTCCACAGTTAACACTCTTGGTAACAGCAGCCAGGAAAACAAGAGATGAATTACACTGGGAAAGCCAGCTGTGAGGGATCTCTCAAGAGTACTTAAGAGCAACAACATCAGGCTAGAGACTAAGGTGTGCCTGATCCAGGCTATAGTCTTCGCAATTACGTGAATTACATTGGAGAGTTTGACAGTGAATGGATGATAAAAGGGATGATAAAAAGAGAATTGATGTCTTTGAGCTGTGGTGCTGGAGAAGAGTACTGAATATACCATGGACTACTAGGAGAACAAACAGGCTTGTCCTGGAGACGGTGAAGCTGTAATACTCCTTGGAGGTAAGGATTCTGAAGCTTCATCTGACATACTTTGGGCATGTTGCAAGGAGGGACTAGTCTTTGAAGAGGGACATCATGTTTGGCAGAGTGGAGGGACGGCGCAGGAGAGGAAGACCCTGGATGAGATGGATTTATTCTGTGATGCGGGGGGGAATGAGTGCATTTGAGATGGTGAGGTTGGCAGAGGAATGAGCAGCATTTAGGGCTCTTGTACATAGGGTCACTATGAGTCGCAAGCAACTCGATGGTACATAACAACAAGTCAATAAAACACAAATCATATCTTTGTAGTAATTGGGGTTACAAATTGTTGCTCTTGTTGTTAGATGCCATTGAATCCTGTACAACTCATAACAACCCTGTGATCAACAAATCTGAACCCTGTCCTATCCAGTGTTATTCTTATTTCCTACACACTTGAGCCTGTTGCCACAGTCCCCTGAATTGGTTCTTCTTGTGGAGGGTCTTCCTCTCCTTCAATGACCTTTCCAAGCATGATGTCTCAAAGGAGTAGTCTCTCCTAACAACATGTTCAAATTATGTGAGACAAAGCCTCGACCTCCATACCTCCAAAGAGCATTCTTGTACTTTCTCTAAGACATATCTGTTTGTTCTTTTGTCAGTCCATGGGATATTCCGTACTCTTCTCCAACACTAGAACTCAAAGACAAGACTAAGACAAAATGCAGTCACCAAAATACATAGGAAGGTCTTCTGGTGCTAACAAGTTGAGCTGCAAACCCAAAATATGTAATTATGTTACTAGAGATTAACCTAAACAGCCAAACTTAATGGTGTCACTAGTTACATGTGTCAGTATCTAGAGAACTTGGACAGGAAACAAGGATAGAGAAAACAGCCATGACCCAAAGCAAAAAACAAGAGCACTTGACATTTTGTCCTTCTTTTCTTCCTTTCAAATTATATGAGGTTTGTTGTATATGCGGAAGCAAATCAAGTGACAAAGGGAAAGCCAGAACAAAGGCATCCTGGAGAAGGTGAGAAAGGTTTTCAAACTTGACTCCAAATTCTTAGACAAAGAAACTGGTAAGGCTTGCCTGGAAAGACAAAAGTTTTTGACTGATTTCCAATTTCAAGTTCTATCAGCCCTGGGAAGTCTTTTTCCTCCTGACTTTCTTGGTGTTTATATGAATTGAAACTGGTAAACAGCTAAAACTAAAGAAATCCTCACAACCACTGTTTTTTTTTATAGGAAAACCGTTGTTTTCAGATGAGATAAGTGAGGTTTTTACATGCAAATCAATTGAAAAAGAGGAAATCATCAAATCCAGAGAAAAAGAGACTGGAGAAAGGGGAGAGAAAGCTTTTAAACCGTTCCTGCAGGACTCTTAAAAGACTCACAGATTGCCCCTGTGAAGATCAAACACCTACCTTTCAAATATCCATATCAAGCTTCATAAATGAGTAACTGATTTGCTTATTCCTACTGATCAGTCAGAAAGAGAAAGCCAGTTACCCTAACTTTGGTTAAAGTTCTCATGTTCCCTCAGGTTGCCTGTTGTTCTTGTTACATGCAGTCAAGTCCAGTACACCTCATAGTGACCCTGTGAACAACAGATCTGAATCCTGTCCTACCCTGTGCCGTCCTCATTATCTCTGATATACTTCAGTGCGTTACAGTGGTCACTGTGAATCCATTTCAAGGGTTTGATTCTCTTTTGCTCACCCTCCACCTTTCCAAGTATGATGTCTCTTTGTAAAGAATAGCACCTCCTAGCAAACATGCCCAAAGTATGTGAAACAGAGCTTCACTATCCTTGCCTCTGAGGAGCACTCTGATAGCACTTTCTCTAAGACATATCTGCTTGCTCTTTTGGCAGTTCATGGGATATTCAGTACTATTCTCCAAAGCAAAAAAGCAAAGGCATTGATTCTTTTCCTGTAATACTTATTCAAAATCCAGTTCTCTGATGCATAGCAGATGACTAAACAGCCTATGGCTTGAATCAGATGCAACTTAGTTGGGTTGTTTTTTTTCATTTTTTAAAATTTTATAATAGTTTGCTTACACAGTTCATACACAATGTGTAACATAGTATTCTTCATTCACATTTTACACAATTATTCCCATGCATTATGTTTTATAAAATTAATCATCATTGGACCTTGCTCACCATTACCCTGTCTTTTCAGTTCTCCACCAGGTCCTTCCCATATTCTTTACCCTGTGGTTTCACCCCTATCCATCCTTACCCCTCTTCTCCCACCTCTTAGGTCCTAGGGTATCCATACATGTTTTACTAGTTATCCTTCTATTCATACAACAATGGTCTTATGCAGTATTTGTCCTTATAAGACTAAGTTCACTCAGCATAAAGCTCTCCAGACTCTCCCAAGTTATGTAGTATTTTTTTAAAATCATTTTTCCTGAGTGTTGCATAGTATTCCATTGTGTGAATATACCACAACTTCTCAATCCATTCAGTTGTGACTGGACATGTGGACTGTTTCCATGATCTTGGGATGCTGCTATGAACATTGGTGTACAAATCTGTTTGTGTCTCAGTTTTAATTTCCTGGAAGTATAGTCCTAGTAGTGGGATAGCTGGATCTTATGGAATTCCTATGTTCAGCTTTTTGAGGAAACACAAAACAGTCTTCTAGAGTGCTAGTACCATTTTACAGTCCCATCAATAGTGTATAAGAGTTCCTATCTCATCACATCCTCTCCAATATTTATTACTTGCTCCCCGCTAAAATTTGCCATTGCTACTGGGGTAAGATGGTACCTCGTTGTGGTTTTGATTTGCATTTCTTTTATTACCAGTGATTTTGAGCATTTCTTCATGTGTCTGTTGACCATCCTAATATTCTCTGTGACAAGTCTTTACATGTGTTTTGCCCATTTTGTAATTGGATTATAAGTCTTTTTCTTGTGGAGACCCAAGAAAGACTCATCGTTATAAGACTCATCTGAGATGGTATTGCCAAATGTTTATTCCTAGTCAGTAGGTTTTCTTTTTCTTCTGTTCCAAAAAGTTTCTGATAAGCGCAGAGATTTAGTCTTTATAAAGTTCCATTCATTAATTTTATTCTTTTCAGATTGTGCATTTCTGGCAGTCTCAATTTGTTTCTGATGAACTTTATGGTTTGGAGCTTTATCTCTACATCTGATTCACCTGGAGCTGATTTTTGTATATGGTGTGAAATAATTGCAGTTAGCAGTCTAGTTTTGTCAGAACCATTTGTTGAAGATGTTGTCATTTCCCCATTTGATAGGTTTTATTTCCTTGTCAAATCTCAGTTGACGATAGATAGATGCATCCATTTCTGGGTTCTCAATTTTGTCCCATTGGTCTATGCCCTTGTCATTGTATCAGTACTATGCTGTTTTGGTTACTACTGCTGTATAGTAGGTTTTGAGGTCAAGGAGTCCTATTCCTCCCACTCCATTTTTTCTAACAATGTAGTGTGCTCTGTTGGGGGATGCTCATATGTTTAATTAATCTTGTATTCCTGTGATAAATCTCACTTGGACTTGATGCATAATCATTTTTTAATTTGACTAACTAGTATGTTGTTGAGAATCTTTGGATTGTAAAGAGTAATTGTTTCAGTTTTTTAAGTATGTGTGTGTGTGTGTGAGAGAGAGAGAGAGAGAGAGATATTTTGGTATCAGAGGCCTTATTAAATAAGCTGGGAACTGTTCTTTCTTCTTCTGTTTATTGGCAATCTTACTGAATTATTTATCGTTTGGTATACTACTTGTCATGCCTTCTGGGTCTGACTTTTATCTGTGTGTATGGGTTTAAAGTTTTTTAGTTACTGAGCTATTCGGTTTACGTGCTAAAGAACTTTTCTACTTTCTACTTTTTCATGTGTCAGTTGTTAAAGTATATGCCTTTCTAAATTTTTTTTTTATTTCATTGATCCAGTCTGTTGACATGCAATTGTTAATTATTTTCATTTATCTCTATAAGATTAACAGTAATGTCTTCTCTTTCCTTCCTGATTCTATGCTACAAAAATATCAAATTTTTCTTCTGTATTGTATTTTCTTAGAGAAATTTTATAGTTTCATTCTAATAACTGATAAAACTGGCATTTATTTGGATCCAAGGATTAAGCTAGGAACCCATTTTCATTGTTCCCCCAAAAAGTTTAGCCAGGTGACTATTTTGTCATTAAATACTCTGGTTGTGTACTGTCAAATCAGAACTGATTCATAACTGGCCTTCCAGAGGGTTTTCAGAGGCTGTAAACTGCAAGGGCAATGATTGCCCATTATCTTTCTTTCAATTGAACTTCATAGAAAAAACATTCAGACATAAACATTGTTATTAAATGTGATTGTACAGTCCAGTGGGAGTATGACCATGTCCCCCAGTATTCAGTTCTCAGTTAGTTTGCTGCAGGGCAGGAGGGAAATACGGAGAGAGAAATAATGTCAGAAAGTGATCAGGAGTCACTCATTGTCGTTAGCGCCTCAGAAAAGTCACAGGATAGGTTTTCTTTCTCCAGTGTGAAGATAATGCCACGATTCTGTATGTATTTTGGTCTTGATTGTGTTTCACTTAATTATGAATGTGCTCTAAATCATATGTCGTATATTAATGTTGCTCTTTTAAAATTAAGGCACTCTGGTGGCATAGTGTATGGAGAGGTGCCCTGCTAACCAAAAGGCAGCACTCTCTGGCAGTGGGAACCGACTAGTGGTTCCGTGGAGGAAAGATGAGCTACCTCTTCCTGTGAAATTTATGCCCTCCAAAAACCCACTGCAGGGGCTATGAGTCAGTTCTGACCCCACAGCAATGAGTTTTGAGGTTTGTTTGGCTGTGTATTTTTTTAATGAATTGAATCTTTTATGACAATCTAACAAAAACGTGTTATAAAGCACTAAGTATAGTATTAAGCTGTCATCACTTTTCTAAAGATATAATTACAGCTGGATTGATGCCTGACCATTTTCTGATGTCAGCCTTTTCTCCTCATTGCCCTCTTGCCCTACCTTCCTTCCTGCTTCTCAGGAAACTGAGACCTGAAGATTCTGGCACTGCAGACCTCAGGGACATGATTCCTTTCCTATTGGACTGTACTGTCACATGTAAGAACAATGCTTATGTATAATTTTGTGTGTATGTGAATCTCAAGTTTGAACTAAAGCCACAAGGCAGCAATGCCAAACTTTGTGCAGTAACTGAAGGAAACAAACTGTATTTTGTATTATTCCTTGCAGCTCACTCCAGGAGTCCCTGTTCGCCACTGAAGTCTGAGACTGAGCACATGTCAAACCTGTGATCCTACCTAGCTTGAGAGTTAGGGTTTTTCAAACATAAGAATTAGTTACATTCTCATCATGCATGACCTCAAGAACCCTCTTTTTAAAGGGAATTCTTTTACAATTAAAAACATGGCAAGTATTCTATGTTTCCCAGAATGCTGCACTTCATAGAAGTATATCTGGCAGGAGAAAATTCCAAGGCAAGAAGAGAGAAACACAACTGCCCATTTTTACAGAGTTTGAATTATGTCAAGTGTGTAATTCATTCTGGCTCAGCATCAAAGTGCCTTCAGCCAAGATGCAATTCTCACTTTTCTCAGAATAAATGCTGACTCTCGGTTCAACCAATAGGCAGAAAGAACCTGAATGTTCACATGGACAAAGCTTGGAATAAAAAGAAAAATTTCAATTGGTGTATGTTTGAGAAACCCCAACACCTTTTTCCCTGATGCTTTGCAAACAGCTAAAAAGGTCCCAAAGCAGATTTTTTAATGATTTTATTTTTGCTATTGAAAATATATACAGCAGAATATATTCAACCATTTCTATGAGTACAAGTCAGTAACATTATATGTAATGTAATTACATTTTTCAAGTTATCCAATCTTCCTTTTACATATTATTTCTCCCTTGTCCTATTGGCCTCATGGGTACAGAGTTGTGCTGCCTACCCAAAAGCACACACTTTAAATCCACCTGATGCTCCATTGGAGAGAGATCAAAGTCCCTTTCCATGCGATTTATAACCTCAGAAAACTTGCCAAAGAGTCAGCTATAAGTTACTGTAGACTTGACAGCACATAATAGCAACAGCAACAACATTTACAATCTGCTGTTGTTTTTAGGTGCCATGAAGTTAAGCACAACTTATAGTGACCCTATGAACAACAGATCTGAACCCTTTCTGATCCTGCACCATCTTCATACTTCCTGACACACTACAGCCCATTGTGGCAGTCACTGTGTCAATCCACCTGGTTGAAGGTCTTCCTCTCTTTCACTGACACTCCACCTTTCTGAATATCATGTACCTCTCCAAGAAACAGCCTCTCCTAAGCAACATGTCCAAAGTATGTGAGGCAAAGCTTTATCATCTTTGCCTCCAAAGAGCACTCTAAATGCACCTTCTCCAAGACATAATTGTTTGTTCTTTTGGCCACCCATGGGATGTTCAGTACTCTTCTCCAGCACCACAGCTCAAAGACATCAATTCTTCTTCTGTTATCTTAATTCATTGTCGATCTCCCAGATGCATAGCAACCAATTGGAAAGACCATGACCTGAATCAAATGCCCTCAAGCCAACATCATTACTCCTCCTCAATTATTTAGAGAGGTCCCTAACTGCAGACTTTCCTAGTGCAGTACATCCTGATTTCCTGACTACTGATACCAAGGATGTTGATTGTGGATTCAAGTGAGATGAATTTGTTGACAGTTTCAATCTTTTTTTCCATCTATCATAATGCTGCAATTGGTCCAATAAGAATTTTTGTTTTCTTGACATTGAAATGCAATCCATATTGAAGACTGTGGTCTTTATTTATCTTCTGCAACAAGTGCTTCAAGTCCTCCTCACTTTTAGCAAGCAAAGTTGTGTCATCTTCATAACGTAGTTTATTGATGAATCTTCCTCAGATCTTGATGCCACATTCTTCTTCATAGAGTCTAGGTTCTCAAATAATTTGCTCAGTATACAGATTGAATATGTATGGAGAGAGAATATAATCCTGACCCACTTCCATCTTAATTTTAAACCATGTGGTGTTCCTTTGCACTGTGTGCACAACAGCCTCTTGGTCTAGGTAAAGGTTTCGCATGAGCACAATTAGGTATTCCACAATTCTCACTCTTCTCAATGTTAACCATAACTTCCTATGATCCATTCAATAAAGCACAAATAGACATTCTCCTAGTATTCTTTACTTTCAGCCACAAACTTACTGTCTTCTAAACATTTTCTATAACACTTAGAATGACTATTGTTAATTTGATCTCATATAGATAGGACTTAAAAGAACTCAATTTTTTACTAATTGTGTAAAACTGGTTTTGAGAACACATCAGGAAATTATTTCAGTTTAAAGTTTATCTCAGGGAAATTGTTTCAAGGGATTGTGTCTATGGATTGAGAAAATTTTGATTCTATGAGAATCTGAAATTCTCATGGAATGTCCCCCTTTTGGTCAGAATTCTATGGAATTGTTAATAAAAACATTAATAATGGAAGACTATCACCTACCATTTCTTCTGGTTTCATGGCAAAGGAGGAGAGCAGGTTTTGACTAATTTAGCTCCTTTCAATTTTTACTAACATAGTGTTTCTTGGGTCATTTAGTACAGAGAGAAGAGATCATCTTGGCCTGGAATAAGTCCCATGCAGCACTGGTGGTACTAAATGAGCTCCAGACAGCACACAAAGCATGCCACGTGCAGCTCGCTTCTGTTTTGCACAACTTCTCATTCTACCACTCTCATCTCTCCCACCTCTCTCTCCTTTTTAAGTCCCTCCTGGTCTTTGTCTAGTTGCCCAAGTCAGTAACATTAGTCAGTAATATTTCCAATAACCAAAAACCCAACTAGTTGCTGTCAAGTGAACTCTGACGTGTGGCAGCCCTAAGTGTCCTGAGCAGGACCGTGCTGGAGATGAGGGGAGTTTAGGACTTTTCAGGAGCAATCTGCAGGCCTTTCTTCCAAGGGGGTTTTGAGTAGGTTAAGATCACTAACTTCTTAGTAAAGTGTTTAACCATTTGTACAGCCACTCAGAGACTCTGAATTGTTCCTTAAGCATCTATTTTGCACCAGGAATGCAGCTGGAAACTATGGAGGATACAAAGATAAACAAAGCATGTTTTTGCCTTCAATGAATGTATATGCTAGCTAGAGAAACAGAGACTTATATTACGCAAAGATGACTCAATACACTGCCCACTGTGCTATATATGTAATTGCAATAGAAAAATTCTCTTGAGCTTTGATGAAGCAAAATACATGAACTAAACTTATGTATCTGCTGAATTCTGTAGCATTAGAAGCAAAGTTAATAGTATCTGCCAACCATCAAGATACAGATATTTATTTTCTCTATTATCAAACCAAGATAAGTAGGGAATGCACACTAATGAAGGAGTCTGAGCACAGACAGAGTTAATTGTGCAAAATGACATTAAGAAATATTCTGGAAAAGCTTTTGAAAATGCCTTAGTCATAACTAAACACCTTGAGGTCTCAGTGGACATCTAGGTCAACTGGCATAACAGAGTCCAAAAAGACAAGGTTCAGGTCTACTTTGTTGTTGTCAGAGCCAACCCATGGCTAATCTTCCTTTGGTTTTTCAGAGGCAGTGACAGGAGGGGATTGCCCATTCTTCTCCCGTAGAGCAGCTGGTGGCTTAACCACATGCCTTCGATTGCCACATGCCTTTGGGATTGCAGCACAGCTTCTTGTCACTAGGCCACTTTGGTGTGTAATAATTTTTGAGTCTTAAAGTTTGTTAGCTACTAACTAAGATGCAACTTCCATTTTCTTCTAGTCTAAAGAAAATAGGTATGAAGAAAATAAGGATCACAAGAGAAGGTCCTGGACATCAAGAGAGAGAGGAAAAAAATGCAGAAGAAAATAGAAGTTTTTATTATATACTGGTTTGTTTACAAGTTTTGAATACATTCTTTTTTCACATTAGCTCTTTCTCATTTCCCTCAACATCCCCTCCATCCATCAGATTGTGTGATCCTATGATTAACACCATCTCCCACCAACTCTAACCCCTTTGCTCCCACCCATCTCCTCCTTGGATCCTCATACCCATTCTGCAATAATTGGACTGAGTTCATTCACTTAGCATAATGCTTTCCAGTCCCTCCCAAGTGAGGTAATCATTTACAAAATCATTGTTCCTGTGTGCTGTGTAGTATTCCATCATGTGACTGTACCATAATTTCTTAATCCATTTTACTGCTTTTTTATATTGAGCCTCAGTTCATGTTGAAGGCTGCAGTTCTTGACCTTCTGCAGAAAGTTTGTCAGGTCCTCCTCAGTTCCAGCAAGCAGGGTTGTGTCATCTGCATAACGCATACTGTTGATGAATCTTCCACCAATCCTGATGCCATACTTCTCATATAGCCCAGCCTCCCAGATAATCTGTTCTGCATATAGGCTGAAAGCGTATGGAGATAGGACACATTCCTGGCACACTCCCTTCCAAATTTTGAACCATTCAGTGTTTGCTTTCTCTGATCTGACAACTGCTTCCTGGTTCAAGTATAGGTTTTCTTTAAAAAAACTGAAATTATAAAAACTAGAGCAGAAA
>NW_006399861.1:8603259-8608526 GCF_000299155.1 Elephantulus edwardii
AGTCGTTTGATTACACCTTTGCGTAATCAATGAAACATAGATAGACATTCTTCTGGTACTCCCTGCTTTCAGCCAAGATCCATCTAACATTAGCTATAACATCCCTAGTACCAAGAGCCCTTCTAAACCCAAACTGCACTTCTAGCAGTTCTCTCTTGATGTGCTCTTCCAATCAGTTTTGGAAAATCTTCAGCAGAATCTTGCTTGCATGAGATATCAATAATATTGTTCAATAATTTCCACACTTAGTTGGGTCACCTTTCATTGGAATGGGAACAAATATAGATCTCTTCCAGTCAGAAGACAAAGATTCTCACCACTAGGCCAATTGGCAGCAACAGAATGGATGGTGAAGAGATTGAGATAGTTAACAGCTTTAGTTTGCTTGGCTCCACAGTCAACATTCTTGGCACTAACAGCCAGGAAATTAAAAGACATATTTCGATGTAAATATTTGCTGTTAGGGACCTCTCCAAAGTTCTGAACAGCAATAATGTCTCTCTGGAGACTATGGTGCACCTGATACCTGATACAGGCCATGGTCTTTGCAATCACTTGCTATGCATCAGAAAGCTGGACAATGACTAGGAAGGATAGAAGGAAAATTGATGCCTTTGCGCTGTGGTGCTGGAGAAAAGTACTGAATATACCATGGACTGTTAAGAAAATGAACAGGTTTGTCCCGGAGAGGGTGAAGCTGGTCTGCTCCTTGGAGGCAAGCATTTTGAACCTTCATCTGATGTACTTTAGACATGTTGCAAGGAGGGACCAGTCCTTGGAGAAGGACATCATGCTTGGGAGGGTGGAGGGACAGCACAGGAGAGAAAGACCCTCTTTGAGGTGGGTTGATTCAATGACTGGGGTCATGGGGGTAGGTGTATCCAAGACAGTGAGATTGGCACAGGACAGAGCAGGGTTTAGGGCTGTTCTACATAATAGGGTCACTATGAGTCGCAGGTGACTTGGCAGCATATAATAACAACAACAACAAAATTCGACTGCAATTAAACATTTGAGCTTTTTCACGTTCTTGTGATGATGATTAACACTGCTATGAATGCTACATTGGTGTGCAAGTCTCCATTTGTGATTCAGTTCTCATTTTCTCAGAGTATATTCCAAGCAGTGGAATAGCTGTATCATGAGAAATGTGTTTATGTTCAGTTTTTTGAGGAAATGCAAAACTACCTTCCAGAGTTGTTCTTTTATAATCTCATCAACAATGTAGCAGCTCAAGATTGGCAGTCAAGGGTAGACTGTGGGTCAGATCATCAATTGTTGTTGTGGTTAGGTGCCACTGAGTTGTGTATGACTCACAGTGTCCCTATGAACAAAAGATCTGAACCTAGTCCTGTCCTGCGCCATCTTCACACTTCCTGACAAACAAGATCCCATTGCAGCAGTCACCTTGTCAATCCACCTGGTTGAGGGACTTCCTCTCTTTCACTGACCCTCCACCTTTACCAACATCATCCTTCTCCAAGGAGTAGCACCTCCTAGCAATATGTTCAAAGTATGTGAGTCAAAGCCTCATCATTCTTGCCACCAAAGAGCACTCTGGCTGCACACTTCCCAAGACATGTCTACTCGTTTTCTTGGTCGTCCATGTAATGTTCAGTGCTTTTCACCAACACTACAGCTCAAAGGTATTAATTCTTTTGCCGTCATCCTTATTCATTGTCCAGGTCTCAGATGCATATCTAGGAATCAGAAAGCCCAGAGCCTGAATCAGACTCATCTTAGTCCTCAAACTGACATCACTACTCCTGAATAATTTGGAGAGTTCCCTAACTGTAGATTTTCCCATTGCAATGTGTCTCCTTATTTTCTGACTGGTGGTACCATGGGTGTTAATTGTGGATCCAAGCAAGATGAAGATGTTGACATCTCCTCTCCATCTATCATTACACTGCCTATTGGTCCAGTGGTAAGAATCTTTGTTTTCTTGATATTGAGATGCAATCCATACTGAAGGCTGTATTAATTGATCTTCTGCAACAAATGCTTCAAATCCTCCTCACTTTCAGCAACTAAGATTGTGTCATTTACATAATGCAGGTTATTGATGAGTCTCCCTCCAATCCTGATGTCATATTCCTCTTCATAGAGTCCAGCTTCTTGGATCATTTAGTCAGCATGTAGACTGAACAAGTATGGAAATAGAATACGATGCTGACACACTCCCTTCCTAATTCCAGTGCTCTGCTGCTCCATTCACAAAATAGCCTCCTGCTCCAGGTATAAATTCCTCATGAGCACAATCAAGTGCTCTGGGATTCCCATTATTTTCAATATCAGCCACAACTTGTTATGATCCACACAGTCAAATGCCTTTGCATAGTCAATAAAGCACAAATAGACATTCTTCTGGTATTCCTTATTTTCAGCCAGGATCCATTTGGCATCATTGATGATATCCCTGGTGCCACGGCCTCTTCTAAATTCAGCTTGAACTTCTACCAATTCCCTATCAATGTACTTTTCCAGCCATTTCTGAATGATTTTCAACAGTATTTTGCTTGCATGTGATATCAATGATAATGTTTGATAATTTCTACATTCAGTTGGATCACCTTTCTTGGGAATGGGAACAAATATGGACCTCTTCCTGTCTGTTGGCCAGATAGCTGTCCTCCAAATTTCCTAGCATAAACTGATAAGTGCATCCAAGGAAGCCTGTGTCTGCTAATTGAAACAAGTCAATTGGTATCCCATCAATTCCTGGGGCCTTATTTTTTGCCAATGCCTTCAATGCAGCTTCCACTTCCTTTTTCATTACTATTGGCTCCTGTTCATATGGTACTTCCTGAAATTTTTCAGTGCCAATCAATTCTTTCTGGTACAGTGACTCTGTGTCATTCAATATATTTCCCATCGCATTTTTCAACATTATGGCATGAGGCCTAAATTTGGTTTTCAGTAATTTCAGGTTGAGAAATGCAGAGTGAGTTCTTCACTTTTTATGCAGATCTCTACACATTCCATTAATACTTTGCTTTGTCCTCTTGAGCTGCCTTTTGAAACCATCTGTTCAGCACTTTCGCTTGGACATGGTTTCCTTTAGATTTGGCTTCTCGACATTTCAGTCCAGTCTTTATACTGACATTCATTTTGTTTTTTTCTCTTTCCTCTCTTTTTGTAATTATCTTTTGCTTTCTTCATGGATGGTATCCTTGATAGCATCCCACAACTCATCTGGTCTTTTTTGTGAGAAAAATTTGTTTTCAGAATTAGCCAGCTGGACTCAGTTTAGATGATCCCAATTTTGTTGGCAACATCCAAAGCATCATAGTCAGGAGCAATTTGAACATAGGCCTTCTTCTCTCCATCAGGCCTGATCAAAATGTTGACCTTAGCCACATCAATGTCATAGAGCTTCTTTACAGCTTGTTTAATTTGGTGCTTGTTGGCCTTGACATCCACAATGAACACAAGTGTGTTGCTATCTTCTATCTTCTTCCTGACTGACTCAGCGGTCAGCGGAAATTCGATGATGGCATAGTAGTCAAGCTTGTTTCTCCGAGGAGTGCTCTTCTGGGGATTTTGGGGCTACCTTCAGAATCTCAGCATCTTAGGCCGCCAGAAGGTGGATGGTGTGCGGATCTTTTTGTTGGCTGTGAATGGCCTTCAGGATTGCCTTCTTGGCCTTTAATGCCTTTGCTTTGGCTTCAGTTTGGGGAGGGGCAGGGGCTTCCTTCTTTGCTTTCAGGATCATCTTCGTAGAAAAAGTCATCTGGTCTTCTATTATTCATGTTCAGTGCCTCAAACCTATTCCTAAGATGATTATGAAATTCTGATGGAATTCATTCAAGATCATATCTTGGTTTCTGTGGACTTATTTTCATTTTCTTCGACCTCAATTTGAACTTGCATACAAGTAATTGATAATCTGGCCCACAGTCTGCCCTGGCGGGGCAGTTTTGACAGCTGATATTGAGCTTCACCAATGATTTCTCCCACAAATATAGTCAATCTGATTCTTATGCAGCTCATTGCATGAAATCAGCATGTAAAGTCGTCTTTTGGGTTTTTTAGAAAAGGTATTTGCAATTAATAAACCATTGAAAAATACAAAATTCAATCATTCTATTTCCAGCCTCATTTCTATCACCAAGCCCATATCTTCAAACTACTTTTCCTTCTTCATTGTTTCCTACTTTTGCATTCCCGTCACCAATTATCATTAACGCATCCTGATTGCATGTTCGGTCAATTTCAGACTGCAAAATTTGCTAAAAATTCTCAATTTCTTCTTCTTTGGCACTAGATGTAGGAACATATACTTGAATAATAGTCACATTAATGGGTGTTCCTTGTATGCATATAGATATTATCCTATCACTCACAAGATTATATTTCAGGATAGAACTTGAAATTGACTTTTTACTAGGAACGCAACACCATTTTTCTTCTGTTTTTCTTTCCCTGCATAGTATGGCCATAACTGATCCATCACATCTCACTAATGCCTAATATGTCGATATTCATGTGTTCCATTCGTTTTTAACAATGTCCAGTTTTTCAACATTCAAGCTACAAACATTACATGTACCAATTGTTAAATGATGTTTGTTATTGATTTTTCTCATTTCAATTGACTTCTAATCTGGGCTCATAGGGTTTTTTAAAGCCTTTTATTTAGGAATTAGATGGCTCATCCTGCTTCCTAGTCTGTCTTAATCAGGAATTCCACCAAAATCTGTCCACAGTGGGAAACCCTTTTGGAATTTGACACATTAGTGGCAAAGATTTCAGTATCACAACTCCTAATAATTGTAGTACAGAATACTGACAGAGAAGTGCTACATTACTTAGAACAATATTCTTTCTAAATACAATCAACAGTAACCAACTGACTTTTAAATACCAAAGGCATCCCACCGGATCCTGTTTGCCCACACAGAGACTTCCCCCACAAGTTGATTGTAAATAAGATCAGATACAGTTAATCAGCTTACAGTTAATTGCAAACAGAATTTAGAAATGTCCAAACAGTTTACCCCAGCTTTGAAATAAATCACAAACACCCACCAGCATCTAACTTTGCTAAGCTAAAGGCTCATTCACACTCATTCACAGGTTGGACCAGACGGACTTTGAAATTGCTCATATGCAAATGCAAATTATTGTTGTTGTTGTGTGTCATCGAGTCACCTGCAACTAATAGCAACACTATGTGCAACAGCCCTAAACTCTGCCCTCTCCTGTGCCAATTTCACCATCTCCAATACACCAGCCCCCATTACCCCAGTCACTGAATCAATCCA
>NW_006399861.1:8610281-8613404 GCF_000299155.1 Elephantulus edwardii
CGGACCCGAGGAGGGGTTGCGCGGGGGTAGAAGGGGGTGGCCCTGAGCTGGGGCCTGGCCCCGGCCGGCCTCCCCCGCCACCTCTCCGGGGGACAGGTCCAACCTGTGGTATACATCATGCCTCAGGCTTCTGAGCACCGCCTGGGCCGAACCAGAGAGCCATCTGTTAATGTCCAGCCCCGGATGGGATCCAAGCTACCACCTGCTCCCCCTGGTCCACAGCAAGGAGCGCCGCAATCCAGCCACTGGGCCAAACCCTATGTTATGACCTCTGCCTCCCCGGCCAGGTCCCCCTGAAAAACGGTTCAAGAAATTGGAGCTGGGACAAGGACGGACCTCAGGCTCTCTTTCCAGAGGCCCCCTTCGGGCAGATCATGGGGTTCCCCTGCCTGGCTCACCACCCCCAGCTGTGGCTCTTCCTCTTCCATCCAGGACCAACCTAGCTCGATGCAAGTCTGTGAGCAGTGGAGACTTGCGCCCAATGGGGATTGCCATGGGAGGGCACCGTGGTGTGGGAGAGTTTGGGGCTGCATTGAGCCGGTTAGCCCTCCGGCCTGAGCCACCCACTTTGAGACGCAGCACCTCTCTCCGCCGTCTTGGGGGCTTTCCTGGACCACCCACCCTGCTTAGCATACGGACAGAGCCCCCTGCCTCTCATGGCTCCTTCCACGTGACATCTGCCCGGTCCCCACAGCCATTCTACACTGAAGAGAAGTTGGCTCATCACACGCTGCAGGTTGGCTCCGGTCATGTTGGCCTCCGAAATCTGGGGAACACGTGTTTCCTAAAGGTCGTGCTACAGTGTCTGAGCAGCACACGGCCTCTTCAGGACTTCTGTCTGCGAAGGGTCTTTCGGCAAGAGGTGCCTGGAGGGGGTCGAGCCCAAGAGCTTACTGAAGCCTTTGCAGATGTGATTGGTGCCCTCTAGCAACCTGACTCCTGTGAAGCTATGAATCCTTCCCGATTTCAAGCTGTCTTCCAGAAATATGTTCCCTCTTTCTCTGGACACAGCCAGCAGGATGCTCAAGAATTCCTGAAGCTCCTTATGGAGCTGCTACATCTGGAAATCAACCGACGAGGCCGCCGGGCTCCTCCAGTCCTGGCCAACAATCCAGTTCCCTCGCCTCCCGGTCTAGGAGGGGCTCTTCTAGATGAACCAAAGTTGAGTGATGATGACCGAGCCAACCTAATGTGGAAGCGTTACCTGGAGCGAGAGGACAGCAAAATTGTGGATCTGTTTGTGGGCCAGCTGAAAAGTTGCCTCAAGTGCCAGTCCTGCGGGTATCACCTTCGAGGTTTTTTGTGACCTGTCCCTGCCCATCCCCAAGAAAGTCTTTGCTGAGGGCAAGGTGTCTCTTCAGGATTGTTTCAACCTTTTCACCAAGGAGGAAGAATTAGAATCAGAAAATGCCCCAGTGTGTGACCAATGTAGGCAGAAAACACGAAGTACCAAAAAATTGACAGTACAATGATTCCCCCGAATCCTCCTGCTCCATTTGAATAGATTTTCTGCCTCCCGTGGCTCCATCAAGAAAAGTTCAGTAGGTGTAGACTTCCCACTCCAACAACTGAGTCTAGGGGATTTTGCTAGTGACAAAGCAGGAAGCCCCATATACCAGCTCTACGCCCTTTGCAATCACTCTGGCAGCGTCCACTATGGTCACTGCACAGCCCTGTGCCAGTGCCAGACTGGTTGGCATGTCTACAATGATTCTCGTGTCTCCCCTGTCAGTGAAAACCAAGTGGCATCCAGTGAAGGCTATGTGCTGTTCTACCAACTGATGCAGGAGTCACCCCGGTGCCTGTAACACTCCCTTTAAGCCCCAGCACCTGTGAATCCCTTGACACCCTTAAGCCCCAGACTCCCCATTTACCTCAAAGACATCTATTTTTATGTCTTTTTAACGGGGAGGGGGGGAGAGGGTGGCTGTAGCTCCCATTATTTTTTTTAATAAAAAATACCCTTCCACCTGGAGGCTTCTTGACTCCTAGCCCTATGTACAGAACTCACCAGGCCTGTGCCCATGTATAGCCCCCAACCCCTCTGCAGTCTCACTTTTTGTGAATAAATTTATTAAGAAAAAAAAAGAAATTGGCAACATCTTGATGAATCTGGAATCACAGAAACCTACAAAACTTGAAATATAAGCTGTCAGATCAAGGGTTGTATAGCAGGCATAGGTGTTGAAGGGAGTAGGTGGGAATAGGAAGGAATACTGGCGGAGCAGGGAAAAGGGTGGGTCAAGAGACTCGTGTCAAGGGCAGGGACAAAACTAAAACTACTGGTTATTTCTACAAGTGTGAAAGACCTTTCATCTGCATTGTTCTGTAAAATGCTTGTCTGTCAGATACTTTTCAAAATATGAGCATTCAGATTAAGACAGACTAGGAAGAAGGATTGGTCATCCACTTCCGAAATAGCAGGCCTTCGAAAACCCTATGTACAAATTCAAATTGAGGCTGAAAAAAATTGAAGTAAGTTCAGAGTAACCAAGATATCTTGAATCAATTCCATCTGAACTTCATGATCATCTTAAGAATAGGTTTGAGGCATTGAACACCAACAATGAAAGACCAGAGGAGTTGTTGATATCAAGGATAACATCCATGAAGAAAGAAAAAGGTTATTACAAAAGCAAAAGAGAAAGAAAAAAATTGAAACGGATATCAGAAAAGGCTCTACAGATTGCACTGGCACATCAAGAAGCCAAATTTAAAGGAAAACATGTCAAAGTGAAAGTGTTGAACAGACAATTTCAAAGGGAAGCTCAGAAAGACAAAGCAAAGTATTATAATGGGAAGAGCAGAGGGCTGGAAACAGAAAATAAAAAGGGAAGAACTTGCTCTGCATTTCTCAATCTGAAAGAACTTAAAACCAAATTTAAGCCTCATGTTGCAATATTGAAAGATGCTATGGGCAATATATTGAATGGCCCAGAAAGCATCAAAAGAAGATGGAGGGAATATTCAGTCACTATACCAAAAAGAATTGATTAACACTCCTCTGTTTCAGTGCAGTATACATTATTGAACGCATCTTACTCAGTCTCTCCCCAACCCCAAGGACAGTCCCATTCTACAACAGTGGCATCATGTAGTATTTGTCCTTTTGTGACTGGGCAT
>NW_006399861.1:8613874-8619804 GCF_000299155.1 Elephantulus edwardii
CAACAATGAATGAGTGGAAGCCCAAAATCTCTGTAAATGTTTATGAAAATTAATAAAATATAATTATAGGGGAAAAAAAAGAATTGATTAACACTGAAAAATTTCAGGAATTTACTATATGAACAGGAGCCAATGGTAATGAAGGAGGAAGTAGAAGCTAGATTGAAGGCATTGGGGAAAAAATAAGGCCCCAGGAATTGATGGGATACCAATTGACTTGTTTCAATTAACAGACACAGCCTTCCTTGGATGCACTTAGTTTATACCAGGAAATTTGGAGGACGGCTGTCTGGCCAACAGACTGGAAGAGGTCCATATTTGTTCCCATTCCCAAGAAAGGTGATCCAACTGAATGTAGAAATTATAAAACAACATCATTTATATCACATGAAAGCAAAATACTGTTGAAAATCATTAAAAAATAGCTAGAACAGTACAAGATTAAAAACTGCCAGAAGGTCAAGCAGGATTTAGAAGAGGCCATGGCACCAGGGATATCACTGATGATGTTAGATAGATCCTGGCTGAAAGTAAGAAATACCAGAAGAACGTTTATTTGTGCTTTATTGACTAGGCAAAGGCATTTGATATGACAAATTGTGGCTAACTGTGAGAATAATGGAAATCCCACAGCACTTGATTGTGCTCATGTGGAAACTATACCTGGACCAGGAGTCTGTTCTGTTTACAGAGCAGGGGAGCACTGCATAGTTTGGAATTGGAAAGGGAGGGCACCGTGGTTGTGTGCTCTCTCCATACCTATTTAATCTGTATGCTGAGCAAATTACTAGAGAAGCTGTACTCTACAAGGAGAAGTGTGGCATCAGGATTGGAGGAAGACTCAACAATAACCGACATTATGCATATGACACAATCTTGATTGCTGAAAGTGGGAAGGTCTTGAAGCACTTTTTGCAAAAGATCAAGGAATGCAGCCTTCTGTATGTATCACATCTCAATGACAGGAAAACAAAGATTCTTACCACTGGACTGATAAGCAGCATCATGGAGAGGAGGCTGAAGCTGTCAACAGCTTCATCTTACTAGAAATCCACACTTAACACCCCTAGAGGAAGACCTTTGATGAGATGGATCGATTCTGTGACTGGAGAGGTGGGGGAAAGTGCATTTGAGATGGCTAGGTTGGCACAGGATAGAAGAACACATAGAGCTGTTGTACATAGGGTCGCTATGAGTGGCAAGCGACTCGATGGCACATAACAACAACGAGTACTAGCAGCCAGGAAATAAGGTAACACATTGCACTGGGAAAATCTGTAGTTAGGGACCTTTCTAAATTATTGAGGAGTAGTGATGTTAATTTGAAGACTAAGGTAGATCTGATTTAGTCCATAGTCTTTCAATAGCTATGCATCCAAGAGCTGGACAATGAATAAAGGATGACAGAAAACTAATTGACACCTTTGAGCTGTGATTGAAGAAGAGCACTGAACATAGATGGCCAAGTGGACAAACAGATACATCTCAGAGAGGGTGCAGCCAGATTGCACTTTGGGGGCAAGAATGATGAGGCTTCACCTCACATACTTTGGACATGTTGCTAGGAGATGCTATTCCTTGGTAAAGGACATGATGTTGGGAAGGGTGCAGGGTTGACAAAGGAGAGGAAGAGCCTCAACTAGGTGGATTGACACAGTGGCTGTTGCAATGGACTCTGGTGTGTCAAGAAGTATGAGCATGGCTCAAGATAGAACAGGGTTCAGATATTTTGTTCATAGGATCACTATGAGTCGTGCTCAACTCAGTGGCACCTAACAACAACAAAAACAACAACCAACAGTGTATGAGAGATCCTACCTTTCCACACCCTCTTTAAATGTTGCCACTGCTACTGGAGTGAGATGGTATCACATTGTGGTTTAGACTTGCATCTTTCTTATTGCTGTTGATTTTGAGCATTTTCTCATGAGTCTGTTGGCCATCCGAATATCTTCTTTGTGAAAAGTCTTCCCATGTCTTTTGCCCATTTGTAATTGCATGATCAATATTTTTCCTTGTAGAGGCCCTGTAGGATTCTGTAAACTTTTTATATGAAACCCTTGTATGAAATGGTACTGCCAAATGTTTTTTCCCACTCAGCAGGCTTTCTTTTCACTCTGTGAGAAAATATTTTTGATGTGTACAGAGATTTAATATTTAGATGGTCTCATTCATCAATTTTATCCTCTCTAGATTGTGCATTTCTGGCTGTATTTGACAGAAACAGGAGTGGCATCCACTTCCATAAAAATTTTGCCTTTAAAAACTCTATGAACTTGGAGAAAAGATGAAAGTTTCATATTAAAATACTTTCAACTATAGAGTCGCTATGGGTTGTTTACAACCTGATAGCACTTAACAACAACATATACCACACAGTCAGCTGTGGTGAAAATTTGTCTCTGATGACCTTTATGGTTTTGAGCTTTACTCCCAGGTCTCTGATCCACCATGAGTTGATTTTTTATATATGGTGTGAGATGTGGATTCTGTTTCAGGGTTCTTCAGGTAGGAGCAGTCCAGATTTGTCAACACCATTTGTTGAAGAAATTGCCATCTCCCCACTTGATAGGTTTGATTTCCTTATCGAATATCAGTTGACTAGATATAGCTGGGTCTATTTCTGAGTTCTCTGTTCTGTTCCGTTGGTCTATGTGCCTTTCTATATGTTTTGATTACTACCGCCGTGTAAGGTCACTTCATTTTTGTTTTTCAGACATGATTTTCTTATTTGGGGTCTCTTTCCTCTCCAAATAAATTTGACAGTTTCCCTTTCTATATGTTGTTGTTGTTGTTATGTCTGTCTTTCTTTTCTTTCTTTAGATGTGTCTCTTATAGACCATATGTTGATGGGCTTTGTTTTTTCTCCATTCTCCTTCTCTTTTTCTCTTAATTAGTGCATTTAGCCCATTCACATTAAGCGGATTATTGTCAGGCCAGGTTTTACCATTCCCATTTTGTTGTGCTTCTTTTTCTGTTGTTTCTAGCTACTATGGTCCATCCACTTTCCTTTGGCATCTCCATATGAAGCACTTCACTTAAAATTTCTTGTAATTTTGATCTTGTTTTTAAAAAAATTCTTAAGTTTCTTCTTTTCTGCAAAGGATCTAATTTCTTCTTCATATTTGATTGAGATCTTTGCTGGGTATAGGATCCCTTGGGTGGCAATTGTTTTCATTCAACTTTTAGTATATGTCATCCCATTGTCTTCTGACTCACATGATTTCTGCTAAAAAATCAAAACTGAATCTAATTGTTTCCCCTTTGCAGATGACTCTTTTTCTCCTGCTGCTTTTAGAATTCTATCTTTATCTTTTAATTTGGAGAATTTTACTATAATATGTCTTGATGTTTTTCTTTTTGTATTTAGTCTATTTGGTGTTTGCTGTGCTTCTTGAATGTGGGTTTCCCCATTCTGCAAAATACCTGAGAATTTTTCTTCCAGTAGGTCTTCCACAATTTTCTGTGTTGATAGTTATAGATGGGCTTCAGGCTTTTTGTTCATAGGGTCACTATGAGTCATGTTTTACTCAAAGACAATCAACAACAACTCCTGCTCTGGAAATCCAGTCATACCTATGTTCTTCTTTTTTGATGTCATCCCACATGATTCAAATGTTTTCTTCATTTTCTTTCTATCTCATTTCTGCTTTTTAATCTATTTACAGTGATGCTCTTATTTTCCAGCTCATTGTCTCTATGTCCATGGCTTCAGTTCTACTTTTTTGCCCTACCAGTGTGTTGAACACTTCTATCATTTTTGTGTTTGTATTCATTTTCATACTTTTCTATTATTTCAAATACTGTGTTGTCTGTACCCTTCTCTGTCTTGTGATGAATTTTTAAGTTCTTGTACCTCTTTATCTCTACTAGCAATTCTTTCATTCATATTTTACATTTTCTTCCATAGTTGTTCAAGTTACTCCTCATCAATATATTTCTTTTAGATTGTTGTCTCTGGGATATTTGCTCTCTTAATTGTTTCTTCAATCATTTGCATCTTCTGTAGCTAGCTGCTATTCAGATAACTCCAAATCAATATATTTCTTCTGGTTCTGCCTATCTGAGGTATTCATTTGGGTTGCCTTTTTAGGAGAAGGGTTATTTTGGTTTTTTCATGATGACTGAGGCAGACCGCTACTTTCTTGACATTCTGTGAGTCTTTTTTTAGTAGATGTGAGGTTGTAACTATATAGTGACCCAGAGTATGGCAATGTTTTGTGAAGGATCTTTATATCTATGCTTCCTTTTTTGGACCAAGGCCCACAGGGATGAGAGCCCAAGAGCAGTGTTTCCCCCAAAGAACATGAATGGCAAACCAGGAAGCCTGTTGTTCCTTTCTAGACATAGTATCTCGACCCACCTGGAGTTTTTCCAGTTCCTTCCACTTAAATTTAAGGTGTTCCACATTGTGTAGCTAGATAGAAGTGTTTCTCCCAAAGTACTGTGGGTGCTGCACGTCATCCGTCCACACCGCATGTCTCCCGTCCTTGTTGTGGGTCTTCTGCCTTTACACTTATAATGAATCTTTGCAACCCAACTTACGTCACTTAAATGTATGTGTACATTGTTGTGTTGTTGTTAAGTGTTGTTGAGCTGAGAATGACTCATAGTGACCCTATGAACGAAAGAACTGAACCCTGTTCTATAACTACCATTGTTTCTCTAACTTCATAGAGTTTCTGGAGGCATGCTGTTTAGGAAGTGGATGTCCTCCTGCTTCCAAGCCTGTCTTAATCTGGGAGAGCCACCAAATATTGTCCACCATATAACCACTATGGCATTTGGCATATCAATGTCACAGTGTTTAGCATCACAGTAACCCCAAGTTACTTCTGTACAACAAATTGATAGACCTTTGCTGTACTACTTAGAAGAATGTTCATCCCAAACACAATTAACAAGAGGACCCAGAGACCCAGGCCCGAGGGTCCAATCAAATTTAAAATACAAAGGCCCTTCCCCAGGTCCTGATTGACTCTGGAGAAGAGGTTTCCAGCTCATGGTTCATTGTTAGCTAAATCCAGCAAATCAAATCAGCTCTCACACAGTTGTGAATGAAATAAAAAACAACCAATAGTCCATACCTGAGCCTCAACCAACACAAGTGAACCCACCGTCAAGAATCCAACCACTTCACACTTCAGCTTCCAACTGGAGACTTAAGGTCCAACTGACTTGGAAATACAAATGTCTTCAACCAGGTCTTGATCAACTCTGAACAAGAGGCTTCGAGCCCACAGCTCATTGTTAGATAAATCCAGAGAATCTAATCAACTCCCACACAATTGTGAATGAAATAAAAACCAATTAATAGTCCATTCTTGAGCCTCAACCAAAACAAGAGAACCTACCTTCCAGAATCCAACTGCTTCACACACACACCCAATATATAATAGATCTTGATCGATCTCTCTCTCCATATATATCATATCATCTGCTTAGAGAGATCATTTTACCTCCTATTTGTCAATTTGGATACCTCTCATATCCTTCCCTTGTCTTATTGTTATCACTAAGACTTCCAATACAATATTGAATAAGAGAGGTGATAGTGGGCATCCTTGCCTAGTTCCTGTTCATAAAGGGAATGCCTTTAACCTCTTTCCATTGGGAACAATGTTGGCTCTCAGGTTTGCATATATACTTTTTACTATGTTGAAGAAATCCCCCTCTAATCCTATTTCGTTGAGTGTTTTAATCAAGAAAGGCTGTTGGATTTTGTCAAAGGACTTTCCTGCATCAACTGATAGGATCATGTGATTCTTGTTCTTTGCTTTGTTAATGTGATGAATTACATTAATTGTTTTTCTTATTTTGAACCATCCTTACATACCTGTCACGAATCCCACTTGGTCATGGTGAATTATTTATTCAGTGTGTCATTGGATTATATTGGCCAATATTTTATTCAGGATTTATGCATCTAT
>NW_006399861.1:8627769-8636203 GCF_000299155.1 Elephantulus edwardii
TATTCATTAAAATTATTAAAATAAAATTTAAAAAAGTATCCAAATTAGAAAGAAGTAAAACCATAGTTATTCACAGATGGCATGAGCTTTTATATCTAAAATCCTAAAGAATACATACACACTTTAGGAATTGAGCTCACTGAAGTTTCAGGATACAAGCTATAGTGTGTTTCTTTTACATGTTACCATTAGGTGCCTTCGAGTTCACCACAACTCGTAACAACATTATGAACAACAGATCTGAACCTTGCCCTAATTTCCACCATCCTCACAAGCTCAAACATGCTCGGACTCATTGTTACAATCACTGTGCCAGTTCATCTAGCGGAGGACTTTTCATTCCTTTGCTAACCCTCTACCTTTCCTAAGGCCTAGTCCTTCTTAACAACATGCCCAAAGTATGTGAAATGAATTTCAGCATCTTTCCACCAAGATAGAATTGTTGTTTTTTTTCTTTTGTAAGTACTTTCTTTATATGCAGTAGTGCATCTTTGTACACTAGTAATCAACAATGCAAAAATGAAGTTAAAGAAACAATTGCACTTGCAGCAGCATGAAAAAGAACAAATAATAAATTTGACAAAAGAAATATAACACTCAACATATTGCAATTACAAAACATTAAGTCCTTTTTTAAAAAAGCACAAACTCCTAATAATTGTTGTTGTTATTGTTGTTATAGTTGTTATATGCCATCAAGTAGATTGCAACTCATAGCAACTCTAAGTACAATAGCCCTAAACCATGCTTGTGCCAGCTTTATTGTCTCTGACACACCTATCCCCATTAACCCACTCACTAAGTCAATCCATCTCATCAAGGGTCTTCCTCTCCTACACTGTCTCTCCACCCTCCCAAGCATGATGTCCCTCTCCAAGGATTGGTCCTTCCTTGCAACATGTCCAAAGTATGTTAGATGAAGCTTCAGAATCCTTCCCTCCAAAGAGAAGTCTGGTCTCACCCTCTCTAGGATGAACTTGTTTGTTCTCCTAGCAGTTCATGGTATATTCAATACTCTTCTCCAGTACTACAGCTCAAAGGTATCAATTCTCCTTCCATAATTCCTAGTGACCTCTCCAGCTAACTGAATCAAAATCAACATTCTCCATTGGGTTTCTGAGGTTGTAAATTGCATAGGAGGAGATTGCTCTTCTTTCATCTGTGGAGTTGTTGATGGATTAAACCACCACAGACACTACCATTGGGCTACAACATAACTAGGTGTGGCCTATGCCACTAAAGCTCCCTAAAATCATTAAAGAAGACCTAAGGAAATGTGTTCATGGACTGAAAGATCCTCCCCTAAATGATCTATAGAATCAATGTAATCTTTACCAAAAGTAAAATTGGTTTGTTTGGTTATTTTAAAAAAAGGACAAGTTGACTCTAAAATACACATGGAAATGGAAAAGCAAGCAAAATATCCAGAAAAGAAGATAAAATTGAATGATTCATATTCTTAACATCAAACCTTTGTCCAAATATAGATACTGTATTTAAGATAGTTTGCTACTTGCATACATCAAGAAACACACGACAAGTAAAAAATAACGCAAAACCAAAATCTGCTACTGGCCAGTCAGTTCTGATCAGCATCCAGCAGCCTTCCATCAAGTCTCCAAGACTCTTAATCTGTCTAAAAGGAGATGACCTTTCTCTCTCAGGGTAGTGGTGGGTTAGAACAATCAACTTTTCAGTTAGCAGTCTTACTGAAAACATACTATACTATCAAGGCTCCTTAAATGAAAATAAGGGTCATGAGTAAACTTTAATATTTACAGTCAAATGATATTCCACAATAGTTCCAAGATAATTCAGTGGTATGGGGGAGTGTTTTCAACACTGATATCTCAGTTCTGGCCTTTCCACTTCCAGAATCTAGTCTCCCTAGCTCCTTACATTCCCATGCTTTTTAAATTAAAATAATTGTTTTTGTTGTTGTTTTGTTTTTTGTGGGTTTCTTTTCAAGTAATTGTTGACCCTTTGGTTCCTTTAGGACATTTTGGACTATTTTAAAGCTTCTGAATCTGAAAGTCTCTCAGCTAAGGTATATCCAGGGCTCTACAATTTTGTAAAAACCTGAAGCCTATGAAGGTAATATGGAGGGTTAGTAATTAAAAATAGAATTATTTCTTCACCTACCAGTCCTGTAGATTTGAGCAAGGTGACTTAAACTCTCAAATTCTCAGTTGTCCCTTCTGTCAACAGAGATAGTAAAGCATCTGCTTCACAGAGTTCTTGTGATAATTAAACAAATCTCACAAGTGTGCACTGTCAGATACATGGAAAGTATTTCTTCCTGTCTGCCTTTGAAGATCTATATAAATGATTCTGAAAAACAAAGCAGAGAATTTTGGCATGCTAATGCCAGTCTTCCCTACATATCAAATTGATGTTCTTTAATGGAAGTGAACTGGTTGGTTGGCTCCATGTCCTTTGAGTTCCAGTTATGAGCTACCACTACATCCGCCACCTCCCCACCATTCATTCTAGGAATTCTGGGTGTCAGTCTGCACCACTCTTTGAAGGGCCAACAAGCAAGGCCCACTGCCAGGCCTGTAACACCCACATATTTCAGTCCAGAACTTGGAATATTACATTGTTTCTACTTTCTTAATAAGAGAATCCATGCCACAAAGGATCCAAGTGTTTGCCCAAGGTCTCAGATCATTATGTTCTTTATAATCATGTTCAAAGGAGATAAAAAGGTATTAAGTGTTGAGTCAACAAAACTAAAATGACAGACAGACTTGGATCTGCTGAACTAGGCAGCGTTTTATCCCTCTGCATTTTATTATTCTCAACTTTGAAAAGATCCCTGTAAGAATGAAATAAACAGCAAAGATAAATGCCAACCACAAACCTTATCACATGGAAGGCCTTCCCTAAGTGCTTATCTCCTCTACACTTTCCTAGAGCTTAAAAAATTATATATCAAGTGGTTTTCCCCTTAAATCATAAATAAACGATATAACTGAGCTTTGCTTAAAAATGGTTACACTCTTCCAAATTTCTGACTTTCTCATAGGAAAAAAAACACACAATACAAACAAAAGACAATTTTGCTTAGAGATGTGATGAGGTATATTAATAATTATTATTATAATAACTAATAAAGGAAAAATTTCATAGACATTGAGAATAGACAATCCACAATTTGACAAAATCCCCAGGAAACTTGTCCTTGTGGAAAGCAAGACAGCAACAAATCACTAAAAGTGAAAATTCAGAATCATTGGCTTTCAAAGGCAGAGGAATGGGAGAAAGATTTACATATAGAATAATTTTAGTGTGGTTATCAAAGAAGGGAAATGAGGTAGAGAAGGGAATAAAAAATAATAATAATGAACAGATAGTGAGGAACTTCCTTGTCAACCCAAAGGCACTTGGTTCAAATCCACCAGCTGCTCTGCAGGAGAAAGATGGACAATCTCCTTCTATGCATTCACCACCTCTGAAAACCTACTAGAGGATCAGCTGTGAGTCAGTTCCCACTCGATGGTACCAAACAATAAATAACTACAACAAGCACTTTTTAAGAAGGGTGAAAAGAAAGGCAATAGAGAATAAACAGATGGTCAGACTTTGTGGATATGGTAATTAATGTGAAAACACAAAATGTGTATGAATGAAAATCAAATATTGCACAAGAGGAGATTACAATGTGTGTGTATGTGCGTGTGTATATATATACACTCACACACATATATACATATACATACACACATATATATATATATACATACATGCATATACACACATACATATCTATAGATATAGATATATATACATAAAGATAGCAGAATGGGGCAGCAGCTTCCATAAATTGTTATTAGCTAAGAAGAAACTGAATTTGCACCACCTTCAAAAAAGAGTGACCTGAATTGAGAGATCTGAGAGCCCCCAGGAGCAGAGACCCACTGGGACCAGCAACCTGTGGGGAGAGAGCAGGACAGCTGGAATATGAGTGAGGTACAGTGTGAGGAGCAATGCTGTTTACTGCACCATAAGGGTCACCTTAAGCTGAAGCAGGAGGGAGTGAGACAGCTGGAGCTTGAGTGAGGCAGCAGACTCAGTTCTCTACGGGAAAACAAAGGCTTCCTGGTTTTCCATTCAGGTCCCTGCAAACGCAGCCCACCCCACATGCATCTGCACACATGCCTGCCCTGCATGCAGGCCCACACAGTGTGTGTCTCTGCTTGTGTTAGGCCTGTATGTCTCTCCGCCTTACATCTCCTCACATCATGTCAATTAACTGCCTTTAGTCTGAAGAGCCTTGGACTGGCCTAGCTGCAACAGTTGTCTGACAGAAAAAACTGCTTTCACAGGCCTTTTCTCTCCCAAACGGAAACAAATCTTTCCTTGGGTCAGAAGTTCAGAGAGAAACACATGCAGAGTAGCTGCCCAACCCTCTTCTGGAGCAGTGATTTCAGATCAAGAGTGAATAACTTTACCACAGTAATGTGATGTAAGAAATTTATCTCACACCCTATATAAACAAGATGTCACCCCCCAAAAGTGACATAGTATCAATGGATCTCCCGAAGCCAGAAAGTCTGATGGAACTTTCTGACACGGAATTTAAAAGAACAATATTCAAGGAATATTTTCAATGGGTGAAATATAAGAATTACAGGACACTGCAAACAAAAACCAGGAGGAGCTTAAAAAAAAAAACAATGCAGATTTAAAAAAAAACAAAACAAGGCATTAAAGGCTCTGGAAAAACAAGAAACCACAATCCAAAATATGAGGTCCAATGTTTCAGATGCTGTCAACATGATGGAGGGAAACATGAACAGAGTTGAAGAGATGGAACATAGAACCAGTGAAACAGAAGATAACATTTCCACCACTGATTTGCTAGAACAAAAAAGCAGAATCAAAAAGGAAAAAGAAGGAAAACCTAAGAATATTGTGGGACACCATCAAAAGAAATAACATGCACATCATCAGAATCCCACAACAGAAAGAATCAAGTAAAGACACCAAAATAGTTGTGGAAGAACTACTAGAGGAAAACTTCCCAGGCATAACAAAGAATGAGAGAATATATATTCAAAAAGTTGAGTGAACAACATATATAATAGACCCCAAAAGAAAAACACCAAGGTATGTCATAGTTAAATTTGCCAGAACCAAAGATAAGGAGAGAATTCTGAAAGCAGCAAGGGAGAAACAAAGAGTAACCTATAAGGGAGAGCAGATAAGATTACATGCCAATTTCGCAACAGAAAAAATGCCAGAAAGAAGACAGTGGAATGACATATCGAACACTCAAAGAGCACAACTGTCAACCAAGAATATTGTTTCCCAGCCGCCATAGAGGTAGCCCAGCACTGCAGTTGTACTGGGGTTGGGGTGGTGGGCAGGGAAGGGAAACAAAGGCTGCTGCTGAGGCAGGTGAGAGGAGGAAGGAAGTGCGGCAGGCTTAGCTCAGTTGGTGGCCTGGTTCCTGGGAGTGTCAGTGCTGCTAAGGGGTTGGGGTGGATTCCCGATTCCACAGGCGCAGGCCCGGGCAGGGGGAGGAATCACCAGCCCAGTCATGGCAGACAATGAGAAACTGGACAACCAGCAGCTCAAGAATTTCAAGAACAAAGGCTGAGACTTGGAGACTATGAGAAGACAACAAAACGAAATTGTAGTTGAATTACAGAAGAATAAAAGAGATGAACATCTCTTAAAATGAAGGAATTTGCCACATGAAGATATCTGTGAAAACTGATATAAATGGCTATTATAGAGTGCAAAATACCTCTCTAGAAGCTATTGTTCAAAATGCTTCATGTGATAACCAAGGAATTCAATTAAGCGCAGTTCAAGCTGCTAGGAAGCTTTTGTCCAGTGATCAAAATCCACCAATTGATTACCTAATAAAATCTGGAATATTGCCTATTTTAGTTCATTGTCTTGAAAGAGATGACAATCCTTCTTTACAGTTTGAAGCTGCCTGGGCTTTGACAAACATTACATTTGGAACCTCTGAACAAACTCAAGCAGTAGTTCAATCCAATGCTGTGCCACTTTTCCTGACGCTTCTCCACTCACCTCATCAGAATGTTTGTGAGCAAGCAGTGTGGGTTTTGGGAAATATTATAGGTGATGGATCCCAATGTAGATAGTATGTCTTAAGTCTTGGAGTTGTGAAACCTTTACTTTCCTTCATAAGCCCATCTATTCCTATAACGTTCCTATAACGTTCTTAAGAAAGGTTACTTGGGTTATGGTCAATTTATATCACCACAAAGACTCACCACCGCCAGTGGAGACCATTCAGGAGATTGTTCCAGCCCTTTGTGTTTTAATTCATCACACAGATGTAAATATATTGATAGATACTGTCTGGGCTTGCTTACCTTACTGATGCTGGCAATGAACAGATACAGATGGTAATAGACTCTGGAATGGTTCCTCTGCTCAGCCATCAGGAAGTTTTAAGTTCAGACTGCTGCACTTCCAGCTGAAGGCAGCATTGTTACTGGAACTGAAGAGTAAATACAAGCAGTTTTGAACTGTGATGCCTTTACACTTCCCAGCGTTTCTGACACACCCCAAAGAGAAAATTAATAAAGATGCAATGTGGTTCCTTTCTAACAACACTGCAGGGAATCAGCAGCAGATTCAAGCAGTAGTTGATACCAATCTCTTACCAATGATCATACACCTTTTAGATAAGGGAGATTTTTGCACTCAGAAAGAAGCTGTTTAGGCCATAAGGAACTTAACTATTAGTGGAAGGAAAGATCAAGTGGCTACCTTATCCTACAAAATGGTATCCCACCTTTTTGCAACTTGCTGACTGTAAAAGATATACAAGTTATGCAAGTTTTATTTGATGGACTAATATATTAAAAATGACAGAAGATGAGGCAGAAACCATAACCAATCTTATAGAGGAATGTGGAAGACTGGAGAAAATTTAACAACTTCAAAATCATGAAAATGAAGACATCTACAAATTGGCCTATGAGATCAGTTCTTCTCTTCAGATGATATTGATGAAGACCCTAGCCTTGTTCCAGAGGCAATACAAAATGGAACATTTGGTTTCAATTCATCTGCCAATGTACCAATGGAAGGGTTTCAGTTTTAGAAAGATGTTGTGGAAGTTAGGTCCATGTGTGTGTGTGTGTGTGTGTATGTGTGTGTGTAAAATGTTTGATCCATCAAGCTTGGCTCATGGGATCTGCTGCTGCATTAAATTGGGAAAGAAATGTGAAGATTTCGTTTGGAATCACAGAAAATACCAAATGAGGTCAAGATGGCAAGTGGATGTGAGTGAGAATGAGTGGCAAAATGTAACAAAAACTTTACATGAATGCTTATTTAGGTTGTTAAAAATAAAAAAGGACTAGAGACCACAGATCTTCAGTGCCTGAGAAGAAAAATTTACTTGCTCTGTTATCAAGAGGAGAGTGCAGTACTATCATCTTCAGCCTTGCAAGCATAAAGGAGAATAGGACGTCTGTATAAGTCAAAGGAAAAAAGAGCCTAGGCCTTGCTAGGAAGCACTGTGTGAATGGACTGTTGAGTGAATATCTGACTCAGGAATAGCCAGGTTCATCTTTCAAATATAGGGCTCTTCACTCCTGAAGCAGATGCCTAGACCTGGAGTAACTGTGTATGAGAGCATGGTTGTGGTGCTGTATGTGAATGCATGCAAGCTTGATTCGCCTTTAGAGGGCTGGTAACAAACCTAGTAAATCATCAAAGTGAGAGCCTAAGTGTTAATGTACACTGGACATGAAAAAACACCAGTTTAGCAGTATACATTGGTCTACTCTGCAACCTATGTATTCTATTCCTATTCCTTGCTCCCAACCTCTCCCCATTTTTAAATTTTTTTGTTTTAGCCTTTATTTACTTATTTACTTTGCCTAGTATGGCTTTTGGTTGCTTCTCAAGTCAGAAAATATCAGGAAGAGTTCCCTGTGCATTTGCACCAGATGTACATTTAATTCTATGAAAAGTTTTCCATATCATTAAAACAAATTTGTGTGGATTTTTGCATGGGGAAAAGAAAATCATAAATTTCCCTCAAAATAGACTCTTGTAGTAGACAAGTTGCCATAATAGTATAAAAGAGTAGAACATATTTTAAAAGCTATCCTTTTCATTTTCAGAGATAACACAAAGATTTTTGCATGAGGTAAATCTACAGCATAGTTCATTTTTAGATTTTGTTGTTACTAGTTACTTGTTTTCCATGAAAATGATATGGAAACATCTAAAATATAATTTGGTGTATGTGTACTGCTGAATAAAGACCAATAAAAAGGTTTAAGTAGATGTACAAATCAAATAATGGTTTAGACACCTTTAATAATATGCCTAATCTGTTCAATTATTTTAAAATCATTTTATCTTAGATGTAGGCAGCCATGAACAACCTATTTTGAGCCACTTTAAGAATACTTTGCATTATATTTTAGGA
>NW_006399861.1:8637418-8639820 GCF_000299155.1 Elephantulus edwardii
TTATGAAGTTTTCCATCAATTCCAACAACTAAGAAATAGTGAGAAGAATTGGGACCTCAAAAGGCTTTTAGGACCAAACAGTAGGCTCTTGTGTCCAGGAGAAAATGCATATACTTACCAGTAATGTTAATGCTCACCCACAGCTCTTCCGGGAGGATCTATATCGTTGAAGCGTCCTCCTTTGTTTCCAGCTGGGAGCTGGGGCCCATCAGTCCTGTCAGCCATGAGGACCTGATGTGGGCCACCCTTGGCCAAGTGTCCTTCAGATCCACACTTAAAGCAAGTGAGCGGGAGCTTCCTCTCTACTCCCTTGCCTACTTGTGGCTCTCGTCTGTGACACTGTCTACTGACGTGGCCCAGCTTTTCAAAGTGGAAGCAAAAGAACTCTTTATAAGGTGGCTCATTGTAGGAAATCCTGTGCCTTCCCCTTTGAACACAAGTGTTGCATGAACAACAGTTTGCTCTAAGAACCATACCAGATTAGCCACCATTAGCAGCTATATCTACTTTGTGTTTAAAAATCAACTGGTAATTCTGAAACACTGTAGAATGGATAAAAATTATTTTGTGATCATAACTCTTTGTTGAACTAGAAATATTTTTGCAGCATTCTTTGTCATCAGAAACATGGTTAAAGTTGAAAACTAGAAGCAGCAGGAAACTAGCTTGTAAAATTTATCCAAGTAAAGTGCTGTCTTGGGGAAATAAACATTAAAACTGAAAACAATATTTTACATGGGATGTGTGTGTGTGTGGTGTGTGAGTTTTTTATATTAATGGAAAATTAGAATAACTCAATGATTTATATTTGCTTCTTGCCTTTCTTAAGCTTTGACCTAAAACCAGCGTAATAGAAGACAATTTATAAGTTCTGCAATTTCAGAATGGACATAATATTCTAATCCACTGAATTTGTTCTCTTGACATTATCTTGTGCTTAGCATTTTCCTTTTCCAAACCAAGATTTTTACCTTCCTTCCCCTCTTTCAGCAAAGTGATCTGAGAGAGAGGGAGGGGAAAAAAGTATTAAAGTACTATGAACATTTAAAAAAAAAAAAGAATACTGTTTCCAGCAAAATTTTCCATCAGATATGAAGGAAAGATCAAGATAATCCTAGAAAAACAGAATCTAAGGAATTCTGTAAAACAAAACCAGCACTTCAGGAAACAGAGATATCCTTCTTACAGAGGTGTCACAGAAATCTGCATGGGCCAAAGTAAATGGCAGCAACACCAAAAAGAACTCAACACAATGATAGCAATAAAACATTGCCTCTCAATAATCACACTAATGTGAATGGTTTATATACACAACTGAAGGGAAAAGAGTAGCAGATTGGATAAGAAAATCCATCAATATGCTGTCTATAAGAAAAATAAAGATAAAGAAAGACTAAAAATAAAAGTAGTAAAAAAAAAATACCAAGTAAATTGCAACCAGAAAAAAAATAGGAGCAGTAATATTAATCTCTGATAAAATAAATTTCAATGCAAAAACAAAGGACAAGAGAGGTCACTACATAATGTTGTTGTTGTTGTTATTGTTGTTAAGTGCTGTTGAGTCACAGATGACTCATAGTGACCCTATGAAGGAAAGTACTGGACACTTCCTGTATAACTTCTGCCTTTTCTCCAGGTTCATAGGGTTTCCAGATGCAAGCTATTGTGGAAGTAGATGCCACTCCTGCTTCCAAGCTTGTTTTAATTGGGGAGCTTCACCAAACACTGTCCACCACAGCATTTGGCTTCACAGCAACCATGAGTTACCTCTGTACAGCAAGTGGACATACCAGGGTTACACGAGCTAGAAGAATGTTTCACCAAAAACAATTAAAGGCAGGCCAGAGGACCGCGGAGTAGAGTCACCTACCTTTGGATTGGGAGCATGGATTTCTGTCCACTAGGCCAGCTGCTCTCTCTCTCTTTATCTACGCTGCTGTTGGTGGTAGTATTGTTAAGTGTTGTCCAGTAGCAGATGACTCAGAGCGACCCTATGAATAAAAGTCCTGGACACTTCCTGTATAACTTTCATCCTTTCTCCAGGTTCATAGGGTTTCCAGAGACAAACTATTCTGGAAGTGGATGCCACTCCTTTTTCCAAACTACATAATGATTAAAAGGTTAATGGAACAAGAGGTCATAACAATAATAAATATCTATACACCAAATGATAGAGGTGCAAATATATATAAAGCAAACATTAACAAAACGAAAAAAAAGGAAATAGACAACACCACTATACTAAGTAGTTGGAGACTTGAATACAGCACTCTCAAGAGAAGCTAGAACTACCAGAGAAAATCTCAACAAAGATGCTCAAGAATTAGACCACACCATAAACAAATTCAATCTCATAGATTTTATATGCTAATGCATCAAAAATTTTAAAAAAAGCACAGTAT
>NW_006399861.1:8640065-8659760 GCF_000299155.1 Elephantulus edwardii
AATGAAAACACCACTTACCAAAACCTCTGGGAAACAGCCAAAGCAGTAATCGGAGGTCAATTTATAGCAATAAGCAAACACATCAAAAGGCAGGAAAAAATTATCATTGGCTCTCTAACTCAACATCTCCAACAAACTGCAAAAGAACAGCAAGAAAACCCAACAGCCTCTTTTGTGTTTCTGGTTAGGTTTACTTCCAAGTATTTAATCTTGTGATTAGCTATTGTGAAGGGTGTTGTTTTCCTTAGCTCCAGTTCTGTATTTTCTTTGTCACAGTAAAGAAATACAACTGATTTTTGTATGGTGATGGTGTATCCTGCTACTTTGCTGACTTAGTCCACTGTGTCCAATACTAACCAGAAACACAAAAGAGGCCGAAATTCTTAAATTCTGCCACCAAATCCCTCAGCTTAATGGCAAGGCTTGTGGATCATACAAATAGGATCTGTTAGTCTATCCATATAGGTGACAAAGTTAATCAAAGGCTCTGTAAGCCATTTTGGAAAATAAACCTTTGAAACTACAGAATACAAGGAAGACTTGTTAACACTTACTCAAATCTATGTACTAGCTACTAAAACAAAAGATGACAAAATTGAAGCTGTCTACAAATTTCTGTTGTTTGAAATTCATCACACTTGCAATCAAGATGCATTATGGATATTTTATGATAGGAATGTTGAAGTTGGAAACTAGGGATAAGGATTTATAGTTGTAAAATACAGTGTTAGTGATAGAAACAAAACTAAAGGTTGCATTATAGAATTTTTCACCTCAGTAATTTCTTCATTGAAAATATCTTTTTTAGAAAACACAAATGGCAACTATACATATAGATCTTGCCTGATGAAATATAAAGAAATCAAAGTGACTCGATCTGTGAAAAGAGACAATGGAAAACTCAATTTCACCCATTAGAAGGTGGAGCAGATTATAAGTTGCTTGCATGTAAATTCAAACTGAAAGGGTAAAAAAAAAGGAAAAAGAAAACAAATTCATAAAAACCAAAATACAAACCTGAGTATATCTCACCTGAATTGATCACCTCAAGAACAGATTTCAAGCACTGAACACTGATGACCAAAGACCAAATAAGTGGTAGAATAACATCAAGGACATCACACATGGAGAAAGCAAAAGGTAATTAAAAATACAGAGAAGATCAAAATAGGCAACAGAAGAGACATGGAACATGCTATTAAACATAAAGAAAGACGTTAAAGCAAGTAGAATACATAATGAAATAAGAGAGCTGAAAAGAGTATTCCAATGGGAAGCTTGAAAAGACAAAAAAAAGCATATTAATAATCAAATGTATAAAGACCTGGAGTTAGAAAACCAGAAGAAAAGAACATAGGCATCATTTTTCAAGTTAAAAGAATGAAAAGAAAAGATTCAATCGCCATCTTTTAACTCTGAGTATTTTAAGGGCAATGTATTGATTGGTCCAGTATCATGAAAAGAAGATAGAAGAATTGGTTAACAGAATTGGTTCAAAAGAACTGGTTAATATTGCACCATTTCAGGAAGCAGTATATGATCAACAGTAATAGTATTATATGAAGCAGACAAGTAGGACTGAGGGCATGAAGGGGGAAGAAATATAGATAAAATCTCTAAGAATGTATGCAATATCAATTGAGGTATTTAAAACGAACATATGTAGTTCTAAATGTGTTCACTCATTGATGTCAGTAAATGTGAAAGTGAAAGTAAATGTGACATCATTACTCACTAATGTGGCAAAATAAATTTGAAGAGATCTATATGTGTGCCCATTTTTTTTTAAAAAAAGGTGATCCAACAGAATGATGAAGAAATTATAGAGCAGTATCACTAATATTTCATGCAAGTAAAATCTTACTGAAAGTTATTAAAAAGAGACTGGTATAGCACATCAGCACAGAACTGCCAGAAATTCAAGTTAGATTAAGAAGAGGACAGAAATTAGGGATGTGAGATGGATCGCAGCTGAAAGTATAGAATGCCAGAAAGTTGTTTACTTTTGCTTTATTGACCAAGCATGTATAGGCATTCAACTGTGTGTAACATAACAAATTTTAAATCACATTGAGAATGGGAATCCTAGAACACTTAGCAGAGCCTGTACATGAGCCAAGAAGCAGTCATGCAAAGAAGAACAAGGTGATATTGCATAGTTTAAAAGCAGGGAAAGTGTGTATCAAGGTTGTGTGGTTTGGTTTTTGGTGGTTTGGGGTTGTTTTTGTTTGTTTGTTTGTTTGTTTTTTTACTGTACCTACTCAATCTGTAGGCTGAACAAATAATCAAAAAACGGGATAGTTGTTGTTAGGTGCTGTTTAATTTAATATAACTCATAGAAACTCTATGACCCCTGTCCTATCTTGTGTCATCTTCACACTTCCTAACACACTATAGAGCCCATTGTGTCAGTCACCACATCAATTCACCTGGTTGAAGATCTTCCTCTCCTTCACTGGCCCTTCATCCTTCCAAACATAAAGCTCCTCTCCAAGGAATAGTCTCTCCTAGCAGCATGCCTAAAGTATGTGAAGTCATCTTTGCCTCCAAAAAGCACTCTATCTGCACCCTCTCCAAGACATATTTATTTGTTCTTTTTCAATCCATGAATGCTCAGTGCTCTTCTTTAACACCACAAATCAAAGGCATCAATTCTTCTTCTGTCATTCTTATTCATTGTCCAGCTCTCAGATACATAGCAAGCGATCAGAAAGACCATGGCCTCAATCAGACGCATCTTAGTCCTCAAACTGACATCATTACTCACTAATAATTTGGAGAAGTTCCTAACTGCAGACTTTCTCAATGCAATACATCTCCTTATTCCCTGAGTGCTGATACCAAGGGTATTAATTGTGGATCCAAGTAAGATGAAGTTGTTGACAGTTTCAATCTTTTCTCCACCCACCAGGATGTTGCCTATGGGTCCCGTCTTTGTTTTATTGACATTGAGATGGCACCCAATAGAAGGCTACTTTTCTTGATCCTCTGCAACAAGTGCCTCAAGTCCTTCTCACTTTCAGCAAGCAAGGCTGTATCACCTGCATAACACAGGTTATTGATGAGTCTCCCTCCAATCCTGATGCCACATTATTCTTTATAGAGTCCAGTTTGTTGAATAATTTGCTTAGCACACAGATTAAATAGTTATGGAGAGAGAATACAACCCAAACACATTCTCTTTTTAATTTTAACCATGTAGTGTTTCCCTGTTCTTTTCCCACAACAGCCTCCTGTTCCATGTATAGGTTCCACATGAGCACAGTCAAGTGCTCTGGGATTCCCATTTATCTCAATATCAGCCACAATTTGTTATGATCCACACAGTGATACACCTTTGCATAGACAATAAAGCACAAATAAGCATTCTTCTTGTATTCTTTACTTTCATCCAGGACCCATTTGACATCAACAGTGATATCCCTGGTGCCATGGCCTCTTCTAAATCCTGCTTGAACTTCTGACAGTTCTATATCTGTGTACTGTTCAAGCCATTTTTAAATGATCTTCAGCATTATTTTGCTTGCATGTGATATGAATGGTATTTTTCAATAGTTTCCACATTCGGTGGGATCATCTTTCCAAATCATTGTTGGATCATCCTTCCTGAATGTAGAAAGAAAAGCTGGATAGTATGAAGAAATATGTAGAATCAGAATTGGAGGAAGACTCATTAACAATTAGTGATATGCAGATGATACTACCTTGCTTGTTGAAAATAAAAAGGAGTTGAATCATTTACTGAAGAAGATCAACTGTTATGTATATGCTTCAGAGTGGATTACACCTCAGTATAAAATAAAACAACCCAAAATCCTCGTAACTGACAAAAGCCAGGGTATTTTCATATGGAGAGAAAAGCTTACAGAAGACCAATGCCTTTGAATTATGGTGTTGGCAAAGAGTACCGAGTATTTCATGGACTGCCAAAAGAACAAACAAATCAGCCTTGGAGGAAATGCAATCAAGTACTCTTTAGAAGCAAGGATGGTGGGACTTCATTTCACATGTTCAGAAAGGCAAGTCCTTGGAAAAGGAAATCATGCTTGGGAGTAGGGTATCATAGAGAAAGAGGAAGATTCTCACCAACATAGACTGACTAGTTACTGTAACAATGTACTTAAGCACAGTAAAAAGGAGAAGGATGGAGTAGGATCAAGCAAGGTTTAATTCTGTTGTACATGTTGTTGTTATAGGGGCCATCAAGTCAAGCACAAATCATAACAACTCTATAAACAAAAGATATGAACTCTGTCCTATTCTGCAACAAACTCGTAATCCCTGACACATTAGAGCCTATTTACTACAGTCACTGCATCAATTCACCTGGTTGAGGGTCTTCCTTTCCTTCACCATCCCATCTCGCCTTTCCAAGCATAATGTCCTTCTCCAAGGAATAGCTATAAGTCAGAATCAATTTAACAGCACCTAACAACAACAACTGATTTCCAAGCTGGGCTCTACCACTACCCTATTCTAACTACCCTCTTTCTTTAGTGTTCATAGAGTTTTCAAAGGCCTGTTATTTAGGAAGTAGATGACCCATTCTGCTTCCTACTCTGTCTTAATCAGGGAACTCCAACAAAACCTGTCACACATGGGTAAGCCTTATGGCATTTGACACACCAGTGGCACAGATTTCAATATCATAGCAACCCCAAGTTATTTGCTTCCACAGAGCATCGTGTCAACCACTTGTTGCCAAAAACCAACCCAGAGGTGCTATTTATCGTATTTGTATTTTTGGTGAGCTATCTAATCCCTCTGGTAGAGTCACAAACAGTCCAAATTTGAGTAGTCCTAATGCTTCCTATTCTTCCTCTGCCATCCTTATTCATTGTCCAGCTCTCAGACACATAGTAAAGGACTGAAAGAGAACCATGGACTAAATCAGGCACACCTTAATCTTCAAAGTGACATGGTTGCTTCTTAGTCATTTGGAGAGTCTGACTGGAGACTCTCTCAATACATCTTCTGACTGCTGTTATCCAAGGGTGTTGGTTGTTGATCCAAGTAAGATGAAATCATTGACAATTTCAGACTTCCTCTCCTAGCAATATGTCCAAAGTATGTGAGACGAAGCTTTGCCATTTTTGCCTCTAAGAAGCACTCTGGCTGCACTTTCTCCAGGACATATCTGTTATTTTGGCAGTCCTTGGGATATTCAGTACTATTCTACAACCTCACAGCTCAAAGTCATCAATTCTTCTTTTGTCATTCTTGTTATCCCAACTGCTGTTCCCAAGGTTCCAAGTAACCTGAAGTCATCTGTGAAGATTGACAGTTTCAATCTTTTTTCCATCTATCATGATGTTACCTATCTGTCCAATGGTGAGAATTTTTTTTAATTTCTTGGTGTTGAAATGCAATTCATATGTAGTCTTTGATCTTGTGCAGAAAGAGCTTCAAGTCCTCCTCACTTTCAGCAAGCAAGATTGTGTCATCTGTATAACAAAGGTTATTGATTCTTTCTATCCTGATGTCACATTATTCTTCATGGAGTCCAGCTTCTTGAATGATTTGCTGTTTACAGATTAAATAAGTATGGTAAAATGATACAACTCTGATAACATCTTTCTTAATTTTCGACTATGTCATATTCCCTTGTCCTGTTCATGCTACAGCCTCTTAGTGTAGGTGTAAGTTTCACATGAACCCAATTAAGAGTTCTGGGATTCCATTCTTCTCACTATTAACCATAATTTGTGATCCATACAGTCAACTAACTTTGCACATTCATAAAGCACAAATACACGTTCTTTTGGTATTTTTGCTTTCAGCCAGAATCTATCTGACATCAGCAATGATAGGCTTGGTGCCAAAGCCTCTTCTAAATCCAACCTGAACTTCTGTCAATTCTCTGTTATGTACTGTTCTAGCCATTTTTGGATGATCTCCAGCAATATTTTGCTTGCATGTGATATTAATGGCATTTTGTTAGATCTCTGCTTTTGGGAATGGGAACAATTATGATTTTTTTTTTTTTTTAGTTAGCCGGTGAGGCAACTGTCCTCCAAATTTTCTGACATAGACAAGTGAGCAACTCCAGGGCTCCATCTGTTAGTTGAAACATGTCAATTGGTATTCCATCAATTCCTGGGACCTTATTTTTGTCAACTACTTCAGTGCAGCTTGAACTTCCTTCATTACCTTTGGCTCTTGATCATATGCTACTTCCTGGAATATTTGGGGATTGGCCAATTATTTTTGATACAGTGATTTTGTGTATTCCCTCCATCTTCTTTTGATGTTTCCTGATCATTCAAGATTTTGCCCATTGCATCTCTCAGTATTGCAACTGGAAGTTTGAATTTGTTTTTCTGCTCTTTTAGCTTGAGAAATGCTGGGGAAGTTCATCTTTTTTATTCTCTGACTCCAACTCTCTGTATATTCCATTACAATACTTTGCTTTGTCTTCTGGAGCTGCCCTTTGAAATTTTCAATTCAGCTCTTTTACTTCAACATCTCTTTCCTTTGTTTTGAGGTCTTGATGCTTTAGTGTGACTTCCAGCGTCTCCTCTGACATACATTTTGTTTTTTTCTTTCTCTTCTGCCTTTGTGAGGACGTTTTGCTCTATTCATGGATGATATCCTTAAATGTATGTCATCTCACAGCTCATCAGATCTTCAGTCATTGGTGTTCAGTGCTTCCAACCTATTCTTGATATAATTTTTAAATTCAGGTGGGATAGACTCAAGATTGTATTTTGGTTCTTGTGGACTTGTTTTCATTTTCTTCTTCCTCAATTTGAACTTGCATATGAGTAATTGATGGTCTGTTCCAGAGTCAGAACCTCGTCTGGTTTTTACTGTTTATATTGAGCTTCTCCAATGATTCTTTCCACAAATGTAGTCAATCTTATTCCTGCAGTTTATCAGGTGAGGTACTTGTGTAAAGTCAGCTTTTGTGTTCCTTGGAAAAGGTATTCACTATAAATAAATCATTGAATGTACAACATTATTCACTCTTCAACCTCATTTCTATCACAGTCTGTACTTTCCAACTCCATTCCTTTTTCATAGTTTTCATTTTGTACATTCAAAGTATCACTTACAATTAATGCCTCTCAAATACATGTTTGGTCAATTTCACACTGCAAAATCTGGTAAAACCTTAAATTTCCTCCTCTTTAGCTGTTATGCAAGGAGAGGAAGTGAATTCTATTAAGAGGAGTGAATACTATTTGCCTTGGTTTGTAGTATCTGTGAATAATGAGTTGAAAAAGAAAAAAATGAGATGTTTTGTACAATCTTTAAAAGAAGTAAAGCCATTTCTTAAATCTAGAACTGCAATGGAGCTCAAGAGGAGGTGCAACACCTTCATTACCTTGATTGAAAGAGAAAACATGAAGCTGGAAGAAAAGAAGGCATGGACCAAACCCTTCAAACAGAGAAACACAAAATGGGCGGAGTCCCTGATGGTCAAGGAAGAAAAAAGAAGTTGGAACTGCGAATATATTTTTGTTTCATAATCACAAAATTTAAACCAGTGGTTCTTTAATTTACAAGTCTTCATAAGAACAGCACAATGTTCAACTGTTATGTCATTAAAAGGCATCAGGTTTATTTGTTTACTAAGATAAAAGGATAATATGTAGTTTCCTCTTTTAAATACAACAGCTGTTGTTGAAGACCAAGGGTAAAGTATTTTTACAAGTATTAATAATGAGACAGAACACCAAGAGTGTAGAAGAACGGAAGTAAAGCAGGAGGCGAACAGTTCTTGAACAACTTAAGCAAACTGAAGCATGGATTCATTGCCAGGGAGTAAATCACAAAGATAATTCAATGCAGGTGAAGCTAAACTTTTTCTATTGAAAACCTGCTTGACTCAGCAGGGAGAGGTTAGCAAACACAATGTAAGAATCCTGTAAATGCTTAAGGATTGCCTTAATGTCTACCCCTGTAGACATTTAAGCATTGCCTTAGTGCTTCAGGATTAATTCCAGCTGGTACCAGCCTCCCTCATAGCCTGAAGAAGCATTCTGTTTATTACAAATATTTAGTATGAAATTTGGCTTGCTATAAGTTGTGCTGAAAATTTTTTTATCTTTAATAGTTCAAGCAATACAATATTTAAAAAAAATTAAGTCAATCCAATTGGACTAAGTACACTGTTGGAACACAGTTCAAATTCACCAGCCACTCCACAGGAGAAGGATGGGCAATCTTCCAGTGTGATTAACCACCTCTGAAAACCCACTGAAGGGTCAGCTATGGTTCTAACTAGACGGCACACAACAACAACAACATTAATTTCAACTGTTTTTGTCAAGTTCTGACATCAAGGCACAAAGTGACAGCAGGGAAAGCTGGTGACTATTAACTGCTGAAACCACCTAGATCGAGAAGGTGGTTCTCCACAAGCACAGGATTCTGGACATTCTGGATACCACACAACACAGAACATGTGCTAGACTACAGTAACAACCAAATGTGCTTGTATACCAGACTACCACCACACTGTTGCTGTTGTTCTTGTTAGGTGCCATTGACTCAGAATGATCTTATGAACATTTGTTTGCCCTAAGACAAAACAGTGAGGATCACCTTGTAACACAGACAAGGGAGACTGCCAAATTCTGGATGACCAAGCACTGGTGAACACAGCCAGGATGTGGTCATCAACTGGAAGACCTGACACACAGCCACACACAGGATGCAGCCACTACCTACAGTACCATGGAAAACCAAAAGTGGAGCCTCTATATTTTCCTTAGCGAAACCTCCTTTAGTCCAACAGACCGGGAGGCAGATTTGAGAAATTCATGTTCCCTTTCATCTATATGCCAATATATAATAAAACTCTCGTTTCCCAGCCTACTCATCTCTGAAACTTGCTTTTATTGAAATTTTTATTAAAATTTTATTTTATACTGGTTTACTTACAAAGTTCATATACATTGTTTTTCACAGTGGATCTTGCCCATTTCCTTCACCCCCCATCCGTCAAATTGTGTGACCCTATGATTAGCCACCCTCCTACCCCCCATCCTCACCCCTCTGCTTCCCCCTGTCCCTCTTGAATCCTCATACATGCTCTACAACAGTAGTCTTACACAGTGTTTGTCCTTATGGGACTGAGTTAGTTCAATTATCATAATGCTCTCCAGTCCCTCCCAAGTTAGGTAGTGATTAAAAAAATCCTTGCTCCTACATGCTATGTAGTATTCCATCATGTGAATGTACTATTATTTCTCAATCCATTAGATCATGGTTGGACATCTGGGCTGTTTCCATGTTCTTGCTATGATGAATAACACTGAAATGAACATTGATGTACAAGTCCCCATTTGTGCCTCAGTTCTTGTTCTCTCTGATGTTGGCTTTTGACTGCAGATCTGTGACTTTGCAGTAACAACTGTCTGAGACCAAGGAGGAGGATCTTTCTGAAAAGTGCCAGCAAAGTATGTTTTTATTGTCACTTGCTTCTAATATTGCTGTTGTTAGCTACCATCAAGTCAACTCACAGCAACCTTATGAACTACAGAACTGGACTCTGTCCTATCCTGTGTTATTCTCATTATCTCTGACACCTTGAGTTGACTGCTGCAATTTCTGTACCAATCCATCTGATTGAGCATCTTCCCCTCCTTTATTGACTTTCCATCTTTCCAAGCATGATGTCTCTTTCTAAAGAATAGCCTCTACTAGCAATTCTCAAAATAAGTGAGACAAAACTTTGCCATCCTTGCCATCAAGGAGAATTGTGACTGCACTTTATCCAAGACATTTCTGTTTGCTCTTTTGGAAGTTCATAGAATATTCAATACTATTCTCCAACACCACAATTCAAAGGCATTGATTCTGCTTTCATCCTTATTCATTGTCCAGTTCTCAGTTAGCCAGTGAGTGATTGAAAACTCCATGGCCTGAACAGATAAACCTTAATTTTCAAACTAACATCATTGCTCCTCAGTATTTTGTATAGGTCCATGACATAGACTTGCTCAATGCAATACATCTTCTGATTTCCTGACCACTGATATCAAGGGTGTTGATTGTGAGTCCAAGTATATGAAATAATTGACCATTTCAACCCTTTATCTACAATGATATTGTTTATTAGTCCAGTGGTGAGGATTTCTGTCTTTTAATGTTGAAATGCAATCCATAACTGAAGGCTGGATTTTTTTATCTGCTGCAGCAAGTGTTTCAAGTCCTCAGTTTCAACAAGCAAGGTTGTGTCATCTGCATAATACAGGTTATGGATGAGTCTTTCTCTAATCCTGATGCCATATTCTTCTTAATAGTTCACCTTGAGTGTTATGTTCAAAATACAGGTTGAATGTTGTTGTTGTTATTGTTAAGTACCATCAATTTGAACACAACTCTTAGTGACCCTGTGAACAAAACATCTGAACCCTGTTCTATCCTGTGTCATTCTCACACTTCCTAACACACAAGAGCCCACTGCAGCAATCACCTTGTCAATCCACCTGGTTGAGGGTCTAAGAATAAAGAAAGGATACAATCTTGATGTACACCTATTTTATTTTAAATCATGCAATATTCAGAATTTCTATCATCAATATATAATGCAAATGATAGTTCTCAGATTTCCTTTCTGAAAAGTTAATATAATGATAAAAATTCTAAACAAGTTAAAATAAAAAAGAACTTCCTTATAAAACTAACAACAAAAGACCTACACCATTACCTTTAACTTTGTCACCAATAGAAGTGACAGATTCTTGGAGCGGCCCAGGCCGGCGCTGCGAGCAGCAACCACATCGGTGTTAGGGAAGCTTTTCGGGGCAGGAGGGGGTAAGGCCAGCAAGGGCGGGCCGACCCCACAAGAAACCATCCAGCGACTGCGGGACACGGAGGAGATGCTAAGCAAGAAACGAGTTCCTGGAGAAGAAGATCGAACAGGAACTGACTGCTGCCAAGAAACAGGGCATCAAAAACAAGCACGCGGCCCTCCAGGCACTCAAACGCAAGAAGAGATATGAGAAGCAGTTGGCACAGATTGACGGCACCCTAACAACCATCGCGTTGCAGCGGGAGGCCTTGGGGAATGCCAACACTAATACCGAGGTGCTCAAGAATATGGGCTATGCCGCCAAGACCATGAAGACTGCTCACGACAACATGGACATCGATAAAGTCGATGAGTTAATGCAGAACATTGCTGACCAGCAAGAACTCGCAGAGGAGATCACAACAGCTATTTCAAAACCTGTTCATTTTGGAGAAGAGTTTGATGAGGATGCTTTCATGGCAGAAGTAGAAGAACTAGAACAATAGGAACTAGACAAGAATTTGCAGGAAATCAGGGGACCCTAAACAGTCCCTCTACCAAATGTTCCCTCTATAGCCCTACCATCAAAACCAACCAAGAAGAGAGGAAGACAACGACATGAAAGAATTGGAGACCTGGGCTGGAACCATATAACTGGTCCAGCCCCAGGCTAGGCCCAGACAGACTTTGGTGGCCTGAAGCAGTGGGCAGGCGCATGTGCAGGCAGGGCAGGCAGGACACGATGCAGGCAGATTGCCATCTCGCTGAATCCCACTCCAAAGCACTAGCGCCGCATCACTGCTCACTCTGCATAGCATGGGTCTGCACCTAGCCGGCGGGTGGGGGAGAGGGGTGGGCGATGGGATGGGAGGTGCCTGCTGTTTATAATGTTGAATTTCTGTAAAATAAACTGTATTTGCAAATTTAAAAAAAGGAGTGACTGATTCTTATTACATACCAATTTTTGCAGAGATCTTGAAATATTGTGCACATTTATCACTGCTTCAAAAGCACATCACTACCTTGCTTGCTGAAAGTTAAGAGTAGTAGAAGCACTCTTAATTGCTTCTATTGTCCGTAGAGTCACTAAGAGTCAGAAATTTCAGGAAGTACCACATGAACTTCCTAACGCTAAGATGATGAGAGGTTCCATCTCACATACTTTGGACATATTTCTAGGAGAGGTTATTACTTGGACAGGGATATTAAGCTTGGGAAGGTAGAGGGTAGTGAAGAAGAGGAAGACCTCCAACAGTGACTGCTGCAATAGGCTTGAATGTGTCATAGATTGTGAAGACGGTACAGGAAAGGACAAGGTTTAGTTCTGTTGTTCATAGAGTTACTATGAGTCTTACCTGATGGCACCTAACAACAAAAACAACAAACTATATGAGCAAAAACCAATAGTATTGAAGGATGAAGTTCAAGCTGCACTGAAGGCATGGATAAAAATAAGGCCCAATGAATCAATGGAATACCAACTGACACATTTCAACTAACAGATGCACCTGGTGTGCTCACCAGTCTAGGTCAGGAAATTTGGAGGTCAACAAATCTGCCTTGTCAACTGACTGGAATAGATCCAAATTTGTTCTCATTCACAAGAAAAGTTACTCAACTGAATATAGAAATTATAGAACAGTATCATTAGCATCACATGCAAGCAAAATATTACTGGAAGATCATCAGTACACTAACAGAGAACTGGCAGATGTTCAAGCTGGGTTAGAAGAGGCTGCAGATATTATGATATCTGATGTCAAATGGATCCTGGATAAAAGCAGAGAATACAAGAAGAATGCCTATTTGTGTTTTATTGACTATATAAAGGTGTTTAAATGTGTGGATTATAACAAACTATGGCTAACATGGAGAAGAATGGGAATCCCAAAACATTTAATTGTGCTCATGTGAAATCTCTACCTAGATCAAGAAGCTGTTGTCCAAATAGAGCAAGGGGACACTACATGGTTTAAAATCAGGAAAGGTGTGTGTCAGAAATGGATCTTTTCTCCATATCTATTCAATCTGCATGCTGAAGAAATAATTTAAGAAGCTGGATTCTTTGAAGAATATTATGGCATCAGAATCAGAGGAAGACTCATCAATAATCTGTGCTATGCTGATGACACAGCTTTGCTTGCTGAAAGTGAGGAGGACTTGAAGTGCATGCTGCAGAAAATCAAGAACTGTAGCCTTCAATATGGATTACATTTCAACATCAAGAAAACAAAGGTCCTCATCAACACAGGGCCAACAGAACATCATGATAGATAAAGGACAGAAGTTATCAACTATTCCATCTTCCTTGGATCAACTGCCAAAATCTTTGACACCAGCAGTCAGGAGATGAGAAGATGTGCTGCATTGGAAAATTTCACTATAAGAGACCTCTCCACAATATTTATAAGCAAAGACTATGGTGTGCCAGAGTCAAGCCATGGTCTTTTCAAACACCTTCTATGTATCTGAGAAATGGACAATGAATAAGGATGACAGAAGAATGAATGCTTTGAGTTGGGGTGTTGGAGAAGAGTACTAAGTATCTCATGGACTGCCAAAGAACAAATAGATATGTCTAGGGGAAAGTGCAGCCAGAGTGATGAAGCTCTGTTTCTCACACTTTGGACATGTTGCTAGCAGAGGCTATTCCTTGGAAAGAGAGCTCATGCTTAGAAAGATGGAGGGTTAGTGAAAAAGAGGAAGACAACCCCCTCCCATGAGATAGATTGAGACTGACTGCAGCAATGGGCTCAAATGTGTCAAAGATTATGAGGTTGACACAGGATAAAACAGGTATAATGCCTATTTTTCATAAGGTCACTATGAGTTATGTTCAACTTGAAGGCACTTAACACCAATTCACTAATCTTAGTGATGTAAGGTCAAAGTTATGATTATAATGGTTATGTTTCAAAGTTATGGTTATATAATGGTCATTGCAATCTTCTTCTAATGAGGTGCTTGACCATCACCACAAGGTATCAGACAACTTGTGGCTGTATATCTGGTTTATTCAGTCACAAAGCCTTAAAGCCATCTGTATTCAAATGGAGACCAGCCTTCACATTGAACTTCCCATTATCATAGGTTCACAATTGTCTTTTTTCAGAGCGTTGCGTGAAAGAATGTAGTTCCGCATAATTTTGGGGAGAAAAGCATTTAAAAATTAGCATTCTAAATGAAGGTCATGCTCCTGCCCCTTTTCAAAATCTAGGATTTATCTCCGAAAAATGTTTATGTTCGGAAGATTTCAAGACTGCTCCAAGCTTCTTATTAATTCCTTAGCTCATATGGGCTATTTGTGTCAATCTAAACAATCTTTTTAAGCTCAAAATTCTGTTGTTTTTAAAAAGAATCATTGGTTTAAAAAATCTAATTCAAATAATTTCATTCAGACATGGCAGTAAAAACAATTTAGGAACACGTGAAATCAGGCTATCTCGGCCCCATCGTCTTTCCGTGGTACTTCCTCATGATCTTGGAAGCATTTAGAGCCATGTGAATGGAGGACAATATGGGTCGACAGCTGTAAAAGACTGTGTTTGTTTTAAGACACTTTGAAGGATAACTCTTCTTTTTTTCTCTCTCTCTCCTTTTCTCTCTTCTCTCTTTTGCTGCCAAGAAGCGTTGGCCTTTGCTTCATCTCTGAGGATTTTTTAGTTCAGAAAAACCTTTCTACTTTCAGAAAAAGGGCTGGGCAAGGGTGGAATCTTCCATTATGAACAACAACAAAAACACCTCCTGTCTTCTGCAGCGGGCATCAACCTTGCCTCACCACCATATTGTCCCATCTTTGATGAAGGAGAAATGTAAATTTAACACTGATTACATCCTGCTCTTTCTTGTGATTTCATTTTCTCTACAACCATTCTGAGGCCTCGCTCTTCTATTTCTTCTCCAGGACCAATCTCTCTACTTGATATTTTCCTGTCCTCACTCTGAATTAAAATCAGAAAAGGAGTGTATCAGGGGTGTGTCCTGTCTTCAAAACTTTTCAATCTATATGCAGAACAGATAATTTGGGAAGATGGTCTTTATAAGGAGGAATGTGGCATCAGACTTGATGGAAATTCATCAACAACTTGCACTATGCAAACACAACCTTTCTAGTTGAAATTGAGGAAGACTGAAGTATCTACTGCAGAAAGTCAGACTGCAGTCTTCAAAGTGGTTTTAAGCTCAACAACAAGAAAACAAAGAGTCTCACCACTGGGCCAACTGGTAGCAGCACTTGAAAGGGTGGAGGGACAATGCAGGAGAGGAAGACCCTGGATGGGATGGGTTGACACAGTGATTGGGTAAATAGAGGCAGGTGTGTTGGAGACAGTGAGATTGGCTCAGGATAGGACAGGGTTCAGAGCTATTGTGCATAGGGTCACTATGAGTCACAGTCACCCTGACAACACATAACAACAACATGCCTTCGTATAAATCAATGAGAAGGGCACTCAGCGTAACTTATTCTTGTCCTAAATTCACAACTTTCGTCTAATCATGAAAAAGCATGAGACAAATTAAAATTGACAGAAACTCATTGCCATGAGTCAAAATTAACTCGTATCTGGTCCACATTAGGCTTCTGATGCTGTTAAAGCACCCAAGAGGAGACTACATACAACAAAGCAATTCCCTACAAAACATGCCATCAGAGAAGCATGCAAACACCTAACTAACTAACCCACCACCAGTGAGGGAAGTACGACTCACATGGATTCTCCATGGCTTTTTCAAGGCCTTAAATCTCTAGGGGAGGAGGTTCCTCAGCTTTCCCTCACAGACCTTTCAACTTACACTTAGACACTACTCAGCAGGGCTGCTTGAGAAACTGACGTTGATTAGAAATTAGTGGTGCCCTAGACAAGCGCCTGGAACATAAAAAGAAGGTTAATGGAACAGCTGATAAAATCTTTATTATAACTAATAGTTTTGTACCAATGGTGATTTTTTAAAAGTTGATAATTAAACAAGATGACATTAGAGGACTCATAGTGAAAGCTGTGTGGGAACTCTGTATAACCTCTGTAGCTCTTCTGTAAAGAAAAAAATATTTAAGATTTTATCTTAAATTTTAAGATTTAAAAAAAAAACCTACTAGTTTCTTTAACTGGCTTCTAGCACAGATGCTTCTGCAATCGTTATGGTCAACCCTGGGCAAAAGATTTACACTTCTAGACTCAAATCTACATCCTAAAGGCAAGGTTGGTGGTGTGGTGCACTTGGGATGAGTTGTAGGGATTCCATATACTTTTCTCTGTAAAGTCTAATTCATGGGACATCCAGTAAATACTCCTAAGCAAGTCTTCCCTTTACCCTTTCCAATGTGACTAAATTGATGATTGTTGTCATTGTGTACCGTTGAGTCAAAACCCACCCATAGCTGACCCTCCAGCAGACTTTCAGAGACAGTTTATCACATGGAGGAGATTGCCCAACGTGGAGGAGTTGGAGAAGGCAGCCTTGAGGATTGCAGCTCAGTTTCTTGCCAGTAGGCCATCAAAGCTCTCACTTAAATACAGAAGACAATTGTTAAGTAGTGAGAAAGTCTGCGCTAATTTGTAAACAGATGATGATAATAATTTAATTTCTAAATTCCTGTTACTGCCTTCCTTGCCAAAAGTGTTGTATTAAAATAGAGAAGAGATAAAGAAGAGATGATACCCAAGACAATCTCAAAAAAGGGGCAGGAAAGTGAGAGAAGAACCAGAGGCCTGCTCTCTTCTTTTTAGCTCCTGGGGGCTGTCCAAGCAGGGCTACTGTTTTCTCACCCAGACTGTGGCTCTGAATAAAGGAGGGACTGACTGGGTTCCAAAGATTTCTTAGTTTCTGGGATACTTTTTAAAAAATAATTATTGGCATGCTTACCAAGTTCGTATACATTGTGTTTCTTCACTCACATTGTGTTTCATACAAACATTCTCCTCCATTATGTTTTATAAAATTAATCACCATTGGACCTTGCCCTGTGTCCCCTCCCCCCTCCTCCCACCAAACTGTGCAACCCTGTGCTTTCGCCCAACGGCTTAGTGACACAGTCTCATAAGGACAAATACTGCATAAAACCATTACTGACAAATAGAGGGTAACGAGCTTCTGGGATTCTTTGTCTAAGAAATGTAGACTCGGTCCATTCTGGAACCTGAGAGCTGGTGTTAGTATCTGGTGTTAGCTCCCTTTTCGCTGCACACGGTGGGAAGTGTACCCTCTCTCACCTCCTTCCTCTCTCCATTCTTTCCTCTCCTTTCTGTCTTTCTGTGTTTTCAACGCAACCGTAAACCCGACACAAAACGTTCATTCCCCTTTTCGAAAAGAAAAAAAAAACAAAATTCTAGCTTCAAAAGTGGCAAAAATCAGTGGGGCGTTCACGCAGACTCCGTGGCCACTTGCCTTGCTCCGGGGAAAGCGCAGCCCACCCGCAGTGGGCCTGTCAGCGCCAGGTTCCCATCTGCGGCCAGGACGGCGGCGAGTACCCAACGCCCCGTGGAGAACAACTTCCCCACTGTTCCCGTAAGGAGCGGGTGCCTGCCGCCAGATCGTGGTGTCCGGGTCGGGTCGGGTGACGCCGGGCCAGCCTCCAGCCCGGCCCCGGCCCGCCCACCACGCCCGGCGCGGCCCGTCCTGGCCCGTCCTGGCCCGTCCTGGCCTAGCCCACCCCGCCCGCTGGTCCGGCGCGGAGCCCAGAGCCCAACACCCGCTGCGCACGCTCGCACTCGGCTCTTCGCTGCGCGCTCTCTGGAGCTTAGCGTCCGCCGCGCACGCTTGCACTCGGCTTCAGGGCTCCTCGCCCCGCGCTTTCCGCTGGTTGCGGCCATGTGTTCCCGAGTCTGGCGAGCGCCCGCGTTGCACGTCCTGGCTCTGGGCACGCTGCTGTGGCCGGCGGCTGGCGCCTGGGAACTCACCATCTTGCACACCAACGATGTGCACAGCCGCCTGGAGCAGACCAACGAGGACTCTGGCAAGTGTGTCAACGCCAGCCTGTGTGTGGGCGGCATGGCTAGGCTCTACACCAAAGTCAAGCAGATCCGCCAACAAGAGGCCAATGTGCTGCTGCTCGACGCCGGCGACCAATACCAAGGCACCATCTGGTTTACCGTGTACAAAGGCTCCGAGGTGGCGCACTTCATGAACGCTCTGTCCTATGATGCCATGGTAAGACACAGCTAGCCTGGGCGCGGCGCGTGCGGGGAGGCTCAAGAGCCTGGGGTGGGCGTTCTGGAGGAACAGAGAAACGTAAGAGAGAAGCAGCTGAGGGCATGGGTGGCAAGCCTACAAATAGTTGCTAAGAGATGGTGAGAACGAAGCAAGACAAGCCAGAGTGCCCCGCATGGATGGAGACATGGACATACCTGGGACAAGTCAGTTTCACGGTGTAGATGTTAATTGCGCCCGCGCTATGTGATGGGGTTACTTAGAGGGGCCAGACTGGGCCCTTTTACAAGAGGTTCAGCTGGGTTGCGTAAGAGAATTGAGTGCCAGAGACTGAGCTCGAACTGTCGCGCATCTCTCATTTATTGCAAAGAACACTTTCTCCTTATTTTGTTGAAAAGAGAGCAAGAGTCAAAGAGGTTGCACAAATGCCAACAGCTCAAATAAGTTAGAAGCACAAAGCTCACAGCTGTGGGGTACATTCGTGGATCAAACACCTTCTGTTAGTAGGACGTTGGGCAAAGTATTTCTTCTCTCTGTGTCTCAGTTCCATCCTCTATGAAATCCTTTCGTCTACCTCAGGGGTTGCTTGGCCATAGTATGATCTCAGCAAATACAAATTCTTACCCTTGCCAGACACTATGGTGTATAGATTAAGATGCTCTGGCAGCATAATTTGAGTTGTTCCACAAACCAGCAGCAGCTGGTTGGAATCAGCCATTTGCGCAGAGAGAAGAAGGTGAGCAGTCTTGGACAGACAGACATACAGCCTCGGAGACCTAAGGAATGGCCACTGTGAGTCAGGATTTACTCCACTGCCATGAATTTAGGTAGTATAAATTAAAAAAAGAAAGAAAAACAAAAACCCCTTTAGCGAATGCCAAAATACAAAAACACTGGAACTTCAAAAGGTTTCAATACGTTGGGGTTTCAAAGGATTTCAGTAAAACAGGTTTGGCAGCACAGTTGTACGAAGAGAGTCCAATTTGACTCTTAACAGCCACTTAAAACATGTGAAGCCTTGAAAAGTCCTGCTACAAACTGTCTTTTTTTTTTTTTTTTTTTTTTGGTAGACTGAATCCTAGGAAAGGAGGCTACCCAGCAGCAGATAAGTATGAGGGGAAATACACCTGCTCTTTTAAAAAAAATAAACCACCCTAGCTTAACCCTGGGTAAAAGCCTAATGTAAAGGGATTTGGCGTTTGAGCCTTCCTACCCAGAAGATCCCAGGAAGAAGGCAAGCTTGGTGACCCAGTTCTGAAAACTCCAAACCCTGTTCAACAGCTAGGTCTGCACCAACACACATGGGTTTCCCATGAATCAGAGTGGACTTACTGGCTTTTTTTTTAAATGGATTCAGCAAGAATGTGGAGAAACTAGAGGCCAAGAAGTCTTGGAAACTTCAGAAAAAGAACAGAGCAAGAAAGCCAGAGTAATCTGCTAAGTACACATCAGTTGAAGAAAAGGGGACATGTGATCCAGGCTGGAAAAGAGAATAGTGCTGTGGGAGGTCGGGAGAGCACAATGCTGTTTTCCTCCTGGAAACGTAGGGTTGAATTTGGGGTTTATTTTTGGGGTTTCAGTAAGAGAGCAGGTCATTTTAGAGAGATGAAGCTAGGCTCTTCTTGTTGCTTTCAGATTGTCAGGAACATTCAGAACAGAAATAATTCAGATAGACCCCGGAGCTACCGGGTTCATATGGGGACCTGACCAGCACTGAGACTCCAAGGATCAAGAAGTTGGTGGTTTGGATTTTTGGGTTGTTTTGTGTGTGTGTGTGTGTGTGTGTGTGTGTGTGTGTGTGT
>NW_006399861.1:8659990-8667120 GCF_000299155.1 Elephantulus edwardii
CATAGGTGTGGCTACAGCAGCATGCTTAATGTTTTGGATACACTAATGACAAAATAAATATTTATAAGTGAATTGTACTAGCCTGCAGCTCCACAGTAGGGTAGAATAGCCTTATCTAAGTTTGTTTTGATTTTACATACAAACCACCCCTTTGTACTTTTTGTGACACCCTTTTCACCACACGCATGTAAACTTATGGTGAAAATAAAGAATCCATATCAAGTGTTTATGACAAGGGTGAGGCTGGGACAGTCTGCTTCAAATCACAGCCCAGCACTGGGATGTTTAGAATATGTGTTGGATAAAATTACTTTTAAGTTTTTCTTAAAAATTATTGAACTAGGCCTGGGGAGAGATAGGCTACTTGTAAAATGTTAACTGGAGTTAAGAAGATTAAGTGGTAAGGCTGGTGATCATGTGCTTGATAACGGTTCATCTGGATTTATACTGTATTATTGCCTGAGATTTTGACAAGCTTGCTTTGACTTGCCTAAAATCTTAGTCCTTGTAATGTTAAAACATCTCATAATGCTTATCTGTATTTATTTTACAGATAAAATTTTACAGGGATTTCTCACTGTTCTTTTGCTTAGATTACACAGCTCCCAGGGAATGTGTGGCAGTTTTGTTAAGTGCCCCCGCCACACCCATGCACCATATCCCAAACCCCTGGATGCTGGAGATTGATATCAGTGTAGAAAACAGTTGTGGAAGGGAGCCTACAATTCCCAAGTCCTGGTTTAGAGAAGCCATATCAGGATCCAGGATCTCAGAGGACAAAGAGGCAATCCCTCGGATCTGACTTAACCTGGGTCCATTGAGGTGTAGACTTCCTAAACCTGCCTTTCTCCAGGAAAGTTTGAGTCATTCTGGTGGTTCTTGGAATTCTCAGGTCCAGCTGCTGGAAGGCAAAAGCCAGCTGGACCAAGGAAGATACTGTGTACCCTGAGGCAAGAGGAAGAGGACCCTGGTCACTAAGAGGCCTTTGGCCTGCCTGCTCTTTCTCTGGACTCATGCTTCCTTTTGCTTATTTGTCTGCATACAGTCATGCATATACTTTGTGTTTCATTCATGTACATTGTGGTTTATATAATCATTCATATACATTGTATTTTATATAAATAAGTACTATTGATCTATGCCTGTTATCATCCTGTCTTTTTAAAAACCCATCAAATCTTTCTTATTTCTTCACTTCTCCAAATCACCCACTAAATTCTGCTATCCTGGTGATTTTCCCCACTTTTGAACATTTATACACATCTTGTTCAGTTATCCGTCTATTTTCACAATAATGGCCTTATGTAGTATTTGTTCTCTGACACTGAGTCATTTCACTAATCATAATGTTCTTTAGACTCTCCCATGTTATATGTTACAAAATCATTGTTTCTTGGTGCTGTATAGTATTCCATTGCATGAACGTCCATAGTTTCTCAATCCATTTGTTCATGGGCGTTTGGGCTTTTTCCATTTTCTTGTTATTGTGAATAATGTTCATGCTTCTTAACTGTTGAACAAGAAAGGTAACTTGCTTAAAGATTTTTGTGAGCTATCCATAAGATTATGTATGCATGCAGTGATGAGATGGACTGGCATGGGGCATTTTGAGTCAGACGATCATATGATCTATTACTCCAGAGATGAAAAGGTGAGGAAAAATGGGGTTGCTTTCATAGTAAAAAAAGTCATTTCCAGATCTGTCTTGAAATACAATACAAATACAATATACAATAATATCCATATGCATACAAGGAAGTCCAGTGAATACCACTATCATTCAAATATATGCACCAACAACCAGAGCCAAAGAAGAGGAAATAGAAGACTTCTACCAACTTTTACAGTTAGAGGTCGACCGAACATGCAGTCAAGATGCATTAATAAAAATGGATGACTGGAATACAAAAGTTGGGAACAGAGAAGAAGGATCGGTAGTTGGAAAACACTGACTCAGTGACGGAAATGAAACTGCAGATAGAATGATTGAATTTTGCACAATCAATGGCCTATTCGTTGCAAATATGTTTTATAAGAAACATAAATACAGGTTATACACATAGATTTCACCTGATGGTATGCATAGGAATCAGATGATTACATCTGTGGAAAGAATTGCTGAAGAAGCTCAGTATCCGCTGTGAAAACTAGGCTAGGTGCTGATTGTGGAACAGAAAATACTCATATGCAAATTCAAGCTAAAGCTAAGGAAAATTAAATCCGTGGAAACCAAAATATGACCTTGAGTCTATCCCACCTGAATTTCAGAACCATCTCTGGGATAGATTTGAGGCCTTGAACACCAATAAGTGAGAGTATCATCCAGGAAGAGTCCAAAAGATCATTGCAAAGACAGGAGGAATAAAAGACCAAAATGGATGTAAGAAGAGACTCTGAATATTGCACTAGAGTGCCACGAAGCCAAAACAGAGGGAAGAATTCAAGATATTAAAGAGCTGAACAGAAGATTTCAAAAGGCAGTGCCGGAAGACAAAGTAAAATATTACAATGAAATGTGCAAGGAGCTGGAGTCAGAAAATCAAAAGGGTACAACCCACTCAGCATTTCGTAAACTCAAGAAACTGAAGAACAAATTCAAACCTCAAGTTGCCATACTTAAGGATGCTTTGGGCAGAATATTAAATGATCCAGGAAGTATTAAAAGAAAATGGCAAGAGTATACAGAGTCACTGTACTGAAAGGAATTGGCAGACACAGAAGAATTTCATCAAACAACATATGAGCAAGAGCCTATGGTGATGAAGGAAGAAGTTGAAGCTGCTTTGAAGGAAATAGCAAAAAATAAAGCCCCAGGAATAGATGGTATGTCAATTGATGTATTTCAGCTTACAGGTGCTGCCCTGGATGTGCTCACCGAGTTGTGCCAAGAAATCTGGCCAACTGATTGGAACAGATCTATATTTGTTCCCATTCCAAAGAAAGGTGACCAAACAGAGTGTGAAAATTATTGAACAATATCATTGATAACACATGCAAGCAAGATTCTGCTGAAGATTATCCAAAAATGACTATAACAGCACATCTACAGAGAACTGCCAGAAGTGCAGTCTGGGTTTAGAAGGGGTCATGGTACTAGGGATATGTAGCTTATGTTAGATGGATCTTGGCTGAAAGCAGGGAGTACCAGAAGAATATCTATCTGTGTTTCATTGATTATGCAAAAGTGTTTGACTGTGTGGATCACAGCAAACTGTGGCTGGCTCTGAGAAGAATGGGAATCCCTGAACACTTGATCGTGCTAATGCAAAACCTATACTTGGACCAGGAGGCAATCATCAGAACAGAGCAAGGAAACACTGCATGGTTCAAAATTGGGAAGGGTGTATGCTAGGAATGTGTCCTATCTCCATACCTTTTCAATTTTTATGCAGAACAGTTTATTCGAGAGACTGGGCTGTAAGAGAAGAAGTGGGACATCAGGATTGGTGGAAGATTCATCAACAATCTGTGTTATACAGATGACACAACCTTGTTTGCTGAAACTAAAGAGGACCTGAAGAGTTTGCTGCAGAAGATCAAAGACTGCAGGCTTCAATATGGACTGAGGTTCAATATCAAAAAGACAAAGATTCTCACCACTGGGCCAACTGGCAGCATCAGGATGGATGGTGAAGAGATTGAGATTGTTCACAGCTTTAGTTTGCTTGGCTCCACAGTCAACACTCTTGGAACCAGCAGCCAGGAAATTAAAAGACTTATTGTGTTGGTAAAGTCTGCTGTTAGGGACTTCTCCAGAGTACTGAAGAGCAATAGTGTCACTCTGGAGACTCAAGTTCGCTTGATACAGGCCATGGTCTTTACAATCACTTGCTATACATCAGAGAGCTGGACAATGACTAGGGTTGATAGAAGGAGAGAATTGATGCCTTTGAGCTGTGGTGCTGGAGGAGAGTATTGAATATACCATGGACTGCTAAGGAAACGAAGATTCATCCTGGAGAGGGTTAAACTGGACTGCTCCTTGGAGATAAGGATTCTGAAGCTTCATCTGACATACTTTGGTCATGTTGCAAGGAGGGATCAGTGCTTGGAGAGGGACATCATCCTTGGAAGGGTGGAGGTACAGTGAAGGAGAGGAAGAGCTTCTATGAGATTGATTCAGTGACTGGAGTAGTGGGGTTGAGGTGTTGGAGACAGTGAGACTGGCACAGGACAGGGCAGGTTTTAGGGCTGTTGTACATAGGGTCGCTATGAGTTGCAGGCAACTCAACGGCATATCATAACAACAACATCCATGAGATAATGTGTAAATCTCTAGCACTGTACTGGTTTATAGAAATTTCTGTTGGCCTAGTGGGTAAGGAGTTGTCTGGCCAACCCCAAGTCAGGCAGTTCAAATTCAGCAGTTACTCCGTGCGAGGAAGTGGACAGTCTTCTGTGATTTACAACCTTTGAGAGTCCACTCAAAGGACTGAGCCAACTGAGTTAGTTTCAACTCCATGGCAATGAGTTTGCATTTTTAAAGTATAGACTTCTGTTAAGTTCTGTGTCCTTGCCACACAATGCAAATTTAAAGAATAGAAGGTTTGAGTTTCACATCTGAAAGTTTATCTTATTCTGGCAGCCTGATCTGCCTCTACGTTGGTTCCTATCATGCAACATTAGCCAGCTGAGTGAGCATTTTTCATGTGTTCAGTTCAGTGACGCCAATTACATAAAGCCTTACACGGCTATCACCAATATCCTTTGCCAGATTTTCCCCTCACTGTAAATAGAATATGAAGGATGCCTCAGTAATGATGTCCTTATTCCTTCCCCTCTTCCACCACTGGAAACATACTCTGGTCTACACTTACCTGTTCTAGATCTTTCACATGCTTAAAAAGGTAGAGGGTCAGCTATGAGAGGAAGACCCTCAACAAGATAGACTGACACAGGGACTGCAAAAATAGGCTTGAGTATGTCACAGATGATGTGAATGGCACAGGATATAACAGGGTTCCAATCCGTTCTTCATCAGGTCTCTATGAGTCTAAGTGGACTCAACAGGACCTAACAACAGAAAGAAGAAAGGAAGGCAGATCCCAGAGATATTGCTGATGTGCTTCCAGAGCCACACAATCAAACAAATACTGGAGTAAGGAGAGTTGCACAAAATTTTTTGTTTCCTAATGCATATCATTTGTTTAGTCTAATGATAAGAACCTGTGCTGCAATCCCAAAGGCATGTGGTTCAAATGCACCAGCTGCTCCACAGGAGAAGGATGGGTCATCTCCTCCAGTGCAATTTACTGCTTCTGAAAACCAACTGGAGGGTCTCCTATGAGTTGACTCTGACTCAATAGCACACAGTAGAAACAGTCAATTAAATGTGTGGCAGCATGATGAAAAAAATTTGAAGATAATATGTGAGAATTAATAAACTATGTCACAGAGATGCAAAATGAGCACACACTGTTGGAAAGGTAATGTGGATGGACTCCCTGAAGCAGGGTGGCCTCCTGGAGAAAAAAAAAACCTCATTCTTTGAGCAGTAGAGTGAAAACGAAGAGCAATAAAGCAAGTCGACCTATAATGAGACTTTATCCTTGACCTGATTTACTCAGCATGTTTTCAAGGTTCTATTTTCAAAATATTGATGCTGGTCCACATTCTGAAAGTTCCCAAAATACAAAGCCCTAAGGGATTAATTTCCAGAGGTGGTTTTCTCAGCACAGAGGTATGAGAAGGGTGGCTTGCTTGAGGGAGGGCCCCTCGTTTTGAAGCCCTGGCCTCTAAGCTCACATTCTATCTAAAAGGCTGCACCTTTAGCTTTAGAAAATTGTTCCCAAATGCCCATGTCAGCAGTCAGAGTGGGGACCATTGCCCCCTGGCTTATTACTGGGGACAGAGTAGTCAGGTTTTTTTGTCAGTTCTCTTTGTCAACACACTTCACCTCCCAAATAGACAACTGTTCTAATGTTTTGACTTACATCTTTTTGTTTCTATTTGTATGTGATTTAATTATGTAAATTTCTTATATTATTCAACTCATTCTGTTTCTTAAGATTGTGTTTGTGTCCAGTACACATAGCTTTCCATATTTCTGCAGTGGATATCATTCCTGCACCCTGCTCCAAGCAATCTTTTCATTTTAATCACCAGCAGAGCACGTGCCTACTCCAGAGACTGTTTATCCTGCTCCATGTATTCTTCTGCAGATACCTCTGGGGACCTGCGTAAGGATTTCTTTGGAAAAAGAGAAAATCTTGGAAACAGATTTGCAAACCACAAGGCATGGGTATATTTAATTTGATTGCTGTTGTTAGATGCTGTCTCATACAATACGCCACTCTAGCAACTCCACAAACAGCAGAGCTGAACCCTCCCCTATCCTGTGCCATCCTCACAACTTCTGCTAAACTTAAACCCACCGCAGCAGTCACTGTATCAATCCATCTGGTTGAAGGCCTTCCTCTCCTTCACTGACCCTCCACCTTTCCAAGCAGGATGGCCCTCTCTAAGGAATAGCTTCTCTTAGCAACATATCATTTTTGCCTCCAAAGAGCACACTGGCTGCACTTTCTCCAAGACATATTTGTTCTTTTGACAGTCCGGGGAATATTCAGTACTCTTCTCCAACACCACAGTTCAAAGAAGAAAACATCCTTTTGTTATCCTTAGTCATTGTCCAGCTCTCAGATGCATAGCAAGTGATTAAAAAGACCATGGCCTGAATCAGACGCACTTTGTTGTTGTTGTTGTTATGTGCTCTCGAGTCTTTTGCGACTCATAGCAACCCTATGTACAACAGCCCTAAACCCTGCTCTATCCTGTGCCAATCGCACTGCCTCTGACACACCCATGCCGAAAACTCCAGTCACTGAATCAGTCCATCTCTTAGAGGATCTTCCCCTCTTGTGCCGTCCCTCCACCCTCCCAAGCATGATGTCCCTCTCCAAGGACCTGTCCCTCCTTGCAGCATACCCAAAGTATGTCAGACGAAGCCCCAGAATCCATGCCTCCAAGGAGTTGCTTGCTTTAATCCTCTCTAGGATGAATCTGTTTGTTTTCTTGGCAGTCCATGGTATATTCAATACACTTCTCCAGCACCACAGCTCAAAGGCATCAACTCTCCTGTCCTCCCTAGTCATTATCCAACTCTCTGATGCATAACAAGTGATTGCAAA
>NW_006399861.1:8670675-8681377 GCF_000299155.1 Elephantulus edwardii
GTTACAGTGTTGACCCTGCCCTTAGCCCAGTGCCTTGACCCACTTATTTCCCAGCTCCACCCTCCACCAGGATACCCCTTCACATCTGCCAAATCCCTTCAGAAATTATCTTCCATTGTCCAACCCATGCTCTGACAGCTTATATCTGAAGCTTTCTTGGCTTCTGTGATTCCAAACACGTCAACTGCTGACAATTTTTTATGCTGTGACCTTAGTCCTCAAAAATGACAGCATAACTCCTCAGTAATTTGGAAAGGTCCCCTACTGTACACTTTCCCAGTGCAACATATCTCCTGATCTCCTGACTGCTGGTACCAAGGGTGTTGCTTATGGATCCAAGTAAGAGGAAATCTTTGAGAACTTCAATCTTCATCTATTATGATGTTTCCTGTTGATCCAATGATAAGAAATTTTGTTTTATTGATGCTGAGATGTAATCCTTATTGAAGATTGATCTTCTGCAACTAGTGCCTCAAGTCCTCCTCACTTTCAGAAAGCAAGGTGGTGTCATCTGCATAACACAGGTTATTGACGAATCTTCCTTCTATCCTGATGCCACATTTTTCTTCATAGAGTCCAACTTCTCAAATAATTTGCTTAGCATACAGTTTGAATAGGTATGGAGAGAGGATAAACCTGGCAAACTCCTTTCTTAATATTAAACCATGATTGGAAGTTGTGTTGTTGTTATGTGGCATCAAGTCGCTTGCAACTCATAGCAGCCCTATGTACAACAGCCCTAAACTCTGCTCTGTCCTGTGCCAATCACAATGTTTCTGATACACCCATCCTGATTACCCAAGTTACTGAATCAATCCACCTCGTAGAGGGCCTTCTTCTCCTCTGCTGTCCCTGATTGGAAGATATCTATATTTATTCCCATTATTTTAAAAAAAATGACCTGACAGAGTGTGAAAATTACCAAACAATATTGATGAGATGGATTGATTCAGTGACTGGGGTAATGGGGGTAGGTAATCAGAGACAATAAGATTGGCACAGGATAGAGCAGGGTTTAGGGCTGTTTTACATAGGGTCACTGTGAGTCACAGGTGACTCAACAGCACGTAACAACAGTCACTACAATCACTGCAAACAAGATCCTGCTGAAAATTATCCAAAATGACTGTAACAGTACATCAGCAGAGAACTTCTAGATGTACTAGCTGGGTTCAGAAAAGGCCATGGCACTGGGGACATCATAACCAACATTAGATGGATCTTGGCCAAAAGAAGAGAGTACCAGAGGAATATTTATCTGTGTTTCATTGACTATGCAAAGGCATTTGACTGTGTGGATCACAACAAATTGCAAAACCTATACTTGGACCAGCAAGCAGTCATCAGAACAGAAGAAGGAAACACTGCATGGGTCAGGATCAGGAAAGATGTGCATTAGGGATGTATCCTGTCTCCATACCTTATTAATCTAAATGTGGAATAGATCATTTGGGAAGCTTGACTTTATGAGGAGAATATGGCATCAGGAGTGAAGGAAGACGACTCATCAACAGCCTACATCATGCAGGTAACACAACCTTGCTTACCGAAACTGGGGTAGGACATGAAATATAAGCTGGAAACTGTCAAGGATAGTAGTCTTCAATATGGATTGAAGCTCAACTCAAGAAAATGAAGATTCTCACCACTGAGCCAATTGGCAGCTTCATGATGGATGGAGAAGAGATTGAGATTGTTAACAACTCTGCTTACTTAGTACCACAGTTATTACTCTTGGCACCAGCAGTCAGGAAATACAAAGACAAATTACATTGGAAGAGTCTGCTGTCAAGGGATCTCTATAGAGTACTGAAGAGCAATGAAGTCGGTCTGGAGACTAAGGTGCACCTGATACAGGCCATGGTATTCTCAATTTTTTCACTATGCATAAGGGAGAGTTGGACAATGACTATGCATGGTAGAAGAATAATCAATGTCTTTGAATTGTGTTTCCGGAGAAAGAGTGTTGAACATACCATGGACTGCCAGGGGAACAAACAGGTCAGTCCTGGAGAGGAAGAAATCAAGGTGCTTCCTGGAGGCAAGGATTGTGAACTTCTGTCTCACATACTCTGGGCATGTAGTCAGGAAGGGCCAGTCCTTGGAGAAGAACATCATGCTTGGAAGGGTGGAGGGACAGCATAGGAGAGGAAGAGCCAGGATGAGATAGATTGACTCAGTGACTGGAGAAGTGTGATTGGGTCTGTCAGAGATGATGAGACTGGCTCAGGATCAGGTAGAGTTCAGAGCTGTTGTAGAAAGGGTTTGCTTTGAGTTGCAGATGACTCAATGGCACATAACAACAATAATAGTGTTCCCTTGCTCTTCCTTGCTCTATACCTATACCAAGATGCGTTAGGCAGAGTTGGTGGATTTGAACCATGTGCCTTTGAAATGGCAGCACAACTTCATACCACTTGGCCACCAAAACTTTGATTAAGGACTGACTAGTCAGGGAAAGAAACCACCTCACAGTCCACATTGGAAAGTAAGAAGGTCTAGGATAGCTCTGACTCTTCTCTTACAGAGTTCTGGTAGCATAGTCCATAGTATGTTTTTCAGCTTATAAAAAGGTTGTGCATGTTTAATGGATCAGATCCATTAGCCAATCCCAAAAATCCTGAGGAAGGGACACTGTTAGGCAGAATTTACTATACAGCAGTTGGTTTGAGTTTTTAAGGACTGACAAATGAATAGAGTGATCTACTGTTCTGTCTGTAAGACATGCAAATCCCTACATCCTTACCGGGTGCAGTCTGCTTCCATAGAGATTTACAGCCTTAGAAACCTTATGGGCAATTCTGCTCTATCCCATCCTGTAGCCATGAATGGCAATCAACACATTTGCAGTTGTTTAGCTTTGATTATCTGGTAGCATGAATAATTTCTGATGAATTAGTGAGGTTGGGCATCTTTTGGGTTCCTAAGTGGTATGAATAAAGAGTGGGTCTACTAATCTGAAGGCAGTGCCTCTCTGGCATTAGAATTCCATCAGTGAGTCACCAAGAGAAAGATGGACTGTTTCTGCCTAAGCAGTTCGGAACCTCTTGAGAACTCTGTGGTACACAACAACAACAACAACATTATTTATCTAAACTGTTAAAAGATGCTTTTAAACAAAACAAGTCATTCATTTTTGCATAATAAAAAGTTATCCTTTTAAAAAAGAAATTGGAAGGAACAAGGAGCAGCTGGTGGATTCAAACCACCTACCTTTGAATTGATGAGCTGTGCATCTCCTTACCACTAGGGCACCAGTTATGAAAATCGTTCCAATCTGTATCATGAGTTAGGATCAACTTAGTTACATGGGTTTGGTTAAACTTTTTTTTCTTAAATTATTAAATTTTATTAGTATTAATGAACATTTACAGGGATTTGGGGTTTTCATTCCTTCATTGCTGTACCATTCTCTCTACCCTCTTCCCCAGTTTGTTCTTCTTCCCCCGCCCTCCGAATGTCTGTTTTAATTGTCCAATTGCCACAGTGCCTGTCAAAGTCAGTTCTGATTAATCTCCTTTGTCAGTATGTCCTTTGCCATTCCCTATCACTCCTCCCTGAGAGAGACTTCACCCTGATTCATAAGGGAAAGGGGATGGCGTATTCTCTTAGCTACTTCCTGCTGAAAAGGGACGCTGTGGGTTTCAGGGTGAAGATCTTCTCTCACTACTCTAAAGGGCCCCTTTGGCAGTAGGAAACACATAGACTATTATGGAGATTGATTTTGGAATTCAGATGCCCTCTTATTAATTGTGCTTAGCCGTACATGTTCATATCCTTGAAGATGTATCATGGGGGTGTTGCAACCTAGAAGACACAAATTTAACTAACCAGTTATAAGTACATGAGTCAAAAATTATGGAAAAGTAAAAGAACAGATTCTTTCATTGTTTTACAAACCCTCCCCCAGGTCCCCTCCACCATGTAACCATCGCTCTAGACTCCTGTGGTGACAGAAATACCTAGTCACATATCTCTTTTAAACAGTTTTCTCCCTCCTCTGTTTCAGTGCAGTATACATTATTGAACCCATCTTACTCAGTCTCTCCCCAACCCCGAGGTTAGTCCCATTCTACAACAGTGGCATCATGCAATATTTGTCCTTTTGTGACTGGGATATTTCACTCAGGATAATGTTCTCCAGAGTCAACCATTTTGAATAATATTGGATGAGTTCCTTGTTTTTCAATGCAGCATAGTATTCCATTGTGCGAATATACCACAGCTTCTCTAGCCATTCGTTTGTTGATGGACACTTAGGTTGTTTCCAACTCCTTGCTATTGTGAACAAAGCTGCAATAAACATGGGTGTGCATATATCTGCTTGGATGGTTTAACTTTTGTATTTTTTTTTTTTCATTTCCTCTTCAGTAGCTAGGACTTGGTAAGTTAATTGCTGGGCTGTTTGATACCAGCTGCTCCACAGGAGAAAAATGAGGCAATCTATTTCACTTAAAATATACAACATCAGAAATCTGATAAAAGATCATCATGAGTTGATATTGACCCAAAGACAGTAGGTTTGATTTTTCTGGTCTTCCATGTCATACTTCACCGTTTTTGGTCTTCTTTATGAATTGCTTTTACCTACTCCTCCCCTCACCCCCCATAATTTGCAGGATAAATGCACCAGTCTGCTGTCAGGTTTTGACATTGAAAATATCTTCTGATTAAATTACTATATTAATTTTGTCAATAGTGCCTTTCGATGAGCAGAGATTCTTCATTGGGTACAATAAGTGGATTTGTTTTAAAATTTTATATAATTTATTAGTTTGAAACTGATCATACCAGCACTCTTCACAAAAAATTAAAGCGTTACTGTTCTCTTTTCCTTTTGAGAGATAATAAATCTATAATCTGTGACTATATCCATTTATCTTTCTGGGCCACCAGTTCCACATTTATAAAATAAGTTTTAACTAGCTCATCTCTGATTAACTGGAATTCTAAGAATGTCTTAAATTCCCTTTTGACTCAATGAAATATTTCTATTGCATAAAAAGATAGAAGTTTGAGGTAAGGTGCAGAGACAGGAATCAGAAAGGTGAGTAATTGGGCTGTGAGCCTCCCAGTTACCCTGGACCAGCACAGCAAGCTGGAAGTTGTGGGAGTTGGTGCAGTTCAGTGCTAAGAGATTAACTCAGAGGTGGTTTTCTTCTCTGCCACTCAGAATCTGTGAACTAAAAGCAGGTTCTAGATTTCGTTTAACTCTGTTTCCGCATTTGAAAAATGGATGAGATAGTGATCACCATCTCATACATTGATGTAAGGATTAAGTAAAATTAAACCTCTTAAGTGAAGTGCTTTGCCTAGAGACTGACTTGAATAAGGGGTTACCAAGTGGGGATTGTGCCTATCCTCATTAGCAGTGGTGGCCCAGGAGAGTGTGTAAGGACCAAGAGTAAGAAAGTTGAATTTGAGACCCCAGAAAGTTAGAAGGATTTCCATTAATCTACACAAGGTGTAGATTCTTTTAAGTTTACCCTTGACAACAGAAGCCTGCTCTTTACAAATTGAGATGTAATCTAAAGACTTTCCAAAACATGATAGTAATGACCATTTGAGCAATTTTAGCCATGAAGGAGTCCTGTTGGCACAGGGGTTCAAGTTCTGTTCTTCTCTGTTCTTCTGCTAACTTAAAGTTTGGTAGTTTGAACCACCATCTATTCCATAGATACGTTTGGCATTCTGCTTCTGTAAAGATTTCAGTTGTGGAATCCCCATGGGGCAGGTTATTTTATCATTGTTATTATATACTGTCAAGTCTGACTCATAGTGACACTGTGAACCATGGATCAGAACCCTGCCCTACCCTGTGCCACAGTCACCATCTCTGACACACTTGAGCCCATTGCTACAGTCACTGTGTCAATCCATCTGGTTGAGTCTTTCTCTTTTATCTTGACCCTCCACTTTCCTAGCATGATGTCCTTTTCTAAGGACTGACCCTTCCTAATCACAAGCTCAAATTATGTGAAATGAAGTCTCACCATCGTTGCTTCCAAGGAGCACTCTGGTTTCACTTTCTCCAAGACAGACTTCTGCTCCTACCCTCCCTCCTTGGATTTCCATACACTTTTTCCTAATTATCTTTCTATTTCCACAATAATGGTCTTTTATAGTATTTGTATTTGTCTTTGTGAGACTAAGTTAATTCACTTACATAAATCTCTCTAGAATCTCCCAAGTTATATAGTAATTTTTCAAGTAATTGCTCTTGAGTGCTACATAGTATTCCATTGTGTGAATATACCACAATTTCTCAATTCATTCCAATGTGGTTGGACATTTGGGCTGTTTCCATGTTGTTGTGATGGTAAATAATGCTGCTATGAACATTGGTGCACAAATCTTCAATTTTGTCTAAGGTCTCATTTTCTCAGGGTATATTTCAAGCAGTGGAATTTCTGTGTTCAAATTTTTAGGAAATGCCAAACTGCCTTCCCAAGTGGTTGTACAATTTTACAATCCCACCAATGGTGTAAGAGAGTTCTTATCTCTTCACACCTTCTCCAACATTTATTACTTGCTGCCCTGTTAAACTCTGCCACTGCTACTAGGATGAGAAGGTATCTCATTGTGGTTTTGATTTGTATCTCTCTTATTGCCAGTGATTTTGAGACTTTCTTCATGTGTCTGTTTGCCGTCTGAATATCTTCCTCTAGGAAAAATCTTTCAATGTCTTTTGCCCGTTTTGTAATTGAATCCACCAGCTACTCCTTAGGAGAAAGACAGGAAACCTCTTCCCTTTCAATTTAATTTCCTTAAATCCTTTAAATATCTGTATGCTTGATCTCTGTCTTTCTCTAGGTCTAGAAGGTTGACAGCACAGAGTCCTTGGATAGAAAGAATGTGAAGAAATTGTACATTGATATTATCGATGTGATTTGTTTTGAGACATTTTTTTGCAGTTCTTGAGAGGTTAGAGCAGAGTGCATATACTGACAAAATCTGCTGCTTGCCTACATTTTGAGCCTTGAAAACAAATCCAGATGTCATTATAAAAATCTCCCCAGTCTCTTTTGTGATTTGCTGCAGTGCTAGGAACCAGTGCAGGAAGTCTTGCACAAGAACCAGCACAAACACAGGTTTTTGGAAATGATGGAGCTGCAGATCACTTTGAAGAACTATGACCCTCGGAAGGGCAATCCTTCTCAGGGACCCTCGGGCTTAATTCCACCCCACACCTCATGTTCTCAGTGTGTGTGCAGCACTGTGATGAAGCCAAGGCTGTGGACATCCCCCACATGGGCATTGAAGTATTGAGAAAACTCAACAAGCAGCAGCAGCTGGTCAAAAAAACTAGCCAAGAAGTACAAAGGCCTTTTGGCCTCTGAGTCCCTGATTAAGCAGATCCCAAGAAACCTAGGTCTGGACCTGAAAAAATCTGGCAAGTTCCTTTCTCTGCTTACCCACAATGAGAACATGGTGGCAAAAGTAAATGAGGAAGTCCACCATCAAATTCCACATGAAAAAGGTGCTGTGTCTGGCAGCAATTGTTTGCCATGGGAAGATGACAGATGGTGAACACTGTACAACATGTACCTGGATGTCAAATTTCTGTTTTCACTGTTAAAGAATTTGCAGAATGTTTGGACTAAGAGCACCATCGGCAAGCCCTGGCATTTGTACTAAGATACAGCTCAATGAATCTTGTTGTTGTTGTTGTTATGTGCCGTCGAGTTGTTTGTGACTCATAGCTACCCTATGTACAACAGCCCTAAACCGTGCTCTATCCCGCGCCGCTCTCATTGCCTCTGACACACCCATCCCGATTACCCCAGTCACTGAATCAATCCACCTCATAGAGGGTCTTCCCCTCCTGCACTGTCCCTCTACTCTACCCAGCATGATGTCCCTCTCTAGAGACTTGTCTCTTCTTACAACATGTCCAAAGTATGTCAGACGAAGCCCCAGAATCCTTGCCTCCAAGGAGCAGCCTGATTTAATCCTCTCTAGGATGAATTTGTTTTCTTGGCAGTCCATGGTACATTCAGTACTCTTCTCCAGCACCACAGCTCAAAGACGTCAATTCTCCTTCTATCCTCCCTAGTCATTGTCCAACTCTTTGATGCATAACAAGTGATTGCAAAAACCATGGCCTGTATCAGATGCACCTTAGTCTCCAGAGAGACACCATTGCTCTTGAGTACTTTAGAGAGGTCCCTAACTGCAGACTTTCCCATCTCAATACATTTTTTTATTTCCTGGCTACTGGTGCCAAGAGTGTTGACCGTGGAGCCGAGCAAACTGAAGCTATGAGCACTCTCAATCTCTTCGCCATCCACCCTGATGCTACCGATTGGTCCGGTGGTGAGAATTTTTGTCTTCTTGACATTGAGCCTCAGTCCATATTGAAGGCTGCAGTCCTTGACCCTTCGCAGCAAGTGCATGAGGTCCTCCTCAGTTTCAGCGAGCAAAGTTGTGTCATCTGCATAACGCAGATTGTTGATAGATCGTTCACCAATCCTAACGCCATGCTTCTCCTCATAGAGCTCAGCCTCTCAGATAATCTGCTCTGCATATAGGTTGAAAAGGTATGGCGATAGGATGCATCCCTGGCGTACACCCTTCCCAATTATTTTTTTTTTTTGACTGGCGACCCTAGGCCATTTTATTCCTTCCTGAACCAGTTTTCTCATCTGTAAGATGGGAATAATGTAGCACTGATTTCATAGATTCGTGGAGAGTAAATACAAGTAATGCAAGGAAAACACAGCATCTGGCCCAAGCTAAAATGATAAACATGAAACCATTTATGGCAGCGCGTGCAGTGAATCAGGGTGCCCTCACATCTCAGGGTTAGAACTGAAACTGTGTCATCCGTAGACTCCCAACAAATGGCACTTGTAAACGCAGGTCTCTTCCGAGGTGGAATGTTCAACACAGAAAAGTCTAGGTTTTTGCTACTTCAGTGTTCTCTTGGCTTCTGAGACACAGAAGCTACCTCCACGTGTTTCTTCAAGTACATCAAGTTCACTGTCAGTAATCTTTGCAGCTGTTCACTATGAGACAGCTGACAATGTTCAGTTGCCTATATGAAGAAGAAAAACAGTTTTGACCTTTCCCCTTCCCCCAACAAGACCCAAGAGTTTAATCCTCAAACTTGATGGACTTGGAGGCATTTCTGTCGATATAGAAGACTTTGTCCAGGGTTCTGGAGAAGCTGAGGCCGGCCCCTCGGTTGAACTTTCGGCTCATGGCCCGGTCGTAGTCCTGCTGCTGGTTCTGCTGCAGGGTATTGGCCTCCTCCTTGCTGAGTGCCGTGTTGGGCCTTGAGGTCACACTCGGGGGATGGCTGACCAAGAGGGAATGATTTTTAAAGCCACCCATCAGTTTGAGAAACTTCAGTTTCTGGTCCTCGGTTTCAAATCCCTCAGTGTCCCACTGGCCAAACTTGGTTCCCGTCCACTCTTTGGTTTCAAAAGCTTCTGTCTTGCCTGACTCACGGTCAATCTCTTCTTGCAAAGCCTTTCTCCTCACCTTGTCTAGGCATGCCTCATCCGTGTTACCCTTCTTCTCCAGGACCACCTCTAGGTTGGGGTCAGGCTCCTCCTCATAAGGTTCTCTCAATATCTGGCTGTCTTTTCTCTTCTTTTTCTTCTTCTTCTTCAGGGCCGACTCCTCCATGCCTAGAGGTTCTGTCTGCTTCTTGGATTTGCTTTTCTTCTTCACGGGGGTTCTGGACCCATCTCCTACTGGGATGTATTCCAGAAACTCGACTTTGGCTCGTTTCTTTTCACCCCCTTTCCCCACGGACTTGAGGCTTGGAGGTGGCTGGCCACGTCTCCCTCCTGGTACATCTTCTTCTTCTTCTTTATCTTGACTTGGTGTGCCCTGGGGCTCCCCTGCTTCCGTTTCTGCCCCAAGGCCACCAGCTCCTCACTCACCCTCCGTGCACAAGCAAAGGTCTCATCCCTGGCCTCCACAGGCCTGGGGTCCTGGACCATGAAGGCCACGCTGTCCTGAGTGCATTTCTCCTTCTTGTGTTTTTTGACCTTCTTGACACCTCTGATACCCTCTTTGGCTTGTCCAGGGCTCAGGGAGGTCTCTGCCCCTAGTCCGTGGGACATAGACAAGGGCCTCCTCTTCTTTTTCTTCTCCCCACTCGGACACTCAGTAGAATCAATGATCTGCTTCCTGGAGCTGGGTGACCTTTCTGCCCGCCTGGCTGAAAGCACAGTTTTGGGTTCTAAATAGTGTTCACTAAGAAGTTTCTTTTTCTTCTTCTTTTTCTTCACTAGAGGCACTTCAGGTACCTGGACCACGTTGTTACAGTGGGATGGACCTCTCTGAGGAGAAACTTTGGTGAGATAATCATCTTTTAGACCTAAATAAAAAATCTCTGGCTCTTTGACCACTTTCTTTTTCTTCTTTTTCTTTTCTGAGAGCCCAGAGCCTGCATCTGCTTGCTGAGTCTTAGTGATCATTCCCGCTGCCTAGGCCTCCCCGCCTCCACCCCTTCCCAATTTTGAACCATGCAGTGTTGCACTGCTCTGTTCTGATGACTGCTTTTTGGTCCAAGTATAGGTTTAGCATTAGCATGATTAAATGTTCTGGGATTCCCATTCTTCTCAGAGTCAGCCACAGTTTGTTATGATCCATGCAGTCAAATGCCTTTGCATAATCAATGAAACAGATAAGACATTATTCTGGCATTCCCTGCTTTCAGCTAAAATCCATCTAACATCAGCTACAA
>NW_006399861.1:8681727-8683770 GCF_000299155.1 Elephantulus edwardii
TAAATTCTTCTGTATCTGCCAATTCCTTTCGGTACAATGACTCAGTATATTCCTTCCATCTTCTTTTGATACCTCCTGGATCGTTTAACATTCTGCCTAAAGTATCCTTGATTGTAGCAACTCGAGGTTTGAATTTGCTCTTCAGTTCCTTGAGCTTAAGAAATGCTGAACGAGTTCGGTCCTTTTGATTTTCCTACTCTAGCTCCTCGCACATTTCATTGTAGTATTTTGCTTTGTCATTCTGTGTTGCCTTTTGGAATCTTCTGTTCAGCTCTTACTATTATTATAAAAATATAAACAAAACCTCTCAAGCCTTGTTTCTAGGTTTTCATACAGACTTCTCTTGCCCTAGGCAAGTTCCTTTATCATTCACACATAATCTTTGAATTAGATAAGGGCTAGACTCCTTTGAACAAGAGTCTTAACACCAGGACCAACTTTTTAAAATAAAATTTTTATTTTATGCTGGTTTACTTACAAAGTTCATATACATTGTTTTTCACGAAGAATCTTTTCCATTTCCTTTACCCACCCCTCCCTCCACCCATCAAATTGTGGGACTGTATGATAAACCAACCCCCCCAAACCCCACCCCTGTGTGGATTGCATCTCAGTGTCAGGAAAGCGAAGATTCTTACCACTGGACCTTGACCATTCGTCAGTGTCATGAGAGGAGATTGACACTTTCAACAGCTTCATCTTGCTTCGATCCACTGGAGACACATTGCACTGATAAAATCTGCAGCTAGGGACTTTTCCAAATTGTTGAGGAGTAGTGATGTCAGTTTGAGGACTAAGGTGTGTCTGATTCAGGCCATAGTCTTTCTGATTACTAGCTATGCCTCCCAGAGCTGGACAGTGAATAAGGATGACTGAAAAAGAATTGACGCCATTGAGCTGTGGTGTTGGAGAAGAGCACTGAACATGGATGGCCAAGAGAACAAACAAATGTGTCTTGGAGAGGGTACAGCCATAGCGCTCTATGGAGGTAAGAATGATGAGGCTTCACCTCACAAACTTTGGACATGTTGCTAGGAGGTGCTATTCCTTGGAGAAGTATGATGTTGGGAAGGGTAGAGGGTTGGCAAAGGAGAGGAAGACCCTCAACTAGATAGACTGATACAGGGAGTGCTGCATTGGGCTCTTGTGTGTAAGGAAGTGTGAGGATGGCACAGGATAGAACAGGGTTCAGATAATAGGGTCACTATGAGTCATGCTCAACTTAAAGACACACCTAATGACAACAACCCCCACCCGACCCCCACTCATCATCACCCCTCTGCTCCCACCCTTCCCCCCTTGGGTCCACACATACATTCTACAATAATAGTCTTAAACAGTATTTGTCCTTATGAGACTGAGTGAGTTCACATACATAATGCTTTACAGGCTCTTCCAATAGTATTCCATCGTGTGAATGTACCATAATTTCTCAATCCATTCCAATATGGTTGGATATTAGGGCTGTTTCCATGTTCTCATGAAGGTGAATAACGATGCTATGAACATTGGTGTACAAATGTCCATTTGTGCCTCAGTTCCCATTTTCTTGGGGTATATTCCAAGCAATAGAATGGCTGAGTCATGTGGAATTTCGATGTTCAGCTTTTTGAAGAAATACAAAACTCTCTTCCAGAGTGGTTGTACCATTTTAAATCCTGCCAACGATGTATAAGAGTTCCTATCTTACCACATCCTCTCCAACATTTTTTTTTGCTGTACTGTTAGACTTTGCCACTGCTACTGGAGTGAGATGGTATCTCATTGTAGTTTTGATTTGCATCTCTCTTATTGCCAGTGATTTTGAGCGTTACTTTATATGTCTGTTGGCCATCTGAATATCTTCCTCTTGAAAAGTCTTTCATGTCTTTTGTCCATTTTGTTATTGGGTTAACAGTCTTTTTCTTGTGGAGACCCTGTTGTTATTGTTGTTGATATATGCCGTCGAGTCGTTTGCGACTCATAGCGACCCTATGTACAACAGCCCTAAACTGTGCTCTATCCCATGCCACTCTCATTGCCTCTGACACACCCATCCCGATT
>NW_006399861.1:8684975-8692582 GCF_000299155.1 Elephantulus edwardii
GTAGTTTCCACACTCAGTTGGGTTGCCCTTCTTTGGGATGGGAACAAATATAGACCTCTTCCAGTCAGCTGGCCAAGTGGTTGTTCTCCAGATTTCTTGGCACAACAATGGAGATCCTGTAGGAGTCGATAAACTTTTGAAATGAGATCCATGTATGAAATGGTACTGCCAAATGTCTTTTCCCAGTCACTCTGTTGGAAAAATGTATTGATGCACACAGGGATTTAATCTTTAGAAAGTCTCATTCATCAATTTTATCCTCTGCAGATTTTGTATTTCTGACTGTATTTGGCAATCTCTTTATACCATAGTCCTGGGCATTTAAGCTTGATCTCATGAAGCAGTCCTCAGAACAGAGTAGGAAAACACTGCATGGTTTACAATCAAGAAGGGAGTACATCAGGGATGTGTCCTGTCTTCAAGCCTTTTTAATCTATATGCAGAACAGATCATTCAGGAAGCAGGGCTTTATGAGGAAGTATGCATTATCAGGATTGGAGGAAGACTCATCAACAACTACATTATGCAGATGATACAATCTTGTTTGCTGAAACTGAGGAGGACCTGAAGCGCTTGCTTCAAATGGTCAAAAACTGTGGTCTTCAATATGGATTGAAGCTCAACATCAAGAAGACAAAGATTCTTACCACTGGGCCAATTGGCAACATCATGATGTGTGGAAACGAGATTGAGGTTGTTAACAGGTACAGCTTGCTCGGCTCCACAATCAACACTCTTGGCACCAGCAGTCAGGAAATCAAAAGACAAATTGCATTAGGTAAATCTGCTGTCAGGGACCTCTCTAGAGTACTGAAAAGCAATTATGTCAGTCCAGAGACTAAGGTCTGCCTTATCCAATCCATGGTTTTCACAGTTGCTTGCTATGCATCAGAGATCTGGACAGTGACTGACAGAAGAATTGATACCTTTGAGTTGTGGGGCTGAAGAAGTCTTGAACATACTGTGGACTGCCAAGAAAACCAATAGGTCTGTCTTGGAGAGGGTGAAATCAAGTTTCTCCTTGGAGGCAAGAATTTTGAAGCTTCATCTCACATACTTTTGGCATGTGGCCAGGAGGGACCAATCCTTAGAGAAGGATGCCAAGCTCGGAAGAGTGGAGGGGTAGTGCAGGAAAGGAAGACCCCGGGTAAGATGGATTGGTGCAATAACGAGGGCCATTGGAGTATGTGTCTTGGAGTCAGTGAGACTGGCTCAAGAAGGGCAGGCTTTAGAGCTATTGTATATAGGGTCACTAAAAGTTGCAGGCAACTCAACAGCACATAACAGCAAGCATCTTGATCCTAGTTTATCTCTGATGAACTTTATGGTTTTGAGCTTTTTGAGTTGATTTTTGTGTATATAGTGTGAGGTGTAGATCTTGTTTCAGCTTTCTGTGGGTAGTAGTCCAGTTTTGCCAGCACTAGTTATTAAACAAGTTTGTCATTTCCCCATTGGGTAGGTTTTATTTCCTTGTCAAATACCAGTTGACCATAGATAGCTGGATCTATTTCTGGGTTCTCAATTCTGTTCCATTCTGTGTGCCTGTCATTGTACCAGTACCATGCTGTTTTAGTAATACTGCTGTGTAGTAGGTTTTGAGGTAAAGGGGTACTTGCCTCCCATTTCATTTTTGTTTTTCAGAAGAGTTCTGCTTATTTGGGGGTCTCTTTCCTCTCCAAATACACTTGATAATTTCTCTCTCAAACTCCTTGGAAAATTAATTTAGTGTCTGTATTGGGATTGTGTTGAACATGTAGATTGCTTTAGAGTGGGGTTATCATTTCCACAATACTGAGCCTTCCTATCCATGAACAGGGCACTTATTTTCCATTTCTTTAAGTTTTTTACTTTGTCTTGCAGAAATATTCTGTAGTTTTCTTTGTACAGGTCTTTTGTGTCTCTACATAGGTTCACTCCCAAGTATTTCAATTTGTGGTTGGTTATTATAAATGGTATTGCTTTCTTGATTTCCTTCTCTGAGTTCTCTTTGTTACTATAGAGGAATCCTGCTGATTTGGGGATATTTATCTTGTATCCTGCCACTCTACTAAATTTGTCTACTAGATTCCTTTTAAAAAATTTATTTTAATGATAGTTTACAGAGACTTTGGATTTCCATTCATTCATTGTTGCACTTTTCTCCCTGCCCACCCCTTCCCCCAATTCGCTTTTCTTTTTGAAAAGTAAAAGAAAAAATCTTTCTTTGTTATTCAGTCCCTCCCCCTAAGTCCACTCCACTATGCTACCTTCATTCTGGACTCCTGTCATAACATTGATCTAATCATATATCCCTTTTAAACAGTTCTTTCCCTCATCTGTTTCAATGCAGTATATATTATTTATCCCATCTTACTAGATTTAACAGTTATTTTGTTGAGTCTTTGGGGGTTTTGTGTACACTATCATATCATCTACATAGAACAATAGCTTAACCATCTCTTTGCCCATTTGTATGCCTTTTATTTCCTTCTCTCTTCATATTGCCCTAGCAAGCACTTCCAGTACAATGTTGAATAGAAGTGGTGACAGTGGGGATCCTTATCTGGTCCCTGTTGAGAAGGAAAATTATGTTAGTCTTTCTCCAGAATGATATTGGCTCTTAGTTTTGCATATATACTTTTCACTATATTGAGGAAATTCCCATCTATTCCAATTTTGCTGAGTGTCTTAATCAGGAAGGGTGTTGAATTTTGCTGAATACCATTTCTGCATCAATTGCAATGATCAGATGGTTCTTGTTATTTGCTTTGTTAATATGGTTAATTATGTTTATTGTTTTTCTGATTTTGAACCAAACCAGCATGATTTTTATTGACATAGCAACAGTCCACTCATTTGGTCAGCACAACTCCCTGCATCAAAGAAATAAAGGCTTGGATTCTCACAGACTGTACTAGATTTAAAAATGTCCTTAAGTTTGCCCTTTTTGTTATATCTCCATTCTCATGACTACAAATAACCTGCATATCTGTAAAGACTTGATAACCACTTTGTCACCAAAGAAGATAGCTTACACAGTGTATGAGTAACAGTTGGTGGAAAGAGGAACCCTTTACTAACCCTTTGTATTAGACACATAACTGCAGAGCTATAACAGTTACCTGAGGTAGTATTGCTCTGATCACAGGCTCTCTGTTTAGTTTCTTTTTCTTTTTTCTTTTCTGTTTGAGTTCTTTTTTTTTTCTGTTTGTGGTGGGGTTTTTTCCTGTTTTTATTCTGTTCGCGTTTTTTTTTTTTTTACACAGTGTACCAAATACAAATTACTTTTCTGGACTCTTTGAAATTAGTATCTTTTTCCCTACAACATGATTCCTTTGAGCTTTGCCTGCTTGTTTTACCTCTTTTATAGAACTTGTCATATAGAATATGTCCTGCTAATTGTGATGTTAACAGTTTATTTTTCAAAATGGCTTTCCTAACCATTCCTGGTTTTGTCATGTGAATGGGTAGGAATATGCAAATATGGGATTTTAGCTTTTCCCCAAGGAGATTGACTTGACTAGCTAGTCAGTTGAGCTCATTAAATTGGGCTGACCCAGCAGCAGAATTGGAGGATCTTCCCCACCAGCAAAGAAGCAAGATAATGTAGCCCCTCCTTCGAGGTCAGAGATTCTTGCATCAGCAAGACTAAGGCCTTTAGGAGCAGCAGCAGCAGCAGCCACAGAAGAGAACCAGAGACCTGATAGGGGACAGAGCAGACCTTGGGACTGCTATGCCATGTAACTGGAGCCAAGAGCCTATTGCCCAAGTTTGTTGGAGGACTTGGGAGCTTAAGAGGAGAGCCATAATCACAGGACTGAGAGCTTTGTTAGCACTGGCCTAAAGTCACTATGCACTTGTGCACCTGCAAGCACATTTTGGAACCTGTCCTGACTGTATTCTGCTACTAGCCTTTTAACTTCCCTAATATGGTTCTGTGTAGCCTTTGAGCTATCATATTGGGTTCTGGACATACTAAAGCAATAAAATTGGTGTTGGGATGAGTAGAAACAGGTCTGGGAATGTGGAGGGCATGTCTGATCTATGGGAATTGGTTTCATGCTGTTGATATTGTTGACAGGGAGAGTTCCCCTTTGTGAAGATGGTTAAGGTCAATTATGGCAGTCCTTACTTGGCCCTTGCTGTTTTTACACTTACTAATATCACTTCTGCTCATCCTGCCTCATTAACATCATAAAGGTTAGGATCTATGATAATAACATATAGGACAATTACATTAGATCACAATTCACTGCATAACAGGATCCTAGAGTTCAAGAAAAAGGCCTCATACTGGGAAAGGTGAATAGTTAGAGAGAGAAAAGCCCTTAACAAGATGGATTGACACAGTAACTGTAACAATGGGCTCAAGCTTATCAGAGGTCAGAGAATTGTACAGGTTTATAGGATCCCTATGAGTCATAGCCAACTCAGTGGCACCTGTCATTAACAACAGAGTTCAAGATCTGATTTTAATAAAATTAAAAAAAAACCCAACATCTGGCCTTCACACTTGTCATAAATGCTTAAAAAGAAAGTAAGTGTGTTTCTGCTTATGCTTCGCCCAAAAATATAATTTCAAAGAAAAGTGAAGTATTTATCTTTTAAGTGTTTAAAAGACCTCTTAGATGAAGAAAATTCTAGAGCTTACTTTATCATGAATAACAAAGTCCATCTAGGAAATACAAACCAACAATGCTAGTTTGGGAAGCTTGAAAGAGAGATCCTGAAAGCAGGTTACGACCTCAGAAGATGCAGTCCCTTTGAAGGCTGTAGACCTACCCATTCTGTGGCTGTGGCCTTTCTGCTTCCAGTGCAAGTTTTCAAGATAGATCTCAGGGAGGGTCTCTCATTCATCCACTCACCTGCACTTCAGCTGAGTCCTGACAGACACATAGCCGACCCTCTGGTAGGTTTTCTGTATGTTCACCATGTACATATTGTCTTTTTAGGCTTCCACTCTTACTTCTACAGTGTATACACCTGTTCAGTCGATATGCTGTAAATCACACGAAAAGGAAATTTCCCATCTTTTTCCTTGGAGCTGCTCATCGAGTCCTGCTGCCAGAGAGGCATAGTCTTCCTTTGGGTTAGCAGCTCAACTCCTCAGAAACTACACCAGAATTACCCTCTCAGAGAGAAGGGGCGAGAACATAAAGATCTCTCAGATTATCTTGTCCATGTCTTGAAATCTTTGTTCTCTTAGTTAAAAATGACAAGGAACCAAACAAACCATGCATCATACTGGCAGCCTTCCTTACTTTTGGATTGCTTTAGCCACAGAACTAAAATTTGAAAATGTAGTTGACACTTCTTTTCCCTCACTCAAATGACTGGTTCTATATATAATCCACAGTTTAACTCGAGCGCTGTTAAGCCCCCAGACAAGTGAACTAGGAACCCCAATTAGTTAAGCAACTGATTTTTAAAATATTTTTTCTGGGACTTTTCCCTACATTTTTATTTGTGATTTAAGTATATATTTACAAAGCAAATTAATTTGTTCTATAACATTAATGTAGATATTCACAATGTAATCACACTTCTCTCATTTCCTCCTTTTAATTCTGATATTTGTTCAAGCTAGACCTCTCCCTATCTTTCCTTTCTCTAGTGATACTGTGCTCATCCCTTTAATGGATATTGTCTTTCTCTTTACTCATCTTAAAGTGTCTTCCAATTTATTCAGTTTTACTCTCCTTTCTCAGTTTTTGCATCCCTGATAACAACCCAACAATGATTATTTCTGTGTATAAATCTTTTATACTCGTAATACTATTGCTCTTTGTGACTGACTTAATTGCCAAGATGTCTCTCAATGCATCCATATTGAACAATGTTTATTGAATTATTTATTACTTTACAATGTTGCACAGTACTCCATTTTGTGAATATACCATAGTTCTGTATTCTTTCATTTATGGATGCTTAGTTTGTTTCCATCTCTTTGCTGTTGTAAATAATGCTGCACTGAATATGTACATACACCTGTTTCTGCTGCCACAGTTACTTCTACAGTAACTGTTCAATCTATATGTTGAGTAAAAAATTTGAGAAACCAGACTATATGGAAAAAGATTGCCACATTAGGTTTGGAGGAAGAGTAATAAACAACCGGCATTATGCAGATAACACAATTTTGCTAGCAGACAGTGAAGACTTGAAGCACTAACTACAAAAAATAAAAAATGGATTGCAATTTAACATCAAAAAAGCAAAAATCCTCACCAATGGACCCATAGACCTTATCATGAAAAATGGAGAAAAGATTGTCTTAGTCAAAGATTTCATTTTATTCAGCCCCATAATCAACACTTATGATAGCAGCAGTCAAGAAGTGGAAAGACATATTGAATTCAGGGAGTCTATCAAGGGCCTCCCTTGAGTGCTGAAGAGCATTGATGTTAGTTTAAAGACCAAGGTGTTTCTGGTACAAGCCATGTGTTTTTATTTACTGCCTATGCAGCAGAAACACAGACATTCTTCAGGTACTCTCTGCTTTCAGCCAAGATCCATCTAACAATAACTACAATATCCCTAGTACCACAACCCCTTCTAAACCCAGACTGCATTTCTGGTAGTTCTTTGTTGATGTGCTGTTCCAGTCATTTTTGGATAATCTTCAGCAGAATCTTGCTTGCATGTGATATTAATGATATTGTTCAATAATTTTCACACTCTGTTGGGTCACCTTTCTTTGGAATGGTAGCAAATATAGATCTCTTGCAGTCAGTTTACCAGGTGATTGTCCTCCAGATTTCTTGACACAACTTGGTGAGCACATGTAGGGCAGCATATGTTAGTTGAAATATGTCAATTGGTATACCATCTATTCCTGGGGCCTTATTTTTTGCCAATTCTTTCAAAGCAGCTTGAACTTCTTCCTTCATCACCATAGGCTCATGAAACATGTTGTTTCATTAAATTCTTTTGTGTCTACCAATTCCTTTCTGACAATGACTCTGCATACTCTTTCTATCTTCTTTTAATACTTCCTGGATCATTTAATATTCTCCCCAAAGCATCCTTAAATATAGCAACTCGAGATTTGAATTTGTTCTTCAGTTCCTTGAGCTTATAAAATGCTGAGCGAGTTGTGCCCTTTTGATTTTCTGACTCCAGCTCCTTGTACATTTCATTGTAATACTTTACTTGTCTTCCTGTGCTGCCTTTTGAAATCTTCTGTTCAGCTCTTTAGTATTTTGGATTCTTCCCTCTGCTTTGGTTTCTTGATACTCTAGTGCAATATTTAGAATCTTTTCTGACATGTCTTTTCTTCCTCATCTATCTTTATAATGACCTTTTGCACTCTTCCTGGATGATATTCTTTATATCCTCCCACAACTCATCTGGTCTTCACTCATTGGTGTTCAAGGCCTCAAACCTCTTCCTGAGATAGTTTTGAAATTCAGATGGGACAGTCTCAAGGTTATATGTCTATGTGTATTTAATTGATTATGCAAAGGCATTTGGCTATGTGGATCACCACAAACTGTGGCTAACTCTGAGAAAAATGGGAATCCCAGGACACTTGATCAAGCTATTGTGAAACCTATACTTGGATCAGGGGCCAGTTAGAACAGAGCAAGGAATAAGACAAGAGAAAGACATTAGAGGTATACAAATTG
>NW_006399861.1:8692682-8693188 GCF_000299155.1 Elephantulus edwardii
ATAAATTTTTTAAAAATTTTATATTTGCAATGAGTAAATCTCTGACCTTGCAAAATTCTATTATATGATCCCCTGGTATCATTTGATTTCTCTCACCAAGTCTGTTTATGCTATCTTACTTTGTTTCCAACATTCACATTCCAATCTTGAGTCAGTGGATGTTGATTAGTGTTTGTGATGTCAAGGGTTTATTGTTCCAAGTGGCTTTTAGGCTAGCCATTTTTACTTTAATATTGCCACAAGGATGGCAGGATCATGCAAATATGGTGTTTCAGTCTATCCGTAAGGAGATTGGCTAGTCTCAAATGTTGCACATGTCCTTGTGGGCCAAAGATTTCTGTACCACTCAGATCACGCAGAAAGGAGCAGTGACAGCAGCCACATAGACAACCAAAGACCCAATATGAAACAGAGCCAACCTCAGGACCCGATGGAACCAGAACTAGGAGACTTCACACATGCTTGTTGGAGGGCTGAGAGTGGAGGAGACATCCTAATTGGCAGGA
>NW_006399861.1:8693288-8702262 GCF_000299155.1 Elephantulus edwardii
ATGGATGAGTCCTATCCAGATACCTTTTCAGTCTATATGCAGAACAGATTATCTGGAAGGCTGGGCTGTGTGAGGAGAAACGTGGTATCAAGATTGGAGGAAGATTCATCAACAATTTGCATTATGCAGATGACACAACCCTGCTTGCTGAAACTGAAGAGAACCTGAAGTGCTTGCTGCAGAAGGTCAAGGAATGCAGCCTTCAATATGGATTGAGGCTCAGTATCAAGAAAACAAAGATTCTCACCACTGGGTCAATTGGCAGCATCATAATGGATGGTGAAGAGATTGAAACTGTTAACAGCTTTCATTTGCTTGACTCCATAGTCAACACCCTTGGCAACTGCAGCCAGGAAATCAAAAGACATATTGTGATGGGGAACGTCTGCAGTTAGAGACCTCTCTAAAGTGCTGAAGTGCAACAATGCCACTCTGGAGACTAAGGTGTGCCTTTTACTAAAGTGAGACTAAGGTTTTTGCAGTCACTTGCTATGTGTCAGAGCACTGGACAATGGCTAGGGAGGATAGAAGGAGAATTGATGCCTTTGAGATGTGTTGGAAAAGAGTATTGAATATACTGGACTGCTAAGAACACAATCAGGTTTGACCTATAGAGGGTTAAACCAGGCTGCTCCTTGGAGGCAAGGATTCTGAAGCTTTGTCTGACATACTTTGGACATGTTGAAAGGAGAGACCAATCCTTGGAGAGGGACGTCATGCTTGGGACGGTAGAGGGATAGCGCAGGAGAGGAAGACCCTCTATAAGGTGGATTGATTCAATGACTGGTGTAGTCAGGAAGGTGTGTCAGAGACAGTGAGATTGGCACAGGATAGAGCAGGGTTTAGGGCTGTTGTACATAGGGTCAACTATGAGTTGCAGGTAACTCAACAGCACATAACAACAACAATGCAACAGAAAGCTGGACAGAGAATAAAGATGGCAGAAGAACAATCAATGCCTTTGAATTATTATGTTGGAGAACAGTATATCCCAAAAGAACAAACAAATCTATTTTACAGGAAGTGCAACTAAGGTGCTCCTTAGAGGCATGGCAGGTGAAACTTCATCTCACATACTCTGGACAGGGTGTCAAGAGGGAGCAGTTCTTGGAGAAAATATGTTAGGGCTCTGAAAAGGGGGGAGGGGATGAGAGAAAAAGACCCTCAACAAGACAGATCGATGACACTATGACTACAACAATGGATTTGAGCATATCAGAGATTGTGAGGATGGTACACGATAGAGCAAGATTTAGATCTGTTGTTCACAGGGTCACTGAGAGTCATAATTATCTTGATGACATCTAGCAACATAACTATTAGGATTGCTGGATAAAATGGTATTTCTATTTCCACTTTCCTAACAAAGGGTCAAATGAGTAGTTCATTTTAAAAGTACCATTGATACATATTTTCATGAACAGTTTGTAGGTTCTGTCATTTGACATGGAAAATGAAATGCTATCTATTCAGCATTTATTCGTTAAAGAAACATTGCTGTGCAGGAGTACTAGATTGAGCCCCTGATCTTTTTGGTGTTTAGTGGGACACCACATTCGTCTGCTTTAAAAAGACAAAGAACCAAATGAGAATAGCCATCTGGGACCTTTCCCAGTTCCTCAGTGGGGAACTTTCTCCATCAACAACAACATCAACACAAAACCAATTCTCAGGAGGCCAGACATGTTCCCTACATTCCCGCACTTCTATCTACTCTTTCCAAAATGATCTTATTACTCTATTGAGTCTGAAATTCATTGCAAGAGTTCACAAAACCATACTAGTGAAGAAAAAGGAGCTGTAATTCAAGTTAGTAGAAAGAATACACTCACTCAGCCAGGACATCTTCCAAAATATACTAGCAGGCACCTCAGCCTTGAACTTTGTGACTTTAGTCCAGTGTTACAAAACTCACAGTCCTGTCAATTATGATTCTTCTACTTCACACACCAAGTCATCCTACAAACTTGGGCAGAGGCTCCTAGTTCTGGTTGTAAGAGGTAGGAGCCCCAAGTCCCGCTCTGTCTTACACCAAGTCTTTGATTCTCTGCTGCCCCTAGTATGGCTGCTGCTTCTGTAGGCCCTGATCTGACTGGCACAAGAATCTCTGACCCCAAACGACGTGTTGTATTCTCTTCTTCTTTGCTGGTGGTGAGCTTTTCCAATTCTACTTCTGTACCCATTCTATTTAATGGCAAGTCTCACTAGTCCTTGTGGATAGGCTCACATGCTGTACTCACATATTTCTGCCCATCCACATGGCAAAGTAAGTCAATGGCCAGGAAAGCCATTTTGAACAATAAACCATTAACACCACACCTGCCAGGGCTGGCATGCTTTGGCCCAGAACCTGGAAATGGAAGTCAACTAATATCAGGAATGGTTCATTACTTCAATCCCAAACCCAGAGTTTATATGTGATTTTAGGATGTTTTGAGGCCTTGCTGTCTTCTAGTAATTGTCACCTGAGCTCCATGGTGTAACAGCCAGCTTCCCCTTGCTTATAGGATTTGCCTCAACTTCCAGTCCCTTGTAGAATAAGCTAGTGTACCAATGAGTAGCTAAATGTGTGGCAAGTGCCTGGGACATGGGTATTTGGCATAGCAAGAAGCTGTTCTGCAATCCCAATCGTTCAAATCTACCCCCTGCTCCACAGGAGAAGAATGAGTAATCTCTACCCATGTGATTAACTGCCTCTAAAAACCTGCCGGAAGGTCAGCTATGGATTGATTCTGACTTGACAGTACAGAACAACAACATAGATTAAAAATAAATTCTTTTCTTCTACCTGATGCATGCTGCCCTCCTTAAAGAATCCCTCCTTTGTTTTTCTTTTAACTTTATGTTTAAGCCTCCTGTTTGCACTTAGAATATTTTTTAGTGCATCACTCCATTTTTTTTCTGACAGTTCATAGCATTTTCTTGTAGACTTTCCCCTTCTGAGGCTCTTCAGTTTCTTAATGAGCAATGTATCTCCTGTCTTTGCCTAGTTACCTCATCCAGGCTTCTCGCCATGGTTCACATGTTGTTGTTCGGTGCCATCTAATCAAGTTTGACTCATAGTGACCCTCTGAATAGCTGACCTGAACTCTATTTTATCCTACACCATCTTCATCATTCCTAATATACTAGAGTCCATTGCTGAAGTTGCCAAGTCAATCTATTTCATTGGGAGTCTTCCTTTCCTTCTTTGACCCTCCATCTTTTCAAATATGATGTCCCTTTCCAAAGAAAAGTCTCATCTAGTCCAAGGTATGAAAGACAAAGCTTTGCCATCTTTGCCTTTGCACCATTTCCAAGACATACCTGTTTGTTCTTTTGGCAGTCCATGGGATATTCAGTACTGTTCTCCAGCACAACCCAAAGGCATCAATTCTTCTGTCATCCCTTATTAATTGTCCAGCTCTCAAAAGTATCGCAGGTGATTGAGAAGCCCTTAGAAGACCTAAATCAGGTACAACTTAGTCTTCAAACTGATACCCTTGCTCTTTAGCATTTTGGAGAGGTTTCTGACAGCACACTTCCCCAATGCAGTTCAGCTTTTGATTTCCTGACTGCTGGTGCCTAGGGTGTTGATTGTGGAGCTGAGCAAGCTGATATTCTCAGTCTCTTCTCCATATTTCACGGTGCTGCCAATTGGTAAGGACCTTTGTCTTCTTGATATTGAGCCTCAACCCATATTGAAGACTGAAGTCATTGACCTGCAGCAAATGCTTCAAAGTCCTCCTCAGTTTCAGAAAACAAAGTTGTGTCATCTGCATAATGCATATTACTGATGAGTCTTCCTCCAATCCTGATGCCACATTTCTCCTCATGAAGTCCAGCCTCCTGAATGATCTGTACAGTTTATAGATTGAAAAGGTATGGAGACAGGACACATTCCTGACACATTCCTTTCCTGATTTTGTACCATGCAGTATTTCCTTGCTCTGTTCTGACCACTGCTTCCTGATGAACATTTCTGAGATCTCACAGTAGAAATCATTGAGAAAAAGGAACTGTGTGAAAAGTTGCTTTCTGTTACATATTTACTCCAGTGACTAACCATTTACTCTACCAAAGAACAACTCATTTCTGAGTTAAGAAGAGAACATTTCCTAACAGATTTGTGAGTGTGCTTATCTGCATGGAGACTTTCCCCTTATTTGCCTGTAGACAGGAAGAGTAGTCTCAATTCTTGGTGACTTGTTAGAAACTAGTGAGTTGCTATTAAATGCTGTCCACCCTTACAGTGGATTGATAAAAGAATTCAATGTGAACAAGTACCAGGTGATTCTAGAGTTGCTATTGAGTTCATTCTCACTCATAGTGATTCTGTATACAGAAAAACAAAACATTGTCTGGCCCTGTGCCATCCCCCAAATTTTTCCTATGTTTGAGCCCATTGTTGTAGATATTGTCAGTCCCTCTCATTAAGAGTCTTCCCCTTTTCTTCACTGATCCTTTGATTTACTAAGTATGATGGCACTGGTCCCTCCTAAAACATGCTTAAAGTACAGTAGGCTAGCTGTATGTCTTCCAAGACAAATGTGTTTATTCTTCTCACAGTCCATGATACATTTAACATTCTTTTCCAACACCATAATTCAAATATATACTTTTCTTCCTTGTTTGTTATCCAGCTTTTGCATGCATATGAGGCAATTGAAAATAACATGATTTGAGTCAGTGCACCTTAGTCCTCGAGATGACACCTTTGCTTGTAACACAGCTCTTTAGCAGATTCTCTCAGTGTGCTATATTACCAGATTTTTTTTTTACTGCTCTTTTCATAGACATTGATTTGTATCCAAGTAAAATTAAATAGTTGCCAACTTCAGTTTTCTCACCATTCATCACGAGGTTACTTTTTGTGTAGATGCAGTTGTACATACTTTCATTTCTTTGTGTTGAGGTACACCATGCAGAAAGCCTTTCATCTTTATCAGTGAGTGCTTTGTATCCTTTTCATTTTGAGCAAAGGTTGTGTCATCTCAATATCACAGGTGGTTAATGAGTGAGTCATAGAGTCTGTCTTCTCAGATTATTTGTTCAGCATAAAGAGATCCCCCCCTTTTTTGGTAACATTTTCTAGCATATAGCTTGAAAAATATGGTGAAAAGATCCAGCCCTGACACTTTTCTTTCCTTATTTTAAAGTACCCAGTAATCTCTTGTTCTGTTTGAGTGACTGCCTCTTGATCCACATGAGCACAATTATGTGTTACAAGATTCCCGTTCTTTATGAAGTTATTAATAATTTGTTATAATTCACACAGTTTAATGCTCTTTTTTGTAGTCACTAAGTAAACATCTTTCTGGTCTCTGTTTTAAACCAAGATACATCTAATATCAACAATGATAATAATCATTATATCTTCTTCTAAAGCTCGCTTCAATTTCTGGAACTTTCCTGTCAACATACTTCCCAATATAAAACCATGTTTGAATTATCTTCAGCAAAATTTTACTTGTGAGTGATATTAATGATACTTTTCAATAATATGTACTCTCTATTCCATCATCTGTCTATGAAATGGGCACAGCAATAGATCTCTTCCAGTCTGTAGCCAAGTAGCTGTCTTCTAGATTTCTTGGCATAACTGAGAGAGCACATGTAACACTGTGCCTCTTTGTTGAAGCATTTCATTTGGCATTCTATCAGTTTCTGGATCCCTGCTTTGCATCAGCACCCTCAATACAGCTTAGATTTCTTCCTCCAATACCATTGATTTGTGTGCTACCTCCTGATTGGTGAATATAGACCAATTCGTTTTGGTGCAATGACTGTTTTTCTTAGATGTGTTCAATACATCTTCTATTTTCTTTTTATACATCTTGCATTCTTCAGCATTTTGCCATAGAATTCTTTGGTATTACAACTTGAGACTTGAATTTTTTTTTTCTCTTTAATTCTTTCAGCTTGACAAATGCCAGTCATGTTCTTCCCTTATATATAGTGTTCTCAGGAGCCCAAGTAATACAGTGTTTTATATGCCAGCCTACTCACCAGAAATCATCTGTTCTAATCTACAGAAGAATCCATAGGAGAAAGATCTACTCCTATTTAGAGGCTAAGAAATCCAATGGAAGTTCACTATGGGACGGGACTGACTTGATGATAGTAGGTTTGGTTTTAGAGAGGTTTATGATGTCCTTCATAGGTTCATAAAGTTTTCAAAGCCCTGTTATTTTGGAAATGTGTAGCCAGTCCTTCTTCCTAGTGTATCTTCATTTGAATGCTTAACTTTAGTGCAATATCTGACAGACAAACATTTTACCCAAAAGAACAGATGAAAGATTCCTCTCCATTACAAAAGTAACAGATTGGTTTAGTAAAGTTCTCCCCAGCATGTGTCATGGTCACATCCTGTCCCTGCTGCCACCTGCTCTACCAACACTCTCCTCCATCTCCTGGCCTTGCCCCACCAGCACTCCCCTTTCCCTCTCCACCCCCCCCCAAATAGCCCCTGATATGATGGCTCAGGCCTTCAGTCACTTCTGTCCTCTCATTATCTGTTTGCTCTCCAGTGATGATGGCACAGCCATGGTGGGATCTCCTCTTCTCTTGTGTAGTGGTGGTCTTCTCTTGGTTGATCGAAGTCCCCAGGATCCAAATGGATCCTGGCTGAAAGCAAAGAGTACCTATTTGTGTTTTATTGACTATGCAGTGGCATTTGGCTATGTGGATCACAACAAATTGTGGCTAAAATTGAGAAGAATGGAACTCTAAAGCACTTGATAGTACTCATGTGAAACATATACTTAGACCAGGAGGCTGTCATATGAACACAGCAAGGAAACACTGCATGGTTCAAACTCAATAAACGAGTGCATTAAGAATGCGGCCTTTATCCATACCTTTTAAATCTGTGAGCAAATCATTTGGGAGCATGGACTTTATAAGGTGGAGTGTGGTATCAGGACTGAAGGAAGACTCATCAACAAGCTACCTTATGTAGATGACACAACCTTGCTTGCCAAACCAAGGAGAACCTAAAACATTTGCTGCAGAAGGTCAGGAACTGCAGTAATCTATATAGATCGAAATTCAACATCAAAATTCAAAGATTCTTACCTCAGGGCCAATTGGAAGCACCATGATGGAGAAGAGATTGAGATTGTGAACAATTTCAGCTTGCTTGGCTCTGCAATCAACATCCTTGTCACCAACAATCAGGAAATCAAAACACAAGTTTCATTGGAAAAGTCTGCTGTCAGGGACCACTCAAGAGTGTTGAAGAGCAGTGATATCAGTCTCAAGACTAAGGTGTGCCTGGTCTAGGCCACGGTTCTTTGCAGTTACTTACTATGCATCAGAAAGCTGGACAATGACTAAGGATAACAGAAAAATAATTGATGCCTATAAGTTGTGGTGCACCTGTATCTCACTTACTTTGAGTATGTTGGAGGGCGACATCATGGTTGATGATTAGCATGGAAGAGGGAGATGCTGAATAAAATGGATTGTCACAGTGACTGTGGTAATGGGAACAGGTATATCAGAGACAGTGAGATTGGCTTGGGTTAGGGTGGGGTTTAGAGCTATTGTTCATAGGGTCACTATGAGTTGTAATCAACTTGATTGCACATAACAACAATGACAACTCATCTGATCTGCAGCCATGAGTGTTCAATACTTAAATCTATTCTTGAGATGGTCTCCAAATTTTTGTGGAATATATTCAAAGTTCTATTTTGGTTTTTGTTTTCATTTTTTTTTAGTCTCTGCATGAACTTAACTATAATAAACTCCATAGTTAGCGCATTGTTGTTGTTGTTATGTGCCATCGAGTCACTTGTGACTCATAGCGACCCTATGTACAACAGCCCTAAACTCTGCTCTGTCCTGTGCCAATCGCACTGTCTCCGATACACCCACGCCGATTACCCCAGTCACTGAATCAATCCACCTCATAGAGGGCCTTCCCCTCCTACGCTGACCGTCCACCCTACCAAGCATGATGTCCCTCTTTAAGGACCAGTCCCTCCTTACAACATATCCAAAGTATGTTAGATGAAGGCTCAGAATCGTTGCTTCCAAGGAGCCACCTGGTTTGACCCTCTCCAAGACTAGGCCAGAAGCTGATTGTGGAACAGCCCACTCATATGCAAGTTCAAGCTGAAGCTGAAGAAAATGAAACCGAATCTATGGGAAAAATATGACTTTGAGTCTATCCCACCTGAATTTCAGAACCATCTCAGGAACAGGTTTGAGACCTTGAACACTAATGAGCAAAGACCAGATGAGCTGTGGGAGGATATCAAGGGTATCATCCAGGTCATTGCAAAGACAGAAGAGGAAGAAAAGACCAAAATGGATGTCAGAAGAGGCTCTGAATATTTCCCTGGAGTGCAGAGAAGCCAAAGCAGAAGGAAGAATTCAAGATACTAAAGAGTTGAATAGAAGATTTCAAAAGGCAGAGTGGGATGACAAAGTAAAATATTACAATGAAATGTGCAAGGAGTTGGAGTCAGAAAATCAAAAAGGCTGAACTCGCTCAGCATTTATTAAGCTCAAGGAACTGAAGAACAAATTCAAACCTCGAGTTGCTATAATCAAGGATGCTTTAGGAAGAATATTTATTGAATGATCCAGAAAGTATTAAAAGAAGATGGAAAGAATATATTGAGTCACTGTATCGAAAGGAATTGGCAGACACAGAAGAATTTAATGAAACAACATGTGAGCAAGAGCCTATGGTGATGTAGGAAGAAGTCCAGGCTGCTTTGAAGGAAATAGCAAAAAAATAAGGCCCCAGGAATAGATAGTATACCAATTGAGTAGCCCATAGTTGCTCCATAATTAGCCCCTGTCTTTATTCTGATTGATATTTTGTTTTTCATTATCTCTTTCCATAGATGTGGTTGATTTGATTCTTGTGTTTTCCATCCAGTGATGGGATAAATTATGTATACTCAATTGAAACAGATAAGAGAGAGAACCGTTTTAAAAGGGATACATGATTAGGTATTATTGTCATGACAGGAGTCCA
>NW_006399861.1:8703554-8712865 GCF_000299155.1 Elephantulus edwardii
GCTTTTTGATTTCCTGACTGCTGGTGCCAAGAGTCTTGACTGTGGAGCTGAGCAAACTGAAACTGTGAACAATCTCAATCTCTTCTTCATCCATCCTGACACTGCCAATTGGTCCAGAAAAACCAAATAGATGTGTTTTGGAGAAGGTAAAGCCAGAGTGTTCCTTGGAGGCAAAGATAATAAAACTTCTTCTCATATTCTTTGGGCATGTTGCTAGGAAAAGCTATTCCTTAGAAGGGGACATCATGCTAAGAAAGGTGAAGAGCCAGGAAAAGAGAGAAAGCCCTCCAATCAGGTGGATTGACATAGTGACTGCAGCAAAGGGTTCAAGCATGTCAGAGATTGTGAGGATGGCACAGGACAGGACAGGGTTCAGAACTGTTATTTATAGGGTTGTTATGAGCCATACTTAACTCAAGGTTATGTAACAACAATGAGAGAGCTTTGTAATACTAACCTAAAGCCACGAGGCTGAAAGTTGTGTGGCCTGTGAGCACACTTTGGAAGCTGTTCTATCTAAGAAATTGCATTCTGTTGACAGCCTGAATTGTAACCTGTTAACTTCATGAATGACCCCATAATGGTAAGTATGTTGCTGTGAAGTCTGTGTAGCTATTACAACAGTCTAGACACAGTAGGGCAGTAGGATTTGTATTAGAAATTAATAGAAACAGGAGTGGGAACATAGGGTACATGAACTCATTGAAATTGGTATTGTGTTGTATTGTATTGTATTTTGTATTGTATTGTATTGTATTGTATTGTATTGTATTGTATTGTATTGTATTGTATTGTATTGAAATTGGTTTTGTATTCTGAATGTTGTGGCAGTTTGACCTGGTGGAGTTAGTAGAGGTCCAGACTAGAGATTGGTAGAAATCTTCAATTTCTTCTTCTCCTACGCTGTCCTTTGACCCTTCCAAGCATGATATCCTTTTCCAAAGATTGGTCCCTCCTGGCTACATGCCCAAAGTATGTGAGACAGAGTCTCAAAATTCTTGCCTCCAAGGAGCAGTTTGGGGTCATGCCTTCCAGGACAGACTTGTTTGTTCTCTTGGCAGTCCATGGTATGTGCAATACTCACAATACTCTTCTCCAGCATCACAATTCAAAGGCATCAATTCTTCTTCTGTCATCCTTAGTCATAGTCCAGCTCTCTGAGACATAGCAAGTAATTGTGAAGACCATGGCCTGGATCAGGCGCATCTTGACCTCTAGGCTGACATCTTTGCTCATCAGCACTCTGGAGAGGTCTCTGACAGCAGATTTTCCTAATGCAATTCATCTTTTGAGTTCCTGACTGATTGATGGTGCCAAGAGTGTTGATTGTAGGACCAAGCAAGCTATATCAATCTCTTCTCAATCTATCATGATGCTTCCAATTGGCCCAGTGGTGAGAATCTTCATTTTCATGATGTTGAGCTTCAATCTATATTGCAAACTACAGCCATTGACCCTCTGCAGCAAATGTTTCAGAACTTCCTCAGTTCAGCAAGTAAGGTTGTATCATCTGTATAATGCATATTATTAATGAGTCTTCCTCCAATCCTGATACCACATTCTTCATAATAAAATCCAGCCTCTCAAATGATCTGTTCTGCATACAGATTGAAAAGGTATGGAGACAGGACACAACACTGACACACTTCTGTTCTGATTTTGAACTATGCAGTGTTTTCCTTGCTTTGTTCTGATGACTACCTTCTGGTTCAAGTAAAGGTTTTGCATGAGCACAACCAGGTATTCTGAGATTCCCATTCTTTTCAAGGTTAGCTACAATTTATTGTGATCCACACAGTCAAATGTCTTTGTGTAGTCAATGGAACACAGATAGACATTACTCTGTTACTCTCTGCTTTCAGCCAAGATCCATCTGACACTGGCAGTGATATCCCTAGTGCCACAATCTTTTCTAAACACAGATTGTATTTCTGATAGTTCTCTGTCAATGTACTGTTCCAGTCACATTTGGATAATGTTTGTGTGTGATATTAGTGGTATTGTTCAATAATTGCCATTTTCTCTTGGGTCACCTTTTTGGAATATGAATAAATATGGATCTCTTCCAGTGTATTGGCCAGGTGGTTGTCCTCCAGGTTTCTTGACACAACGTGGTGAGGACTTCCAGGGCAGCATCTATTTGTTGAAATATGTTAATTGGTATTCAATCAATTCCTGGAGGCTTGTTGGTTTCATTTTTCCAATTCCTTCAGAACATCTTTAACTTCCTCCTTCATCATCACTGCCTCTTGAACATAAGTTGCTTTATGAAATAGTTCTGTGTCAGCCAGTTCTTTTTGGTACAGTGACTGTGTGTACTCCATCCATCTTCTTTTGATGCTTCCTGGATCATTCACTATTTTGCCTATAGTATCCTTAATTATTTCAACTCAAGCCTTGAATTTGGCATATGAATTTGAATAATAGTTGTATTACTGATCTCCTTTATGGTTGCTGCTGTACATAGGGTCACTATGCATCACAGGCAACTCAACCAATAACATTCTGTGACAGGTTTGGAAGCAGGAATGGCCTCCACTTCGTAAACAATGCCTCCGGAAACTCTATGAACTTTGATAAATATTGATAGTGTAGAAGGGCTTCAGGCCTTTCTTTCATAGGGTTGCTATGAGTTGTGCTTGACTTGAAGACAATCAACAACAACTTATGGTTTCAAGGATATTGTTCTATCTCTGACAGAATTATACATCAGGATAGAACTTGAAATGTTCTTTTTGACACTGCATATTCCTCTTCAATTTGTCATTTCCAACATAATAGACTATGTGAACATCAGATTTCAAATGGCTAATACCAACCATTTTAGCTCATTAATGCATGAGATATCAATCTTTATGCATTACATTTCATTTTTTACAATTTTCTTGGATTCATTGTTCTTTTTTTTTTTTTTAATTTTTGGACATTTGTGTTTCCTTCCAAAGAAACAGGGGCAAGTGTCAGGTGTCCCACCCACCTCCCCCCACCAGCCAAATGAGTCCTTGGAAAAGGCCACTCTCCTCTTTAATCTTGAATAAATACTGGGCGACGTGCTGTGAGTGGAGGTGAGTGATGGCACTGAGCAGGCCTGGCGGGCGGGGACATCTCCAGGTGTGGGAAAGCGAGGACAGGTAGCTGTGGGCGCGCTGGCCGAGTCCCCCAGGGCTACCGGTTGCCGCAGGAGGGCCACCTACAGTTTGTCCAGGAAGTTGTCCAGGGCCGGGATGCCGTCCTTCAGGCCTTTGCGCTTGGCTGTCTCAGCCACCACCTGGCTGGGGCCGCTGGTGTTGTCGAAGGGGTCGCCAGGCAGGATCTGCCAGTGGTCGAACACGCACTGAGGGAAGGCCTGGCCACCAGTGTTGGACCTCAGGTCTGCTGTGAAGCCAAAGGACTCGTTGACAGGTAAGTAGGCCTTCACAACAAACATGGGGGTGCCAGCCACCTGGGACTCCTCGAATACATGCCCTCGCTTCCTGTTCAGGACACCGTAGATACCACCGACCACTTGCTCAGGACACTGAATCTCCACCAGGTAGATGGGCTCCATGAGGCGGGGCTGGGCAGTCAGCACGCTGGCGTAGAGGCAGCGGTCGGGCCGTTGGGATGTTTTGGCCGCCCCCGCGGTGGATGATGTCAGCATGCAGGGTCACACCATGGACATCAAAACGCACACCCCGCATGTTCTCCTCACACAGTGCCCCCTCCTTGGTGGCCCACTGGAAGCCGGCCACCACACTGTCCTTGATCTCATTGAGGTACTGCACACCCTTGGTGATGGATTCATTGTTCTTACGTTCCATCTTCTGATTAGTAAAGGATAGTTGCAATTCTTTTTTTCTCCTTTGAGTCATTCAATATTTGCAAATGAAGATCCTGAAAACTTTCCCCCGTCCAATATCAGCTACACAAGATGGACTGGCACAGTGATTGCAGCAGTAGGCTCCTGTATGTCAGAGATAATGAGGATGATACAGGATAGGACAGAATTCAGAAATGTTGTTCATAGAGTTGCTCTGAGTTGTACTTAACTTGATGGCACCTGATAATAGCTACTTTGAAGAGGTAGCTCTTCCACAGTTGTATTTCCATTGCCTTACAAGCTGACCAGAAGAAAACCACTAGCATGAAGTCAGTATCAACTCCTGGGAGCCCAGGAGATAGGATGCTGGGTTTCTGAAGCTCTAAAATGTATGGAAAGAGACTACTCATCTCTCTCTGATGGAGCATCTGGTGGATAAAAACTGATGACCTTTTGGTTAGCAGTCAGACATGTAAGACAAAATACTACTTTTTAAGAGAATGATATATCACCAGTGCTCTTGAGGGGCTCATCACATCAGATGTTGTTCCACTGCTATTCATATGCTTCATATACACAAAACAGATGGAGACATCTTTCTTCTTAGTCTGTCAAACCTCACTATCTCTGTTCTAATCCCATTTTTGTTATTTGCTAACTATGGGAGCTTTGTGTCTTTGTTTTTCCATAAACAAAAAGGGAAAATAACAGCACCTACCTCAAAGCATAACAAGGATTCTGTTATTTCATATGGACCATTGCCTGGCCATATAGCATCAATGTGTTAACTATTAATATTTATTGTTTATTAAAAGGCCTTCTTTATGTTGTTTCTGGAGGGGAAAGACAGAGACTAGGACAAACAGGAATACAATAGAGGCTTGAAAGCATGAAGGCAGGGGGCTCACAGCTGGAAGAACTGAAGCAGCCTCAAGCTATGCCTCTGTGTCTTTATTGAGAATCTTGGGAAGTAAATCATAAAGATAATTTTTTTTTTGTAAATGAAGCCATGTTTTTCTCCATTTTCAACGTAATGCTTAGCTCAGAAAGGAATTCATTCACAAGTATAGACCTAGATGCCTCTTGTCTGCAAGAAACAGCTCATTTCCTGTGATCTGTCACAAGAGGAATTCTAGCTTATATTTTGTGTTTCCTTCAATTCCTGCTTAAGCATATGATTTATCACATAATAATTGGCTTCCCACACTTGCCCCCTTTTGTTTTTATCATAAGTATGTTGTCATCAGGGCAACTATGACTTCTTTTTTTTTATTTGTTCCTGTTTGGTTTTGTTCTCTACATCCTTAATAAATAAACCAAAATTAAATAAAATAAGATATTCTTGGACCAGGAGGCAGTTATCAGAACAGAGCAAGGAGACACTGCGTGGTTCAAAATTGGGAAGGGTGTACACCAGGGATGTGTCCTATCTCCATACCTTTTCAACCTATATGCAGAACAGGTCATCCAGGAGGCTGGGCTGTATGAGAAGTGTGGCATCAGGATTGGAGGACAATTTCTCCACAATCTGTGTTAGACAGATGACTCAACCCTGCTTGCTGAAACTGAAGAGGACTTAAAGCGCTTGCTACAGAAGGTCAAGGAATGCAGTCTTCAATACGGATTGAAGCTCAATATCAAGAAGACAAAGATTCTCTGGGCCAATAGACAGCATCATGATGGATGGTGAAGGGATTGAGATTGTAAACAGCTTTAGTTTACTTGGCTCCACAGTCAACATTCTTGGAACCAGCAGCCAGGAAATTAAAAGATATATTGCAATGGGAAAGTTTGCTGTTAGGGACCTCTCCAAAGTACTGAAGAGCAATGGTGTCACTCTGGAGACTAAGGTGAACTTGATACAGGCCATGGCCTTTTCAATCGCTTGCTATACATCAGAAAGCTGGACAATGACTAGGGAAGATAGGAGAATTGATGCATTTGAGTTGCAGTGCTGCAGAAGAGCATTAAGTGTACCATGGACTGCTAAGAAAACTTATAGGTTCATCCTGGAGAGGGTTACCAGAATTCTCCTTGGAGGCAAGGATTCTGAGGCTTCTTCTGACACATTTTAGACATGTTGCAAGGAGTGGACTGGTCTTTGGAGAAGGACATCATGCTAGGGAGGGTGGAGCAACAGCACAGGAGGGGAAGATCCTCTATGAGGTGGATCGATTCAGTGACTGGGGTAATCAGGGTGGATGTGTCAGAGATGTGAGATAGACACAGGACAGAGAAGGGTTTAGGGCTGTTGTATGTACAGTCACTATGAGTTGCAGGTGACTTGATGGCACTTAACAACAACAACAACACAGAAGTATCTCCAAAAATCTCTACATGATCAAAAGTATAATAGATCTGAGCTTGCAATCTCAGCACATCATATATAAGATTACTAGAATTTATTCCATTCAATATTATTCCACTTTCCTGCAGTAGTGCAAAACTGCGTAGTATTCCAATCATATTTTAATTTTGTCTTTGAGAAGATTGTAACTTTTCAGAATTTTGATGCCATGTTTTCACATAATCTAAGGTTTAAATACTCTGATACAAATACCTTTCAGCTGCAGCAGCGTGGCAGTAATGACAATTACCAAAACTACTATAATGGCAATTCTCATGACTTTTTTCCATCTTTTAATAATTGGGTTACAAAATGTTTTAAAATCATACTTTCAGGGAATGATTGTCATTTTTTTCTCCAATTTTACTTGCAACCATAATCCAATTCAGGATGTTAATATGTAAATATTTTTATTGTTGTTGTTAAGTCCCATTGAGTCATAGGCAACTCATAGTGACTCTGTAAACAAAAGTGCTCAACACTTGTGTGACTTTCATCCTTTCTCCAAGTTCATAGGGTTTCCAGAGGCAAGCCATTTCGGAAGTGGATCCCACTCTTGCTTCCAAGCTTGTTTTAATCAGGGAGGTCCACCAAACACTGTCTACCATGGGTAACCATTATCGCATTTGACACATCAGTGTCAGTGTTCACCTTCACAGCAACCACAAGTTACCTCTGTACGGCAAGTGGACAAACCAGGGCTATATGACCTAGAGGAATGTTTGAACAAAAACAATGAAAAACAGGCCTGAGGGCCTCAGATTAGAAGTCACCCTTTCTCTCCACTAGGCCAAATAAATACTTTTATTAGATAACAAAATAATAGAAGATATTTTTAAAGTATTTAGAAAACAATTTGAAAAATATAGTACTAAATTTGTAGAATTTCGTCTTAATGCAGTTTCCATTTTTGAACCTTTCAAAAATACATAAGATAATGAAGTACAGACTTGAATATAATTTATTTCATCTCTTTTAAATTTAAAGCTAGTAACACTTAATATGATTATGTGAATAATTTCTAATCTAAATAGATATCAAGAGGTGAATTGCATTGGAAAAGGCAACTGTGAGGGACCTTTCAGGAGTACTGAAGAGCAATGACGTTAGGCTGGAGACTAAGGTGTGCCTGATCCGGGCTATAGTCTTCGCAATTATGTGCTGTGCGTCAGAGAGTTGGACAGTGAATAGGGATGATAGAGAATTGGTGTCTTTGAGCTGTGGTGCTGGAGAAGAGTGTTGAATATACCATGGACTGCTAGGAGAACAAACAGGTTTGTCTTGGAGAAGGTGAAGGCGGAATGCTCCTTGGAGTCGAGAATTCTTAAGCTTTGTCTGACATACTTTGGGCATGTTGCAAGAAGGGACTGGTCCTTGGAGAGGGACATCATCTTTGACAGAGTGGATGGACGGCATAGGAGAGGAAGACCATTGATGAGATGGATCGATTTTGTGACTGGAGTGGTGGAAATGAGTGCATTTGAGATGGCTAGCTTGGCACAGAATAGAACGGAGTTTAGAGCTCTTGTACATAGGGTTACCATGAGTCGCAAGCAACTTGATGGCACATAACAACAAACAGATATATGTCTTAATGCACTTTCCATTTTCCATATATGTTTTTGGTAAGAAAAAGTACTGTAAACGTAGATACAGTTCCAACATTTCTCCTCTATGCCAAGATATAGTGTTATTAGCATGAGTAGTCATATATCCAGTGCCTTCCTTACACTAACTTAAAGTTTTGGTTGTTCTGTGTGGACGAGCAAAACCAACAAGGTTCCAATCAATGACGCTTCCATAGGAATTATTAATTAAAACTTGTTCTTGCTCTTCTCAACATTATTTTCAATGTATCTGTTCTCCAATAAAAGATAAAAAAGGCAACTGACTGGGAGGAACATTAGGATAACCTAAAGTTATGTTTCTGGTGTTTCTATGAAAACTATACTCTTGGAACATATACTAGAGAGATGTAATATTACCTAAAATTTTACACAGCTGTGCCTGAGCTTCTACTTTCAAACAGTGGGATACATGTCCAATGCTTATGGGAAAATTATCAGTGTCTACACTATAATTGTTTTTGGTCAAACATTCTTCAAGGTTGTATAGCACTGGTCTGTCAATTTGCTGTACAGAGGTAACTTGTGATTGCTGTCATGCGGTACACTGTAACACTAATGTGTCAAATGCGATAATGGTTACCCATGGTGGACAGTGTTTGGTGGAGCTCCCTGATTAAAACAAGCTTGGAAGCAGGAGTGGCATCCACTTCTGAAATGGCTTGCCTCTGGAAACCCTATGAATTTGGAGAAATGAGGACAGTAATACAATTATTCAGGTCCTTCGTTCATAGGGTCGCTATGAGTCATCTACGACTTGACGACACTTAACAACAACAACACTATAAATAGAAATAGTCATTCCTTCTTCATTAGATTTGAGAAGATCCCAAGTTATCATGGGGACTTGAGAGCTGTGAGTGTCATTATTATAAATAGGTACAAGTGCATCAAACCAATGGACTACATTTAATAAGAAAGGGTTAGAAATATATGCCCAATAGCTGGTATTATCTGCCATTCTACTTAGCCATTCTGCAACTTTATCCTTGTCAAAGTATGATATCTTTCAGCTCATCTTAGGGTTTCTCATCTCTAGATGGTACTCACAGTGTTAATGTGCCTGTAGAAATATAAGCAAATCCTTGACCCTAATGAATGCCAAATCCTTTTTTCCATTCATTGGTTAGAGGTTCTTTAAAATATATGTACTGATTCAATTCTTTGGATGATTGTACTATCCAGTGTCTTTCAGCTTGAGTTTCTCCTTTTTCATTAGTGTTAAAAATTTTTTTTAAGTAAATAAGGTTTTTGTAAAATTGTTTGAGGAGATGATATTTGTTCTATCCCATCTCCCCCATTTTGTTTCTTCAACTTAATTTGTATAGTCAAATTATGAAAATCTTCAGTAACTTTGGCAACTCAATGGTACATAACAACAACTAATAATTGATCTATTTTATATTAAATTCAGACATTGGTCCTGGAAGGCCAGAATGAACTTGAATATGAGTGATATGCATAGGAGATTCTTTTTGATGAATAAAAATTTGTAACATAGTAAATAACATACTAATAGTAGTATTCTGAGAAGGAATAT
>NW_006399861.1:8713856-8722647 GCF_000299155.1 Elephantulus edwardii
CCATTTTTCAATTGGATTGTTTACCTTTATCTTCTTGTAGTGTCTTTCTATATTTCTTGTGGTAAACTAATCATATTGTGAATCAGTAACTATATCCAAAGGAAAATTTTTATCTTGCAATAAGGTAATAATAGCATATAATTCAGCCTGTTGATCAGAAGTCAAATTAGTTTTAACTACTTTACCATTAGTATAGCCTACATAACCCATTCTATTTGCACCTGTATAACAAATATCTGCTTGCAAAAATTAAGTTTTTACTTTAGCTGATAGTATTCAATTAGTCTATTTACCTGATTTCTTTTTTTATTACAAACACTGAAGAGTTCCAAGGACTAGTAATTTTCTACTAATGGTTCTTAAATCAATTAGCCTAATGCTTCTAATTTCCCTTTTGTGAGGAGCCACTGTTCCACTCTGTAGCATGTTCTCAGAGGCATTATAATGAACATTCCACTTACATGTTGGAAAAACTGCTTTGTTTCTTAGTACTTCAGAAAGTCTTTTTTAATTTTATAGGTAGTCAATCGAGGGAATTCTACTTCTATGACACATCTTTTAATAGCTTTTATTCTTTATGTCTACCTTGGGAACTAAGTTGAGTTTTCTTTCTTATATGCTTCTAAAACTTCCAGATCTCCTTATCTATGCTGCTGTGAAAGACTTTGTGTGTGTTTGTCTTTGGCATTCCAGACTACCAAAGGATACAGACTATCCAGCTTTATGACCACCAAACAGTCTTTTAAAATTTTTTTTACTAATTTAGAGATTTTGATCGTCTTAAAAAAATTTCAGCTGCAGCTTTTAATTTATCTATTGCTACTCTTTAACTTATTCTTTGCTTACTTCATCTTCAAGAAATCAAGAGTTTTAAGTTAGCTTTATTCTTATATTTACTTTTTTTAGTTTACTGAAATTATCAGATTGTATGAGCTAAAAAACTTAAACATTAGACAAAAAGCAAACAAACAATGAAACAAAACCAGCAAATTTAAATAAAAAACAAAACAATCAATACAAACATACCATTCTGCTTTGGGCTTTAGAATCTCTCTTTTTTCTTTTTCTAAGCCATGTTTTAAATTGTAAATAATTTCCTGGAAAGAGCACTGTTTGGATCAACACATGCCAATTAAGAGAAAATAATAATTCAGGGTTGCGTCTTTCTAAGGCTGTTTCTAAAGATGACGTAGGCTGTTTCTTATCTTTGGTTTTAACCTTCTCTCATGTGTGGCAATTATAGAACAATGTCATTAATATCACATACAGGTCATATTCTGCAAAGATTATCCAAAAACGACTAGAACAGCACATCAAGAGAGAACTGCCTGAAGTGCAGGCTGGATTTAGAAGAGGCTGTGGCACTAAGGATACTATAGCTAACATCAGATGAGTCTTGGGTGAAAGCAGAGAGTATCATCGACTATGTAAAGGCATTTGACTTTGTGAATCATGACAAACTGTGGCTGACTCTGAGAAGAATGGGAATCCCAGAACACTTGATTGTGCTTATGCGAAACTTGTATCTGGAGGCAGTTGTCAGAACAGAGCAAGGAAACACTACATGGTTGAAAATTGGGAAGGATGTATACCAGGAATGTGTCCTATCTCCATAACTTTTCAACCTATATGCAGAACAGATTATCCAGGAGTCTGGGCTGTATGAGGAGAAGTGCAGCATCAGGATTGGAGGTAGACTCAGCAACAGTCTGCATTATGCAGATGACACAACCCTGCTTGCTCAAACTGAGTAGGACCTGAAGCACTTGCTGTGGAGAGTCAAATATTGCAGCCTCCAATATGGATTGAAGCTCACCATCAAGAAAACAAAGATTTTTCACCACTGGGTCAATTGGCAGAATCATAATGGATGGTGAAGAGATTGAGATTGTTTTTTGACTCTACAGTCAACACTCTTGGTACCAGCAGCCAGAAAATTAAAAGGTGGATTGCATTGGGAAAGTCTGTTGTCAGAGACCTCTCCTAGGTACTGAGGAACAATGATGTCAGTCTGGATACTAAGGTGTACCTGATACAGTCCATGGTCTTTGCAATTACTTGCTGTGCATCAGAGAGCTGGAGTAGGGATGACAGAAGGAGAGTTGATGCCTTTGAACTTTGGTGCTGGAGAAGAGTATTGAATATACCATGGACTGCTTAGAGAACAAACAAGTTTGTCCTGGAGAGAGTGAAGCCAGGCTGCTTATTGGAGGCAAGGATTTTGAAGCTCCGTCTGACATACTTTGGACATGTTGCAAGGAGGGATCAGTCCTTGGGGAGGAACGTCATGCTTTGGAGGGTGGAAGGACAGTGCAGGAAAGGAAGACCCTCAATAAGATGGATTGATTCAGTCACTGAGGTAAAGGGGTTAGGTGTTTTGGAGACAATAAGATTGTCATGGGATAGAGCAGGGTTTAAGGCTGTTGTCCATAGGTCTCTATGAGTCACAGACAATGTGACAGCATATAACAACAACAAAACAATGTAATATCACTTAATTCATATTCATTCAAAGATTCAACTATCTCTCTTTGCAAATTTTTTTTATTACGAGTACAGCCCTGCACAGACATCGTTACTATCCTTATCAAAGTCGATACAACTGAAATTCAACAGGTATTTGTTCTTTTCTATGTGCACTTTGTAAGTCTCTCATAACATTATACCAAGTTTTTAAATTTAACTGTGCTCTGCCTACTGGCTTAAACCACTAACAACAATTCTGTACTTACTAGAACAACTGCAAAAAAATATTTTTCTTTCACTTTTACCCATGAACTCCTAAGCACTTCATGATGGGGTGTTCTCTCTCACTCTTTTTTCGTTTCTACCTATGAGTTTTTTAGGCAGTTTACTTCAGATGGTAGGGAAATTCTCCATGAAACTTTTTTCTACTCTGTCTCTGAGTTTTAAGAAATTTATTAAACTTTAGAGGTGAAAAGAATTCTCATAAAACCTTTTCTATCTCTTCCCTTGAATTTATATATGTACAAATTCCATGGGTGAAGAAAACCTAATGAAATCTTTTCTACTTCTATCCCTACATTTCTAGTAAAGTTCAAGGTTTGAGGATTTCTTCATGACCCAGCCTTTAATTGTGCCAAAAATTTCCCTTACCCTGAACAAATTCCCTTTCAGTTTCCTGGTGTCTGCAAGAGAGAAAGAGAAAGACTACTGCCTCTTCAGGTCCCTGTCCAGGGGCCAAATTGTGGCTGAGGGGAAAGGCAGAAACGAGGACAAACAGAAATGGAGGAGGGGCCAGAAGATGTAAAGGTAGAGGGCTCACAGCTGGAAAAACTGGAGCAGCCTCAAACCATGCCTCTGTGTCTTTATAGAGAATCATGGGAAGTAAATCATAAGGAGAATTCTTTTGTAAATGAAGCTGAGTTTTTCTCCATTGTCAACCTAACTCTTTGCTCAGGAAGGAAGTAGTTGACAAGTATAGACTTTTTTGGGGGTGGGAGTGGTTCTTTTTTTAAAAAAAAAAACCCCAACATTGTTTTTATTTATACACAGGCCTAATCACTTCATGGGTAGGAGAAGTAGGAGAGATTTCTTTCTTAATTCAGGAGCCTCCACAATGTTGATCTTTTTTTACCAGATACACTGGCAAGTGGCATCATGGGTTTGGGAAACTCATGATAATGTTTAGTCTCTCTCTGCTAGAGCAACAAAGTGGGCATCAATCTCTGCTTCTGAAAGAATTTTGAACTTGGGATTTTCAACTGTAACTACTCCAGTCAATTGATAGCACAGAAGACAGGCATGTAATTGCCGTTTCAACTGTCTGTTCAAATGACCAATCAAATTTCTTCTTTATTTTTTTTTTCTTCAAGGAAGCTGGTTGACTCAGTTTGCTTAACTCCTGCTGCAGTGGCTTTAAACCCACAGTAGTACCCTGCAGGACCACTCTTGTACACCTGAGGACCTTGTTCTTCTTCTATACCAGTTAAGAACATACAACAGCCAAGAGGCCTCATTTCAATGTTCTGTGTGTGGTGTTGTTGTTGTTGTTATGTGCCATCGAGTCGCTTGTGACTCATAGCGACCCTATCCACAACAGCCCTAAACTCTGCCCTGTCCTGTGCCAATCGCACTGTCTCCGACACTCCCATCTCGATTACCCCAGTCACTGAATCAGTCCACCTCATAGAGGGCCTTCCCCTCCTGTGCTGTCCCTCCACCCTCCCAAGCATGATGTCCTTCTCCAAGGACCGGTCTCTCCTCACAACATGTCCAAAGTATGTTAGATGGAGCCTCAGAATCCTTGCCTCCAAGGAGCCACCCGGTTTAACCCTTTCCAGGACAAATCTGTTTTCCTAGCAGTCCATGGTATTCTCAGTACTCTTCTCCAGCACCACAGCTCAAAGGCATCAATTCTCCTTCTATCCTCTTTGGTCATTGTCCAACTCTCTGATGCATAACAAGTGATTGCAAAGACCATGGCCTGTATCAAATGCACCTTAGTCTCCAGAGAGACACCATTGCTCTTCAATACTTTGGAGAGGTCCCTAACAGCAGACTTTCCCATCCCAATAAGTCTTTTAATTTCCTGGCTACTGGTGCCAAGACCGTTGACTGTGGAGCCAAGCAAACTAAAGCTGTGTACAATCTCAATCTCTTCACAATCCATCCTGATGTTGCCAGTTGGTCCAGTGGTGAGAATCTTTGTCTTCTTGACATTGAGCCTCAATCCATATTGAAGGCTGAAGTCCTTGACCCTCTGCAGCAGGTGCTTCAGGTCCTCTTCAGTTTCAGCAAGCAGGGCTGTGTCATCTGCATAATGCAGATTGTTGATAAATTGTCCACCAATCTTGACCCCACATTTCTCCTCATGATTTCACATGCAAGCAAGATTTTACTGAAGATTATTCAAAAATGACTGGAACAGCACATCAGCAGAGAACTACCAGAAGTCCAGTCTGGGTTTAGAAGGGGTCGTGGTACTAGGGATATTGTAGCTGATGTTAGATGGATCTTAGCTGGAAGCAGAGAATACCAGAGGAATGTCTGTCTGTGTTTCATTGACTATGCAAAAGCATTTGACTGTGTGGATCATAACAAACTGTGGCTGACTCTGAGAAGAATGGGAATCCCAGAACACTTGATCATGCTAATGCGAAACCTATACTTGGACCAGGAGGCAGTCATTAGAACAGAGCAAGGGAACACTGCATGGTTCAAAATTGGGAAGGGTGTACACCAGGGATGCATCCTATCTCCATACCTTTTCAACCTATATGCAGAACAGATTATCCGGCAGGCTGGGCTCTATGAGGAGAAATGTGGGTCTCCTGTTCTGTGTGTAGACCTGAGAAATAGCTGCAATTCTTTTACATAAGATATACACAGGAATCTCATAGCCATACTTACATTTCTATACTTATATAATTAGCTGCTTCGTAACGAGCCCTCTGTACTTTGGATCTGTTGTCAGCTGTCATTCCTGTCATTACATAGCCTATGTTTTCTGTTATCTTGAATAAGTGGATCACTGTGCTGGAATCCAATAAGTTGTCAGGTACTTTCTTCCGTATGACAATTACTGTACAGGCTTTTCCTCTGACTTCTCCTGATGTAAGACCACCATGGTTAATTGCCTTAAAAGCATATTCTACTTGGTAGAGGTGGCCCTCGGGTGAAAAAAATAGTAATGTGGTGGTCAAACCCAGCGCTGGAACCATGGCACATGTTAGTCCACCCTCTACAACTTCAAGTACAATCTCCTACAAGTTTAGAATTTTAACACTCCCTCTGCCAGGGGACCTAGCTGCCTCTTGTTTACAAAAATCAGTTCATTTCCTGTGATCTGTCACAAGAGGAATTCCAGCTTATATTTTGTGTTTCCTTCAAATCCTGAATAAGTATAGGGTTTATCATATAATATTTAGCATCCCAAGGTGTATTGTGATGGGAAAGTCTGCTGTTAGGAATCTCTCCAAAGTAATGAAGCTAATGATGTAATGAAGTAATGCAGCTGATAGTCTTTGCAAGGCCATAGTCTTTGCAATCATTTGCTATGTGTCAGAGAGCTGGGCACAGAAAGAGAATTGATGCCTTTGAGTTGTGGTGTTGGAGAAGAATATTGAATATACCATGGACACGTTTATTCTGGAGAGGGTTAAACCAGACTGCTCCTTGGAAGCAAGGATTCTGAAGCTTCTTCTGACATATTTTGGATATGTTGCAAGGAGGAACCAGTCTTTGGAGAAGGACATCATGCTTGGGAGGGTAGAGGGACAGTGCAGGAGAGGAAGAACCTCTATGAGGTGGCTTGATTCAGTGACTGGGTCAGTCAGGGTAGTTGTGTCAGAGACAGTGAGATTGGCACCGGGCAGATAAGGGTTTAGGGCTGTTGTACATAGGGTCACTATGAGTCATAGTCGACTCAAAGGCACATAACAACAACCACAAAACTTTAAGTTAATATTGTCTTACATTAAATTTATTGATATTTACATGATCCTGTATGAACAAAACTGACACTATGAAATGTCCCTTTTCTTTTATTTATTTATTTATTTTCCTGTGTGTGTGTGTGTGTGTGTGTGTGTGTGTACCATCAAATCAGATTTGACTAGTACAGGAGGAGATGGTTCCTCCTTCACCAGCAAAGCATGTAGTGGATTTGAACTGCACACCTCTAGGATTGCAGTGCAGCTTCTTGCCACTAGGCCGAAATGTCCCTTTTCTAAGAGCATATAGTAAGTAATACAAGCAGATTTCTAATAGCAAGAGATATTTCAGAGAGTTCCATTTTGTGAATACTTAGCCAACTGCGTCTTTTTGCACAGCTTGGCCTTCTGTTTTAACCCATTCCATATCTGCACTGATTTCTGTTGTGAAATCTCAGCAATGTTCATGAAGGTACACATGCACATGTTCATGTGCATGAATACACACATAAATAAGAATCCAGTTCAAAAAACCTTTTTAAAATGAACTATTCCATTCACAAACAAGTGCCAAAACATATTAGTGACTTACAAAGGTGACTTGTAAATGAAATTCACACAGTGGCAGAGAACCAGGGTAATTATTGAGTTGGATGGACCAAAGGGTCAGACTGAAAAGCAATGCAGCTGGCTAAGGTTTTTACCTGCCTCCCCAGTAACTTGGCTTCTCTCATTCTATATCTACGATATTTCTTAACTACTGTTTACCATGTCCTTTTCATATCTTTCCTTATGAAAGTATTACGTACTCACGCATCATTTCATGCCAAAAAATGGAGCCCATTGAAATAGTGCTGGTAGAACTAGTTGTTTTTTTATCCATATAGCACACATCTCCTGGACACTGGGGCCAGGTGTTCAGTGATGGTCACCTTATATGGTCATCCTTATATAGGGCAGTTGACCCTGCTCCTGACTCTGGGAGAAGGACATGTAAATGAAACACAAGTGCTATTTGGGCCTTTGTGCAACAGACAGCAGAGACACAGTAGAAGTGCCATTGCATCAGGGTGATTCCAGTGTTCTAGGAATAGCTTTGAGCTGTCATTCTTGTCAAACCAATCATTGATCTGTGACATAATGAAATGGAAAGCTGTCTAGCTGTGACCTATTCCAATTACTGATGGCATATCTGACCTTCATGATCGATCAGATTTTCATGGCTGATTTTTCAAAATAGTTCATCAGGCCTACCTTTTTTGGATATCTTAGTCCTGACGTTCTATTGAACATTGTTCAGTATCATAGCAACATATGAGTCTCCACTGATAGAAAAATGATAGTTGTGTATGAGGTGCATTGACAGAGAACTGAACTCACATCTCCTGCATGAAGGAGATAATTCTACCACTGCACCATTCCTGCCCCTGTTTTGAAGCTCAGGACACCTGAAAGGTTGGCGTAAAAAAGGAGGCCACTTGGGACGTTAAGTGATGTCTCATATGGTGTCCCGAGAAATGCGTCCATTTTGGCAGTAAGTGGGAATTTGTGCTAGACCATAGAGGTGAGAAGCAGTGGCTGTGTGTTCAGTGAGGGGAAATTGATGCAATTAAGTGGGCTCTGCCTTGGGCAGGAGAAGGGTGGCATTATAATATTGTGCATTTCTTATCACTTCAGCTTGAGTAGGTATTGGGTACTTTCCATTTAACTTAATACTGGATACTTTAATTTTATATCAAACAGATGATAAATGAATGTGTTTTTTTAATTCTATTAAGCATCATCTCAGGAACAGGTTTGAGGCCTTGAACACTAATGAGCAAAGACCAGATGAGCTGTGGGAGGATGTCAAATGTATCATCCAGGAAGAGTGCAAATGATCATTACTAAGACAGAAGAGGAAGAAAATACCAAAATGGATGTCAGAAGAGACTCTGAAGATTGCACTGGAGCGTAGAGAAGCCAAAGCAAAAGAGAGAATTCAAGATACTAAAGAACTGAACAGAAGATTCCAAAAGGCAGCTCGGAATGACAAAGCAAAATATTATAATGAAATGTGCAAGGAGCTAGAGTCGGAAAATCAAAAGTGGTGAACTCGCTCAGCATTTCTTAAGCTCAAGGAACTGAAGAACAAATTCAAACCTAGAGTTGCTATAATCAAGGATGCTTGAGGCAGAATATTAAATGATCCAGGAAGTATGAAAAGAAGATGGAAGGAATATACTGAGTCATTGTATCGAAAAGAATTGGCAGATACAGAAGAATTTAATGAAATAACATGTGAGCAAGAGCCTATGGTGATTAAAGAAGAAGTTCAAGCTGCTTTGAAGGAAATAGCAAAAAATAAGGCCCCAGGAATAGATGGTATACCAATTGAAGTATTTCAGCTAACAGAT
>NW_006399861.1:8724772-8758569 GCF_000299155.1 Elephantulus edwardii
ATTCATCCTGGAGAGGATTAAACCAAGCAACTCTTTGGAGGCAAGGATTCTGGGGCTTCGTCTGACATACTTTGGACATGTTGCAAAGAGGGATACGGTGGCTATGAGTCGCAAACCACTCGACGGCACATAACAACAACATTAAGCATGCAGTCCAGTGGAAATAAATAAATAGGTATTTAAGTATCTCATAATTGCTTGATATTTGTTCTGATTAAGGAAATGGCATATCCTCAAAGAGAGCATGGTCTTTTGCCTTTAAGAAGTTACATATTTGTAATTTGTACATTACATACCAGGTACAGAATCATACCTTGTTTCCACAGAGTGTTGGTTTTTCTTCTCTGCAGAGTATTTTTAATGATCAAAACCAGAAATTGAACTCAGTAGCCCTTGAATATCTTCATTCTCTGGACCTAAAAAATGTTCAGGCCTTATGCTTAGTCAACAGAGGGTTTCCCCAAACCACTGGGCTTTTATAGCACTTGTTATGCTTCAGAAAGATCGACAGTGACTAAGGATGATAGAAGAATTGATGTGTTTGCATTGTTGTGCTGGAGAAGAGTATTGAATATATAATGGACTGCTAAGAGAACAAACAGGCCTGTCTGGGAGAGGATGAAACCAGGCTACTCTCTGGAGGCAAAGATTTTGAAGCTCTGTCTCACATACTTTGGGCATGTTGCCAGGAGGGACCAATCCTTAGAGAGGGACATTATGCGTAAAATGGTGGAGAGGACTGTGCAGGAGAGGAAGACCCTAGATGAGATGGATTGACTCAGTGACAAGGGTAATGAGAGTAGGTGTGTTGGACACACTGAAATTGGTTTCAGATAACAGTGAGCTCTAGTGTGGCAGAGATGATGAGAATGGCACAGGATAGGACAGGGTTCAGATCTGATGTTCACAGGACCAGTATGAGTTATACTTTTTTTTTTTTATTTTTTTTATTTTTTTTAGTATGAGTTATACTTGATGACACTTAACAGCAACAATTTCCCTTTCAGAGTCATGGTAATGCACTGAAGTAAGCATTATGCTGCTGGCTCAAAAAGGTCAGCCATTCAAATCCACAAGTCACTCTGTGCAAAAAGAATGAAGTTGCCTCCACACATGAAGATTTACAGCCTTGGGAGTCCTGTGGGGCTGTTCTTCTCTGTCCTGTGTCTCAGCTGTTGCTGTGTTCTAACCCACTGTTAGAGCCACTGTGTGAGTCCATCTCTTCAAGGATCTTCCTCATTCACACTGACCCTCTATAATAGCAAGCCTGATGCCTTTCTCCAGGAACTGGCTCCTTGTCATAACAGGTCCAAAGTATGTGAGACAAAATCTCATCTTCCTTTTTTCTAAGGAGTATTCTAGGCACACTTGTTTGTTTTCTAGTAGTCCATGGTATATTTCATATTTCTATGCGTACATTGTAACTCAGTCATCCGTTCTTTGATCTTCCTTAGTCACTGTCTAAACTTTCATGTGAATATGAGGAAATTTAATAATAAAATTGTTGTTGTTGAGTACTATCAAGTCAAAACTGACAAATGCCCATCAATAAACAAATGTATAGAGAAGCTGTGTTATATCCACACAATGGAATACTACGCTGCATTGAAAAACAAGGAACTCGTGCAATATTATTCAAAATGGCTGAGCCTGGAGGACATTATGCTGAGTGAAATATCTCAGTCGCAAAAGGACAAATGTTGAATGGTGCCACTGCTGTAAAATGGGACTGATATCAGGGTTGGGGTAAGACTGAGAAAAACTGGATAAATTGTGTATACTGCACTGAAACAGATGAGGGAGTGAATAATTTAAAAGCGATGCATGATAGGGTATTATAGTTATCACAAGAGTCCACAATTAAGGTTGCATAGTGGAATGTACTTGGGGTGGTGGGAGGGATGTGGGGGGGTTGTGTACCAGGGAGGTTGTGTTTCTTTTAAAAGAGAGGAGCCAACTGGGGGGTGGGGGGGTGTGCTGGACGGGGAGAGAAGTGCAGCAATGAATGAATGGAAATCCAAAATCTCTGTAAATGTTTATTAAATTTAGTTTTTTTTTAAAAACTGACAAATGCCTGACACACCAGTGAGTTTTCAGTGGCAGTAAATCACGTGAGAGTGCCCATTTTTCTCCAACAGAGTAGCTGGAGGATTTGAACCCTGTACCTTCACGTTCTGCATATAGTTTGAAAAGGTATGGAGACAAGATACATCCCTGACGCACTTCCTTCCTGATTTTGGACCACGCAATGTTTCCTTGCTCTGTTCTGAGGAATGCTTCCTGGTCCACGTATAGGTTTCACATAGGCACAATCAAATGTTCTGGGACTCCCATTCTCTTCAAGGTTAACCACAATGTGTTGTGATACACACAGTCAAATGCCTTTTCATACTCAATGAAACACAGATATAGATATCCCTCTGGTACTCTTTGCTTTCTGCCAAGATCTATCTGACATTGGCAATAATTTCTCTAGTGCCACAGCCTCTTCTAAACCCAGCTTGTATTTCTGATAGTTCTCTGTCAATGTACCGTTCCAGTCATTTCTGGATAATCTTCAGGATTTTACTTTTGGGTGATATGAGTGATATTGTACAATAGTTTCCACACTCTGTTAGGTCACCATATTTTTGAATGGGAATAAATATGGATCTCGTCCAGTCATTCAGGAAGCTGGGATTTATGAGGAGGAATGTAGCATCAAGACTGGAAGAAAACTCATCCACAAACTACATTATGCCGATGATACAGCCTTGCTTGCTGAAACTGAGTAGGATCTGAAGCACTTGCTGCAGAAGGTCAAAGACTGTGGTCTTCAATATGGAATGAAGCTGAACATCAAGAAGACAAAGATTCTCAACACTGGGCCAATTGACACCATGATAGATGGAGAAGAGACTGAGGTTGTTAACAATCACAGCTTGTTAGACTCCACAATCAACATTCTTGGCACCAGCAGTCAGGAAATCAAAAGACAAATTGCATTAGGTAAATCTGGTGTCAGGGACCTTTCCAGAGTACTGAGAAGCAATGATGTCATTCTAGAGACTAAGGTGCACCTGATCTAGTCCATGGTCTTTGCAATTACTTACTGTGCATCAGAGCGCTGAATAATGACTAAGGATGATAGGAAAAGAACTGACATCTTTGAGTTGTGGTGCCTGTGATTCATAGAGACCCTAAGCACAATACCTCTGAATCCTGTCCTATCCTGTGCCAGTCTCATGACCTCCAACACACTTACCCCTGTTACCCCAGTTACTGTGTCATTCCATCTCATCCAGCATCTCCCTGTCCAACACTGTCCCACCTCCACCTTTCTGAGCATAATGTCCTGCTCCAAGGACTGATAACTCTTACCAGCATCACCAAAGTATGTCAAAATCTTTGTCTCCAAGGACCAACTTGGTTTCATCTCTCCAGTACAGACCTTTTTGTTGTCGTCACGTCCATGGTGTATTTTCAATACTCTTCTTCACCACAGCACAAAGACATCAATTTCATTTCTGTCACCCTTAATCACCATCCAGCCCTCTGATGCATACATAGCAAGTAATTAATTGCAAAGATCATGGCCTGGGTCAGGCACATCTTAGGCATCTTTGCTCTTTAACACTCTGGAGAGGTCCCTGACAGCACAAGTGGCATTACACAGTATTTGTCTTTTTGTGACTGAGATATTTCACTCACCATAATATTCTTCATGGTTACCCATTTTGTATAATATTTTGTGAGTTCCTTGTTTATCAATGCAGCATAGTATTCCATTGTGTGAATATACACACTTTCCCTATCCATCTATTTGTTGATGGGCACGTGGGTTGTTTCCAGTTATTTGCTATTGTGAACAAAGCCACAGTAAACACTGGTGTGCATATATCTGCTTGGGTGACAGTTACGGTTTCTTTAGGGTATATTCCCAGTAGTGGAATTGCTGGGTCAAATGGTATCTCTATTTTCAACTTTTTGAGAAAGCACCATACAGCCTTCCATAGTGGTTGCACCATTTTACACTTCCACCAACAGTGAATAAGGGTTCCAGTTTCTCCACAACCTCGCCAGCATTTGTTGTTTGCTGTTCTGTTAAATTTTGCTATTCTTACTGGGGTGAGATATCTCATACTTGTTTTGATTTGCATCTCTCTTAGAGCTAGGAATTTTGAACATTTCTTCATGTGTTTATTTGCCATCTGAATGTTGTTTTTGGTGAAGTGTCTGTGCTCATTTTTCGGTTGGGTTGTTTACCTTTATCCGATTGTGGTGCTTGAGTATTTTATAAATTCTAGATGTAAGTCCCTTATCTGACATGGCATTACCAATTATTTTTTTGTGTTGCCTTTTGCTTAAAATGTAATGGTTTTATAGTTCATATGATGTGAATTTTAGAGAGAAAACAGGATATAAGACTGAAAGGAGCCTGGCCAATACAGACTCTTGAATCCAGCCCAACCCAACTAACAGAGGCCTACGGTTGGCAGGACAGTGAATAGTGAACCAGCTCTCCAGAAAGTGTTCAAACATGTTGAGACCACCCTCATATAGGTGGTGTTTGGCTTCAGGCAAAGTTTTCAAACCAGCCTGATAATCAAAATGTTGCTAGGCCCACTCTAGGGCCACTGAATAAAATCTTTGGGAATTAGAGGGAGGTGGGAATGAGGTGGAGGTGGGAATGATCAGGAGATGGGGATGAGGGAGAGATGGGAATGAGGCAGAGGTGGGAGTGAGGGGGAGGTAGGAATGAGGCAGAGATGGACATGAGACCATGGAATCTCTGTTTCACGGAGCTTTTCCTCACTTGGGAATCATGAGCTTATGTCATACCATTCAGAGTACGCTTTCCTTAGAAATCTCAGAGTTCTTAATACTTTTTCTCATTTTCCTTTCTACTAGGCCCTGGGGAATCATGAATTTGATAATGGTGTTGAAGGACTGATGGATCCACTCCTCAAAAGTGTCAACTTTCCAATTCTGAGTGCTAATATTAAAGCAAAGGAACCACTAGCATCTCAAATATCTGGACTCTATCTTCCATCTAAAATTCTTAAAGTTGGAGGTGAAGCTGTGGGAATTGTTGGGTACACTTCAAGAGAAACTCCTTTTCTCTCAAACCCAGGTATTTTCTAAATATAACAGCACTATGAAACACTTAGTCTTGAAAATGGAAATAGAGCTTGGCATTATTTTATTGACTGTAGATAGAAGTAGGAATAACAAACGTGTTGCTGGAGAAAGAGCGTGCTTCAGATGGCATTGGTAAAAATCCATCTAATGGGTTCCTTGCTTCTTCTAGGTCTTTGTCTTATACTTAGTGAATATCTATTGTTGTTCTTCAGTGTGACTGTGTTTTGAATTGTCAGTGAAAACAGTTTATATCCAATGTTAAACAACACTGGAGAATGAGTCTTCCTGTAGAGCCACAACTCCCAAGCTAGAGTCTTAAACTCTCTTAGAGTTATTTTCCTTCTCCTTTATTTTCTAGTCTAATCATTATATAGGGGAGCTCTGATAGCCTAATGATAAGAAATTGTGCTGCACTCCGAAGGCAGACAGTTCAGATTCACCAGCTGCTCTGCAGGAAAAGGATGAGTCTCCTCCTGTGATTTACTACCTCTGAAAACCTGCTTGAGGGTCAGCTGTGGGTTGCTTCCGACTCAACCATACTGAACAGCAACAATAATCATTACATAAGGGAGCTCTGGTGGCCTAGTGGCAAGAAGCTGTGCTGCAGTCCCAAAGGCACCCAGTTCAAATTCACCAGCTGCTCTGTGGGAGAAGGATGGGCAGTCTCCTCCCGTGCAATTAACTGCCTCTGAAAACCCACCAGAGGGTCAGCTATGGGCTGGTTCTAACTTGACATACACAGCAACAACAACAAATCATTACGTGCTCTGGTTAATGGTCCTTTATTTTTCAACTATTTATTGCTTGTAGTTTTTATGGCTTTCTTGTATCTTAAGAACTTTGTAGGAAATATGTATATATTCTTACATGTATGTGTATAGGTATATGGCACAACAGTTAGGCAGTTGACTGTGAATTAAAAGGTCCAAAATTCAAATCCATCAGCTGCTCCTTAGGGCAAAATATCTACTTCCCTAAAGATTTTAGCCTTGGAAACCCTATGGGCCAATTCTGCTCATTCGCATTAGATAGTTGAGAGTCAAAATCAATTAGATGGTACCTGACAACTGTACATATATAATCATAAAACCATGCAAGACATTGGTTTATTGGTTTACCAGGAGGCCAGTTCCACACTTTGCCCATGAACCCAGAGACATTCTCTAGCCTCTCGGGAAGTTGTTCCAGCTAGAGCCCTGCGCGTTCAGAATGGGAAAAAGGACCACAGTCAGGATGCAGGAGCAACTTGCTGAAACAAGTTGACAGTGAGGACCAAAACTAGTTTCTTATTTGGGAAAATTACTTATCCAAATTTTTTAATCTTTCCATATTTAAAGAAACAATGAAGATATCATTATGCAGAAATAAGAATTTATATTAAGAATTCATTTACATTAATTAATTAGCTAATTAATTAATGCTATTTTACCAACTAGAAAACCATTCTATTGATTGTTGTTAAAATGGGGTGAAGCCATCAGAGACAACAGAAAGATCAGCTGTTGGAAAGGAAGCAGGCAGACATGGGGACAGGGTGGGGCCTTTCTGCTCTTCACAGTGGAGGGGCATCATCAGTGCTGAGGTGCTAGATAGATAGCTGCCCCATAGGTGACCGCGCTTCTAGACTGTGCAGCACAGTTGTTAATAGCAGTCATAATTGGGATGGTTACAGACAGAGTGTGTTGTGGGCATCTGCTACCTTTGAAAGTCCTTCCTGACTAAAAGTGGTGTATAAAGACCCTTCCATGAGAAGGACTTGGCTTGGAAGTCAAGGCTGGCTGTCTTAAACCCATCCAGCCTGACTGTGTTCCTTCTTCCTCCTTCTGAAGATGCACAGAGCTCTGGCCGGTCAGGCCTTCCCAGGGACAAACAGGATACCTGAGTTCATCTGCAAAGTATGACAAGCCAGGTGCTGACGTGGAGAGGGCTGGAGAGCGCCACTGCCCAGTCTGCCCCCTGTGCCATCTGCATCTCTGGGAGTCGGGCACTTCTGCTCTGAGTCACCAGCTCACATATCCCCCTGAGCATGGCCACACTGGTGTGTAACAGTTGTGACTTACTCTCCATTTCTCATGCCAGTCTGAGCAGACTGAAATGAGAGCCTGGTTCTCTCCTCACTGAACATCTGAAGCCTAATAAAGAGGCCGCCTTTAAGATCTTTGAATAAAGATGTGCGCTTGTTGGAAAACCTAAGAAATTGCTTACTAGAGAGCATATTCAAAAGCAAACTGTGTCTGCATCATTTATTTGCTTGTTTTTGTTGTTGTTTTGTTTTGTTTTCGTTTATTTAAGAGTGAATGTGACTGAATGCTGTAAGAGAGTCATAAAGGACATCTAGAATTAGACGAGGGAGTTTAAGGATGGGTTGGAGGGGTTGAGTGAGAGGAGTGATTGGGTTCTAGAGATCAGGGAGACATGATGAAGGGCCTCCGTGGTCTCCTCAGTAAATTTGTAAAGTACTTGGGACAAAGGACATTCCAGAGGGAAGCCCAAAGTCACATACTAGAAAGTAATGTGGGGACCTTGACTCTCTTGCTTGCTGACTTCCCAGCTGTCCACAGTACCCAGCACATGCCAACAGAATGAATAAGGAAATTCAGAACATGGCGGGGGGAGGGGATGGGCACATAGACTGTGAGTATGGAAAGCTCAAGAGTAGTGTTAGGACATTGTATGGCCTCCTGAGGAGCCCAGGCTTGATTTAGAGAAAAGCTTCACCCCTTGGTTAAAAACACTAAGGTTGGAGGCAAGGGAGGTGGGCTGTTGGAGAGACACAGCGACTTTGGAATTCAGGTTCCCCTGGCTGGGATTCTGGGAACACTCCTTACTAGTCACTATTAGAGCAGCCCGAGGTGCGGTCACACGGGAACTGGGGCGCTGACTGCTGTCCAGGAGTTCATGGGCTGTATTGCATAGTGATTAATGTGGGCTGAGTCTGGGTTGGGTGGGACACTTCCCTCTTCTAAGGCCAAGGCTCTGCAGCCCAGCATAAGCTCTTCCTACCACCAATCTCTGACTTTCGGAAGCCTGGCTCCTTGAGTCTGAGGTCCCACTGCTGTAAATTGTATTTCTAGCACCTTGGATTTTTTTTTTTAAGCTACATAATAAAACTTCTGGATAAAACTCCCCTTATGACACCATGGAATCCATTCCAAGGCTTTCCATGTATGTGATACTTTGCCCTGGATGTTTCTAATGTGTCTGAGAATGCATTCCTTTGACCTTGGAGGTATTTCTCTGTGTTTTAGGTTGTGAGTTTTTTGGGGGTTTTTTCCCCCTCTTTCTCTTGCCAGCCAAACAAGAGTGAAAAAAGAGGGCAGCATTATGTGGAGGTCTTACAATTCCTGTCATTCAACCATTCCATTAGTGCCTGTTCTCATAGCTGGCACTCCTCTAGGCACCAGGAATGTTGTTGTTGTTAGATACTCTCGAGTTAACTACATTTCATAGCGACCTACAAACCACAGATCTGAACCTTGCCCTCTCTACATCATACTCATGCTCTAGTTCATTGTGGTAGTCATGAGGTCAGGCCTTCTCAGAGAGTCTTTCCTCGCTGATCCTCTCCCCTTCCCAGAAGAGTATCTCATTCCAAGGCACTCACAGTACTGATCAAAGAAAAAAAAATCAACAAAACAAGCAGCAATCCCCAGCCTCTGGCACTTAACATTTTTAATAGGAGAATAATAAATGAGATGGAGGTAAGTGCTATGGAGAAAAATGAAGCCAGAGAGAGGAATGGCAAGTGTAGTTGAGAAGCAGAGACACCCTCTGGGAACAGGCAGAGTGAAAGGTTCACGTGGTGACATGTGGGAGAAAGTGTGACATGGTGCTGAGTCACATTATTCTTGATGCTCCCAAAGTCAACCATAGCAGTAAATCTGTCATAACTCTTGATTTTTAGATATTGCTTGCAATTAACTGGAAACACTTCTGCTCAACACAAAACATATGTGAACTGTTAATTTTCAGGCCCTCAATCTGGAGTTTCCCTGGCTAGAAGGTTAGTTATATTATCTTCCCTGATAATGTCCATTTGCCAAGTTGGCTGCATTTAGGTGCCTCACAATACCCATGACACAAATATCATTAGTTATCATCAGGTTGATCCTGGCAGCTGCACATGAACAGAGTAGACCGGCTCCACAGGGTGTCCATGGCCATGAACTCCTGGTGAGATCACCAGGCCTGTTTCCTGAGGTGCCTCTCCATAGTTTTGAACTGATTAGCAGTCCCAGGAAGTTGAAGGAAGAGTGGAACCCACACATCATAGTGTTAACAAGGAATGCATTCTTAAGTTTTACTGCTCTTTGGAGAGATGAATACTTTCCAACAGAGTTTACAGATTCCTGGGTATTTGAAAGTTCTGGATGAGAAATTATGAATTTAAGATATGTGTATTTATTTTAATGATGCTCTTTAGAAATTAGCCTAAGAACTATATGGCGGCCTCCCCTGTAGCCAGGCGCAGGACAAGAGAGCAGGGCAACATCTCTGTCTGGGTTTACAGTCACTACCAAGCCTGATTCCTGAAACTGAGGAGGACCTGAATCGCTTGCTGCAGAGGATCAAGGACTGCAGCCTTCAATATGGATTGAGGCTCAATGTCAAGAAGACAGATTCTCACCACTGGACCAATTGGCAGCATCAGGATGGATGGTGAAGAGATTGAGATTGTTCACAGCTTTAGTTTGCTTGGCTCCACAGTCAACACTCTTGGCAACAGCAGCCAGGAAATTAAAAGACTTATTGGGATGGGAAAGTCTGCTGTTAGGGACCTCTCCAAAGTACTGAAGAGCAATGGTGTCTCTCTGGAGACTAAGGTGCATCTGATACAGGCCATGGTCTTTGCAATCACTTGTTATGCGTCAGAGAGTTGGACAATGACTAGGGAGGACAGAAGAATTGATGCCTTTGAGCTATGGTGCTGGAGAAGAGTACTGAGTGTACCATGGACTGCTAGAAAAACAGATTCATCCTGGAAAGGGTTAAATGGGGTGGCTCCTTGGAGGCAAGGATTCTGAGGCTTCGTCTGACATACTTTGGACATGTTGTAAGGAGGGACTGGTCCTTGGAGAGGGACATCATGCTTGGTAGAGTGGAGGGACAGCGCAGGAGAGGAAGGCCCTCTATGCGGTGGATTGATTCACTGGCTGAGGTAATCAGGATGGGTGTATTGGAGACAGTACGATTGGCACAGGACAGAGCAGAGTTTAGGGCTGTTCTACATAGGTCGCTATGAGTTTCAAGTGACTCAACAGCACATAACAACAACCACCAAGCCATGGGGCCCCCAGGCTTGCTCAGGATTGGCTGGAGAGATGGAGGGAAACTGCTTGTCCTGCCACTTGAGCCACACATGCATGCCACCAGCACCACTGGTGATATCGCTACTGAGACAAAAGAATATTCACACTTCTGGTTAAGGTAGATCTAGATTAGACCATTATACTTTTTTAAATAAAATTTTTATTTTATACTTGTTTACTTACAAAGTTGTATATATTGTTTTTCACACCGGATCTTTCCGATTTTCTTTACCCACCCCACCATCCACCCATCAAATTGTGTGACCCTATGATTATCCTCCACACCCATCCTCACTCCTCTGCTCCTCCTTGGATCCTCATACACATTTTATTATTTATTGTTCTGTTTCTACAATAATAGTCTTATACAGTATTTATCCTTATGGGACTAAATTCACTTAGCATAATGATCTCCAATCCCTCTCAAGTTATGTAGTGATTTTCAAAATCATTGCTCCTGCATGCTATGTAGTATTTCATTGTGTGAATGTATCACAATTTCTCAATCTATTAAATTGTGGTTGAACATTTGGACTGTTTCCATGTTCTTGAGATGGTGAATAATTCTACTATGAATGCTGGTGTACAGCTCTCTGTTTGTGCCTCAATTATAATCCTTGGGGTGTATTCCTAGGAGTGGAATAGCTGTATCATACATATGGAATTTCTGTGTTCAGATTTTTGAGGAATGCCAAACTGCCTTCCAGAGTGGCTGTACTATTTTACAGTCTCACCAACAGTGTATAAGGGTTCCTATCTCTCCACATCTTCTCCAACATTTATTACTTGCTGTGCTGTTAAACTTTGCCACTGCTCCTGAAGTGAGATGGCATCTCATTGTGGTTTGATTTGCATCTCTCTTATTGCTGGAGTTTTTTAACATTTCTTCATGTGTCTGTTGGACATCTGATAATATCTTGAAGTGACCAAGACAAAGTGATCAACAACCATGTTAACATTGATATTCAGGGACTTCTTGCTGTCTGAGTTTTGTTAAAGTGTGAAAACTGAGTAGCTTGAGCTTGCAGACTCTTACAGCTGTCATCACTGTGTGGCTCTGCACAGCATGCCGTGTGCCCAGGTGTTTGCTGCACTGGCTTCAGGAAAGCTATATATAGCATGAGATTAAAAACAAATCTAGATCTGAAGCCTCATTATACAAAATTGAATGCAGGCAAAATAATACCATCCATAATGTAGAATTAAAACAACATTAAGTGAATGTAACCAATGGTATTTATTGGAATTTTATTTGGCTTTTGCATTTAATTTGTAAGTATTTCATAGTTCAAGTCATTTAAGAGCTTTAGTAAATTAAAGGTTTATAACTGGTATATTGGAATATATTTAAGCTGCATAATTCTAAATGGTGCTAATTAATGCCCATTTTATTTCATTTGTTCCTTAGGAAGTTACCTCAAATTTGAAGATGAAATCACTGCACTGCAACCTGAAGTTGATAAGCTCAAAACTCTTAGAGTGAACAAAATCATTGCCCTAGGACACTCTGGCTTTGAAATGGATAAACTCATTGCTCAGAAAGTGCGAGGTGTTGATGTAGTGGTGGGAGGACACACCAACACGTTTCTGTACACAGGTAATGGCTTCGTCAAGATACTGAGGCACAACTTCTGCACAGGTTATACTGGCAGCATGTGCAAATCTTATAAGATGTTATTAAGGATCATGTGTTGATTTTACAATTAAGTCAGCTCCATTACTTAGGTAATGTATTCAGCTACTTACTGAGAGTCAGTAATTCAGATCCTCCCAGAGGCACCATAGAATAAAGGTCTGTGCTCTACTCTCAAAAGATCACAGCTTTTGCATGCCTGCTAAGCACAGTTCCACTCCAGAATGCCTGAGGTTGACATGAATTAGAGTAGAATTAATGGCAACTGGTTGGTTTTGTTCACTGTTTCCCCCTTAAAGATACAGATATATAAAACCCCAAACTCAATGCTGTTAAGTCAGAACCAATGCATAGCTGACCCTCCAGTGGGTTATCAGAAGCTGCAACAAGAGCAGATTGCCTACAACTGATGGATTTGGACTATCCTCTTGAATATTAAGCACCACTCCCTAAGAAGTAGGCTACCAGGGTGCCCGATATATAGCTAGAGATAGAGATAGAGATAGATATATCTTATATGTAAGTCTATTACAGAGTTTCAACAAAAAATGAGCTTATAATAGATTATTTCTTTGAAATAATAAACTTGTAGGACATTTTTGTGCATAAACAAAGAAATGCAAATAGTCCTTTACAGCTTACAGCAACAGAATATGATTTGTTGCTTGCACAGATAGTAGAAGTCTGAGAACCCTGGGTGCAAACCCTGACTTGACTGTGTAGGACTCTGAGTGTTCCAAAAGCCACATGGTGAGCTCTCTGGTGCATGTATGCCTAGGGCCAGAGCACACACCACAATCACGTTGGCTCCCTCCCTCCTCTTCTTCCTTTTCTTTTGTTTTCTGGAATAGACTTAGATTGTTCTTGTCATTATTGTTGCAGGCCATTAAGTCAGTTCTGCTCACGATCCCAAAGGGCTACAATCTGCTTCACCAGAACTAATGAGGAATATCTAAGCCTCTGTTGTTTGTAATATTGTTAATTTTTCCATTCATTTCAACCCTTGTAGTTTAGATAGCCTTGTCTTAGAACAAGGAAAGAGTTCTTATTATTTACCTCTCCATGGAAAGGGAAACCCTCTGAGGAAGTGCCATTTCCTGTGAATGTATAGAGACTGCTGGGTATCTTTGAGAGGGTCAAAGAACAGAGAGATGGTTCATTTCTCTTTCCTCCCTTCTCACTTCCATCCTCCCTCCATCTCCTGAAATACTTCACAAAATAGAACTGGTTTTCACTTAAGGAAATAATGCCAATGTTTATGTATGCTGATTCAATTCCTTTACAAGTTGTTTTCCTTTTTTTGTAGACACAAGCTAAAGAATAATTTCATAGTCAGTTACACCTATGGTGGACTATGAAATCAACTTAGGATGTTATGATCAGAGGTGGTTTTTGTTTTTGTTTGAGTCCTCACAGATGAGTGTGCCTAGCATACTCTTGTGCTAATGGTCACTCCCTTTATAGACATGCCCTGCTTCTAAGCACCAGCTTCCTTTAGGGAGCATGGCCAGGACCTTCTGTGTAGTTATTTTTGCAGCCTCGTAGCACTGCTAAGTATGAGCTCCATCTCAAGAAATTGCTTTCAAGGATAAAATGGGCCTGTCTTCAACCGGTATCTAAGCAGAATGACTGTAAGACCAAATCCACACTAAATTACATGTACATTTTATATGGAGAAATTGCTGAGTTGGCAAATGTTCTGTTACACACACACACACACCCCTCACAATTTTAAAACAAGTGCACTTAAACTAGTTAAGCTTATTTGGCAGGAAGGCCCAGTGACCAAGTGCTGACATTCATAAACTGAGATTACCACAAGGTGCACATCTCATCTCAGAAATGAAATTAGTATTTCCTTGATTCTGCTGCTTGATGATCTTGTGCAGAATATGTCTTTTCTGTGACTTTGACGGGAAACAGCCTGGAACTCCCAGGCTGACAGACCTCAAATATGTTATTAACCTTCCTGGGCTTTAACTGTGTTGTCTTTAAAAAAATGCTTGTAATGATACAACTACCTCATAAATTTGTTGTGGGACAGTTGATACACCACGCATGCATGCACACACATGCAGAAAAACAATCTCCTCCCATGTGATTTGCTGCCTCTAAAAGCCAATTAGAAGGAGGGTAAATTTCAACTCAACACACATATATGGACTGAACTTGAACATGACTCCAAGAAACATCTTTGTTTCTCTAATATTTCATAATATTAGACAATGCTGATGGTAAAAGATTAAATGGGGTGGTAAAAGGTGATGGGCTAAAAAGCTTTCCCTTAAAACTATATAAACAAGTCATGACGAGAGCACCTGAAAGACACATATCCTCATGTCAGTATACAGAGCCATTACCCCTTTATTGTATAGAACTTGAGAAACTGGGACCCTTTTTTACCCATTGCCGCTCTAAATTTATATTTCCCTGGGCTCCTCTATTGTTCCTGGTCACCTAGTTCCTGCTTTTTGCTTTGTTTAAGCTCTTAATTTTGTTTTGTTCTAATTAGTCCATGTATGTTGCCATTGTTCTTGTGTGCCGTCAGGTCAAAGTCTTCTCATAACTGACCCCCAGCATGCTTTTAGAGGCTGTGAGTCACATGAGAGGAGAATGCCCATCTTTTCTCGGGAGCAATACAATGTCTTTACTCACCAGGTCACCAGAGCTCCCTAATTCATGGATGCTGTATATGTACTATACACACAGATATGGAAAAGTGACCTCTCTTTCTTCATCTCCACAAATTTCCCACACATGAGGCAGTTTTCATTGCTGCTTGCCTGTCAACACAGGGCAGTTGGCCACAGCACAGCTTCCCCTGTCAGCCAGAATTTGGCCCTGTTTTGACAGCCACCCCAGGTTACACCCACCACAGTGGTTTCTCTCAGATAGCCCACACTTTCTCCCAATTCTTACCCTTCTCCCACCTGTCTCTACCCCTTTGCTTCCAGGTGGTCTCTGAAACTTAAAGGTGTCATGGATAAGGAGCTGTGCTGGCAACCCAAAGGCAGGTGGCTTGGATCCTCCACCTTCTCTTTGGAAGAAAGATAGGCAGTCTCCTCCAGTACCATTTATAGCCTCTGAAAACCTACTAGAAGGTCAGCTATGAGTCAGTTCTAACTTGACTGTACGTAATGACATTTATATGCAGAAACTTAAGTGCACTCTCCTCTCTGTCTGGCCACCCACCTAGTCCTTGTCAGTGAGCATATTATCTCCTTAATGATTTCACTCTTTTTAAAAAAATTATTTTTAAAAGGCAGCATGGGAATACAAAATAAAGTATTATAATGAAATGTGCAAGGAGCTGGAGTCAGAAAATCAAAAGAGCCAAACACACTCAGGATTTCATAAGCTCAAGGAACTGAAGAACAAATTCAAACCTCGAGTTGCAATAATTAGGATGCTTTGGGCAGAATATTAAATGATCCAGGAAGTATTAAAAGATGATGGAAAGAGTATATAGACTCATTGTACCAAAAGGAATTGGCAGACACAGAAGAATTTCATGAAACAACATATGAGCAAGAGCCTATGGTGATGAAGGAAGAAGTTCAAGCTGCTTTGAAAGAATTGGCAAAAAATAAGTCTCCAGAAAGTTAGGAGAACCAAGATGGCGCTGCTGGAGGAAACAGCTTAAGGAGCTGGAGGAGCGTCACGCTGCATAGAAATGGGCAGCCAGAGTGACTGATGTGACACACAGAGACAGACACAGCATCATGTGGACAGTAGGAATTTTAGTCAGAACTTTTATTAAAATTATTAATTTGGGAGCCACAGGAGCAGTGAGCCACGGGCCACACTGAAAGCTGCCAGCCAAGCCACTCTAGGACCCATCCACTAGGAGGAAGCTGGTCAGTGGGAAATTGACTGAGTTTTCTTGGTCCCCACTGACCCCCCAGAAGCAAGCAGGTCTATAGGAACTTAACTGAGTTTTCTTGGGCCCCACCAATCCTCCAAAAGGAAGCAGGTCTGTGGGAATGTGACTGAGTTTTCATAAGCTCTGCCAGGAGCGAGCAGGACTGTGGAATTTGACTGCATTTTCTTGGGCCCTGCGAACCCACCAGGAGCAAAAAGATCTGTGGGAATTTGAATGAGTTTTCTTAAGCTCCACCAACCAGCCAGGAGCAAACAGGTCAGTAGGAATTTGATTGAGTTTCCCTAAGTCCCACTGGACCAAGGGCCCCCCTGGGGCAGGAGCTGCTGGGAAAGAGCCCCTGGGTTGATGGCCACTGGGCAAGGGCTGCTGAACAAGAGCCACTGGGTGGGAAATGGAGAGCTGAAATTTGAGTATAGACTCCACGCATAAGCACACCTGGAAAGCTGAAATTTGCCTGAGGTCGCCACACATGGCCACACCACCCACCATGGTACCCCACCCCCCATCCCACTCCAAACCCATTCCTGTATGTCCAGTCAATCAAATTGGATTTAATCCAGAGCATCTTGATCTGACTTAGCTACAAGAGGTTGCTCTCATAGGCCCTGAACTGAACCTTCCCTTGAGTCAGAATTTCAGAAAGAAACACAGGTAGGGTAGCTTCCCTACCAATTTCTAGAGCATTGTATTCAGATCAAGAACCTATCTTCATCTCAGGCATGAAAAACTCTACCACAGCAATGCCATGAAAGAAGTAGGCTAACTCACACCCTACAAAAGTGTAAAGCATGATGTCACCCCCAAGAGGTGACATAGTATCAATGAATGTCCTGAATCCAGAAAGTCTGATGGAACTTTCTGACACAGAACTTAAATGAAAAATGATTGAATATTTTCAATGGGTGAAAGACACACAGGAAGAATTACAGGACACTGCAAGCAAAAATCAGGAGGAACTTAAAAAAAAACAAAAACCCCAGAATAATGCAGATAAAACAAACAGGACATTACTGGCACTGGAAAAACAAAAACAAACAAACAAAAAAACGATCCAAAATAAGAGGTCCAGTGTTTCAGATGCTATCAACAGGATGGAGGGACACATGAAAAGGACTGAAAAGATGGAACACAGAACCAGTGAAATAGAAGATAGAATTGTTACTACTGATCTGCTAGAGCAAAAGCAGGATCAAAAAGGAAGGAAAAGGAAAAAAAAAACCAACATAAGAATAATGAGGGACACCACCATCAAGAGAAATACCATGCACATCATCAGAATCCCAGCACAGAAAGAATCAAGTAAAAACACCAAGAAAGTTGTGGAAGAACTACTAGAAGAAAATTTCCCAGGCATAATGAAGAATGAGAGAATATATATTAAAGAAGCTGAGCAAATAACTTATAGAAAAACACCAAGGTATATCATAGTCAAATTTGCCAGAACAGAGATAAGGAGAGAATTCTGAAAGCACCAAGGGAAAACAAAGAGTAACCTATAGCAGAAAGCAGATAAGATTAAATACTGATTTCTCAGCAAAAACCAGGCAAGCAAGAAAACAGTGGAGTGACATATATCGAACACTCAAAGAACACAACTATCAACCAAGAATACTGTACCCACAAAAACTGTCCATCAAATATGAAGGAGAGAGCAAGATTTTCCCAGAAAAACAGAACCTGATTGAGAGTGTTCACAGCCTTAGTTTGCTTGGCTCCACAGTCAACACTTTTGGCACCATAGCCAGGAAATTAAAAGACGTATTGCCATGGGAAAGTCTGCTGTTAGGGACCTCTCCAAAGTACTGAAGAGCAATGGTGTCTCTCTGAGGTGCATCTGATACAGGCCATGGTCTTTGCTATCACTTGTTAAGCATCAGAGAGTTGGACAATGACTAAGAAGGATAGAAGGAGAATTGATGCCTTTGAGCTGTGGTGCTGGAGAGGAGTATTGAGGGTACCACATCTGCTAGAAAAACAGATTCATCCTGGAAAGGGTTAAAAGGGGTGGCTCCTTGGAGGCAAGGATTCTGAGGCTCCGTCTAACATACTTTGGACATGTTGTAAGGAGGGACCGGTCCTTGGAGAAGGTCATCATGCTTGGCAGGGTGGAGGGACAGCATAGGAGGGGAAGGCCCTCTATGAGTTGGATTGATTCAGTGACTGGGGTAGTCGGGATGGGTGTATCAGAAACAGTACAATTGGCACAGGACAGAGCAGAGTTTAGGGCTGTTGTACATAGGGTTGCTATGAGTCGCAAGTGACTCGACAGCACATAACAACAACAACAAGGGAGTTTGTAAAAATAAGACCAGCATTGCAGGAAACACAGAGATGTCCTTCTTACAGAAGTGCCACAGAAAGAAGGATGTATCAAAGTAGCTAGCAATAACACCAAAAAGAACTCAACAAAATGATAGCAATAAAACCTTGTCTCTCAATAATCACATTTAATGTGAATGGTTTAAATACACCACTGAAGAGAAAAAGAATAGCAGATTGGGGAAGAAAACAAAATCCATCAATATGCTGTCTACAAGAGACACACCTGAAAAATAAAGACTAAAAATAAAAAGGTGAGAAAAATTATATCAACAAAAGGGCAACTAGAAAAAAGCAAGAGTAGCTATATAAATCTCTGATAAAATAAATTTCAATGCAAATGCCATCACAAAGGACAAGGAAGGTCACTAAACAATGCTTAAAGGGTCAATGGAACAAGAGGACATAACAATAATAAATGTCTATGCACCAAATGAAAGACTTGTAAAATATATAAAACAAACATTTCAAAAAACTGAAAAAAGGAAATAGACAACACTACTATAGTACTTGGAGACTTCAATACACCACTCTCAAGAAAAGATAGAACTACCAGAAAGAAACTCAACCAAGATACTCAAGAATTATACTAAAAAATAAACCAATTCAACCTCATATATATAGGCTAATTCACACCTCCCCCACCCAAAAAACCCAAACCACAGTATACCCTCTTTTTCAATGTGCATGGAATATTCTCCAGAATAGATCACATTTTAGGTCACAATGCAAGCATCAATAAATAAATAAACATAGAAATAATACAAAGCATCTTCTCAGACCACAATGCTACAAAATTAGAAATTAATAATAAGAGGATAAAGGAGAGGAAAAAATACATTTAGAAGCTGAACAACACCTTGCTTGAACATGAATGTGTACTAGAAGAAATAAAAAATGAAATTAAAAGGTTTCTTGAAACAAATGACAATGAAAACACCACTTACCAAAACTTCTGGGAAGCAGCCAAAACAGTAAGTAAACACATCAAAAGGTAGGGGAAAAAATGCCATGACTCTCTAACCCAAAATCTCCAACAAATTGAAAAAGAACAGGAAGAAAAACCAACACCATCTAAAAAAACCCTGAAATTATAAAAAGTAGAGCAGAAAGAAATTAAATAGAAAACAGAAAAACAATTGAAACCATCAACAAAACTAGGAGTTGGTTCTGCAAAATCACTAGCAAAACTAACAAGAGAAAAGGAGGAAAAGACACAAATGAAACAGGAAAAGGGCAACGTCACAACAGAACAAAGTAAAATAGAAAGGCTAACAGTGAAATATTATGAAAAACTATACTCAAATAAATACAAAAACCTAGAGGAAATGGGCAAAAACTTAGAAATTCACAACCAACCTAAACTGACACAAACCAGAATTGAACACCTGAACAGACCCATTTCAAAAGAATAAACAAAAAGGTAATAAAACAACATCCAGGGGGGGAAAATGTCCTTAACCAGATGGTTTTACAATTCATTTTATCAAACATTCAGAGAAGAACTCTCACCAATTCTACATAAACTATTTCATAAAATAGAAAAAGATGGAATTCTCCTAGACTCATTCTATGAAGCAAATATATCTTGATACAACAGCCAGGAAAGGACACCACCAAAATAGAAAACTATAGGCTAGTATCTTTTGTTTTGTTTTGTTTTTTTATGGTGAGAAAAATTTATTACATTTAGAATTAGCCCACTGGACTCAGTTTAGATGATCCCAATTTTGTTGGCAACATCCAAAGCATCATAATCAGGAGCAAGTCGAACATAGGCCTTCTTCTCTCCATCAGGCCTAATCAAAGTGTTGACCTTAGCCACATCAATGTCATAGAGCTTCTTTACAGCTTGTTTAATTTGGTGCTTATTGGCCTTGACATCCACAATGAACACAAGTGTGTTGTTATCTTCTATCTTCTTCATAGCTGACTCAGTGGTCAGGGGAAATTTGATGACGGCATAGTGGTCAAGCTTGTTTCTCCTGGGAGTGCTCTTCCGGGGGTATTTGGGCTGCCTTCGGAGTCTCAGCGTCTTAGGCCGCCAGAACGTGGGTGACGTGCGGATCTTCTTTTTTTTTTTTGGCTGTGGACGCCCTTCAGGACTGCCTTCTTGACCTTCAATGCCTTTGCTTTGGCTTCAGTTTTGGGAGGGGCAGGGGCTTCCTTCTTCGCTTTTGGCGCCATCTTCGTAGAAAGGCAGGCTAGTATCTTTTAAGAACATAGATGTAACAATCCTGAATAAAATCCTGGCCAATAGAATTCAACAATATATCAAAAAAAAATAATTCTCAATGACCAAGTGGGAATCATAACAGGTATGCAAGTATAGATCAACATAAGAAAAACAATGAATGTAACTCATCATATAAACAAAGCAAAGAACAAGAACCACATACTCCTATCAATTGATGCAGAAAAGGACTTTGACAAAATCCAACACTCTTTCCTGATGAAAACACTCAACAAAATAGGACTAGAGGGGAATTTCTTCAACATAGTAGAAAGTATGTGTGCAAACCAGCGCCAACATTGTTGTCAAAGGAGAGAAATTAAAGGCATTCCCATTAAGAACAGGAACTAGGCAAGTATGCCCACTATCACCCCTCCTATTCAATACTGTATTGGAAGTCTTAGCGGTAGCAATAAGACAAATGAAGAAAATAAGAGGTGTACAAATTGGCAAAGAGGAGGTAAAATTATCTCTCTATGCAGATGATATGATAGTATACTTAGAAAACCCTAGAGGCTCAGCAAGAAACTACTGGACATAGTTGACCAATTTAGCAAAGTGGCAGAACACAAGATCAACATACAAAAATCAGTTGGATTTCTCTACAGTGACAAAGAGAATACAGAGGTGGAGCTAAGAAAAACAATACCCTTCACAATAGTGAATCACAGGATTAAATACTTGGGAGTAAATCTAACCAGAAATACAAAGGATCTATTCAAAGAAAATTACAAAACATTACTACAAGAAACAAAAAGAGACCTGGAGAAATGCAAGAATATCCATTGCTCATGGATATGAAGACTCAATATTGTGAAAATGTCAATACTACCAAAGAAAATTTGCGCGTTCAGTGCAATCTTAATACAAATACCAATTCAATTCTTCAATGAGATGGAAAAGGCAATCTTCATTTTCATTTGGAATGAAAAAAGGCCCCGAATAAGTAAAGCACTCCTTAAAAAGAGAACTAAGGTAGGAGGCATCTCACTCCCTGATTTCAGATCCTACTACACTGCCATGGTAATCAAGACAGTATGGTACTGGTACAGTGACAGACACATAGGTCAATAGAATAAAGAATCCAGAAATCAGCCCATCTACCTATGGTCCCCTGATTTTTTATAAGGAGATAAAGTCTGTTAAGTGGAGAAATTATAGCCCTTTTAACAAATGGTACTGGAAAAATTGGAAAACTATCTACAGAAAGTTCAAGCAAGATCCACACCTCACTCCATACACAAAAACCAAATCAAGGTGGATCATGGACCTAGGACTAAAACCAAGGTCTATAAACTTCATTTTAAAAAGCTTGGAAGAACTCTAGAAGTCCTAATCCACAACATAAACAGTTTTCCAAGCATCCTGAAAAATCTACAGCCAGGAGAGGATAAAATAGATGTATGGGATCTTCTAAGAATAAAATCGCTATGCACATCCAAAAATTTCTCCAACAGGGTAAAGAGGGAAGCCACAGACTGGGAAAAAATATTTGGTAATGGCATATTAGATAAGGGACTTATATCTAGAATTTATAAAATACTTGAGCACCACAAGATAAACAATCCAATTGAAAAAATGGGCACAGGATATGAACAGACACTTGTCCAAAGAAGACATTCAGATAGCAAACAAACACATGAAGAAATGTTCAAAGTCCCTAGCTGTAAGAGAGATGCAAATCAAAACAACTATGAGATATCATCTCTCCCCAGTAAGAATAGTAAAATTTAACAGAACAGCAAACAACAAATGCTGGTGAGGTTGTGGAGAAACTGGAATCCTTATTCACTGTTGGTGGGATTATAAAGTGGTGCAACCACTACGGAAGGCTACATGGCTCTTTCTCAAGAAGTTGCAAATAGAAATACCATTTGACCTAGCAGTTCCACTACTGGGAATATACCCTAAAGATACCATAACCGTCACCCAATTTGATATATGCACACCCATGCTTATTGTGTCTTTGTTCACAGTAGCAAACAGCTGGAAACAACCCAAGTGCCCGTCAACAGACAAATGGGTAGGGAAGCACTGGTATATTCACACAATGGAATACTATACAACATTGAAAAACAAAGAATTAATAAAATATACAAAATGGATGACCCTGAAGGACATTATACTGAGTGAAATAGCTAAGTCATAAAAAGACAAATACTGCATAGTGCCACTGTTGTAAAATGGGATATCAGGGTTGGGAGGAGACTGAGAAAGAGCAGATAAATAATGTATATTGCATTGAAACAGATGAGGGAGGGAACTGGTTGAAAGGGATGTATGATTATGCATTATTGTCATGAGAGGAGTCCAGAATAAAGGCTGCATAGTGGATTGGATTTGGGGTATAGGATTGTGTAGCAATGAAAGAATTTTTCTTTTACTTTTCAAAGAGAAGAGCTTGTTGGGGGAGGAGTGGTCAGGGAGTAAAGTTCAATAATGAATAAATGGGAATCTAAAGTCTCTGTAAATTTTCATTATGATTAATTTTAAAAAATTAAATTAAAAAAAATTAGGCTCCAGGAAGTGATGGCACACCAGTTGATGTATTTCAACTAACAGATGCTTCCCTAGATGTGCTCACCAAGTTGTTTTAAGAAATCTGGAGGACAACCATTTGGCTAACTGACTGGAACAGATCTATATTTGTTCCCATTTCAAAGAAAGGTGATCCATCAAAGTGTGGAAATTATCGAATAATATCATTAATATCACATGCAAGGAAGACTCTGCTGAAGATTATTCAAAAATGACTGAAACAGTACATCAACAGAGAACTGCCAGAAATGCAGACTGGGTTTAAAAGGGGTCGTGGTACTAGGGATATCATAGCTAATGTTAGATAGATCTTGGCTGAAAGCAGGGAGTACCAGAGGAACGTCTATCTGTGTTTCATTGATTATGCAAAGGCATTTGACAGTGCGGATCACAAGAAACTGTGGCTAACTCTAAGAGGAATGGGAAGCCCAGAACACTTGATTGTGCTAATATGAAACCTGTACTTGGACCAGGAGGCAGTCGTCGGAACAGAGCAAGGAAAACATTGCATGGTTCAAAATTGGGAGGGTTGTATGCCAGGGATGTATTCTATTCCCATGCCTTTTTAATCTATATGCCGAACAGATTATCTGGAAGGCTGGGCTGTATGAGGAGAAATGTGGCATCAGGATTGGAGGAAGATCCATCAACAATCTGCATTATGCAGATGACACAACCCTGCTTGCTGAAACTGAGGAGGATCTGAAGTGCTTGGTGTAGATGGTCAAGGAATGCAGGCTTCAATATGGATTGAGGCTCAAGATCAAGAAAACAAAGATTCTCACCACTGGGCCAATTGGCAGCATCATGATGGATGGTGAGAAGATTGAGATTGTTCATTGTTTTAGTTTGCTTGCCTCCACAGTCAACATTCTTGGCAACAACAACCAGGAAATCAAAAGACATATTCCAATGTGAAAGTCTGCTGTTAGAGACCTCTCCAACATACTTAAGAGCAGTGATGTCACTCTGGAGACTAAGATGTGCCTGTTATAGACCATGGTCTTTACAATCACTTGCTATGTGTCAGAGAGCTGGACAATGACTAGGGAGAAGGAGAATTGATGCCTTTGAGCTGTGGTGTTGGAGAAGAGCATTCAATATACCATGGACTGCTAAGAAAATGAGCAGATTTATCCTTGATAAGGTAAAACCAGACTGCTCCTTGGAGGCAAGGAGTCTGAAGCTTCTTCTGACATACTTTGGACATGTTGCAAGGAGGGACCAGTCCTTGGAGAAGGATGTCATGGTTGGGAGGGTGAGGGACAGCGCAGGAGAGAAAGACCCTCTATGAGGGGATTGATTCAGTGACTGGGGTAGTAGGGATAGGTGTGTTGGAGAAGGTGAGATTGGCATAGTATAGAGAATAGTTTAGAGCTGTTGTACATAGGGTCGCTATGAGTTTCAGGTGACTCGATGGCACATAACAACAATTTTTATTTTAGTGAAAGTTTACAGAAAGTTAGATTTTCATTCATTCCTTCATTGTTGCACATCTTACTGCCCCCATCCCTTCCCCCTCCCCCGCTTCACTTTTTTAAAAAAATATTCATTTATAGCTGCACAATTACCTCCCTCACCCACTCCCCCAGTTCTCTTTGCAATGTACTCTTATTCTGGGCTGTTGTTGTATGTATGATACCTAATCATATATTCCTTTTAAACAATTTTTCCTTCATTTGTTCCAATGCTGTATTCATTATCTATCCACTATTATTCTATTCTCCTCTCAACCCCCCATGTCAGATCTGCCTTATAAAAGAAAGTGGTGCTATGCAGTATTTGTCCTTTTATAACTGAGATATTTCCCTCGGTATAATGTCTTCCAAGGTCACCCATGTTGTGTAATGTTTTACAAGTTCATTGTTTTTTAGTGCTGCATAGTATTCCATTGCATGAATATACCATAGTTTTTCTATCCATTTGTTGTTGATGGGCATTATTTTTCCCTTGAGGTGGAGAGAAGGACAGGGTACCATAACTACCATTAAGACAATACTCATCATTTTTCTGTCAGACTCTTGGTCTTTCATAAGTGTGTTACTAAAATGTGTTCACCAATCTCTCCCTCCTTGTTATGGATAACGGATATGGGGGGGGGGCGCATGCGCACACGCACGTGTGTGTACGCACGCACACATGCATGTGTGTGAGCCCATAGCAATTGTAGTAATCATTGAGTCCCTGGGTGGTATAGTTAACAGGATTAGCTACTGACTCAAACATTGGAGGTGTGAGTCCCCCCAGGCAGCTCAGCAGAAAGGCCTGGCATTCCCGTACTGAAGGACCAGCCCCACACTGTGGAGCACAGCTCTCCTCTCACACTCATTAGGTCAGTTGTCAGGAGTCATGAATGAATCAGCAATCGCTTACTAGATTGTCTTTACCATACAGTAGAAGGATCATGGATAATTTTTTTCCTTTTTCATTTGTCAAATAGTTGGTAATGTTTTACATTTACAATGAATTTTTTAAATCTCTATAAACTCTTGCAAACTTCATCATTTATCATAAGCTTGAACTATTACAGAGTTTTCTTTGTCAAATAAGAAGAGAAGAAAATAAGATATTTTAGAGAAAAGAATAATATAACTGAAGAACTATTCTCAGAGTAGCCTAGAGTGTGTGATGTTGCATGTTTACTTTCAGTGAATGGTCTTAATGGCTGATTCCCACTAGAAATCATTCATTTCAGTCATCGTGACAAACAACAAAATGTGGAATACTAGTTTCAATGATGCTTATTTCAAAGAATGGAGAACCAAAATTCTCATTCCAAATTATGACCAGAAAGTTTTTGGAAATTCTCTTATTAGATATTTGAGAAAACAAAATTTAAAAATCCACTGAGTCAGTTTTGACCTGAGGTGACAGAGTGCCTTGTGAAGGCTTTGAGGTTGTAAAGCTTTACAAAAGCAGGCTGTCTCGTCGTTCTCCTGAGGAGTGGCTGTTGGATTTGAACCATCAACCTATTTGTTGTTAGCCATCATGAATCCACAGCTGTAAGTGTTGGTAGGCCTGTGGGAAATGTATAAACAGAGGGTGAGAGAACTCAGTGGAACCCAGTCTGACTACTTGGGCCAGACCACCTAATTGTCTGTTCCTTGGCATCTCTGTAACCACATGGTGACCCTCGTAGCCTGTTAGGGCCACTGGGAGAGCAGTTGCCCAGGCCCATGTTTGCGACCACCACAGTCTTAAGAACTGCTGTGGCTACAACTCCCAGTCAAAGCCCTGTTAGGTCCCACAGAAAATGCCTTCTTCACCAACTCTGCATAGAAGTCCATGCTCCGTAGCCTCTCTGGTCTTGTTTTCTGCATGGTATATCAAATGGTGATTTGAATGGACTTCTGGTGAATAATGGCTTCTTGCTAAAATGATGAGACAGATTGCTAAAGCAGGTGTGTGAGTCTACGTGCTGATTGTAAGCATTGTTGGCCAGATAGCCTGGAATATGTGAATTCTGGGAAATTTTTGTTCTAACAGAAAGGAACATAGTGGTAAGAATAAGACAAAATTAGGCTAATTGGGATGCTGAGATTTCTCCTTCCTGTTTATGTAATACTAGCCAATCTATTAAGGCATTTGACAAAATCGTCATGTTTATGTTGCATTTTTTTAAAACACAGATATTCAGATGAAAAGCAGACAGAGCAAATGAAAGCAAAGCAGTTTTGCCCTTTTGTTGGGTTTCCAGAAATCTCCAGGCTTCTACATTTTGGTGCTTTTTCCTCCTACATGGGGTGTGGGGGCGTGTGTTCTGCCCCACCTCGTGGACATATTCAGAACTGCACCTTCCCAAGACCGCATCAGAAAAACCTACTTTTCCCAACTCAAGGAAACGTTAACAACTCCCACTGAGAGCATCAGGGACCACACATCTTCTGGTCCTCCTCATAAAAGACCACAGGCTTTGTCAGAAGAAGACTGGCACAAATGTAATGGGGATGACCAGAGTGTGAGCCTTTCCTGCTCCTCTGCAGAGTCCCCCAGTGCAATGCAGTTTGCACTGCAAATGGAGACAGGTCTCTCTCGTTGGAGCTCAAATAAGGCATTCTTACAGGTTTCATCTTTTTACCGCAGAGCGAGAATGAGAAATTAAGGTTGTCAACACCTATTTCCTTTTTGTGAAGTGCTGTGGAGGCCCTGTGGTTACTGAGCTAGAAGGAGGATTGGTTTGGACATAGAAATGGGTCAGTAATGGGTTCATTTCACCCTAGCTCATCTTAGTTGAAGAAAGAAGCCCAGAAATAGCTTGGGGCATAAAGCTGCATAGCTTGAGTTGTATTGGCTTTGGAAATTGGCTTTTAGTAGCTCCCTTTTGCGGCTCTTGGAGGTTAGCATGTGATGTCTGTGTGTGCCACACAGCTCTTCTGTCAGCTGTATGACCTTGGGCTAGTCTTCTCATCTGTGAAATGGGTTCTTAAGATGGGTGGAAAATTCAGTGAATTCCTAGGGCCTGGACTGTGGCACATTCTTTTATATGTTATTGTTGTTATGTTCCATCAGGTCACCAGAAACTCAAAGCAACTCTATCTATGTACAACAGCTCTGAACCCTGCCCTGTCCTGAGCCAATCTCGCTGACTCCAACACACCTAACACCACTGCCCCAGTTACTGTATCAATCCATCTTATCCAAGGTCTTCCTCTCAAGTGCTGTCCCTCCAGTCCCTCCTGGCCACGTGCCCAAAGTATGTGAGGTGGAGCTTCAAAATCCTAGCCTCCAAGGAGAAACTTCGTTTCACTCTCTCCAAAACAGAGCTGTTCATTTTCTTGGTGGTCCACGACATGTTCAAGACTCTTCTCTTGCACCACAACTCAAAGGCATAATTCTTCTTCTGTCATCCTTTAGTCATTGTCCAGCTATCTGATGCATAGCAAGTAATTGCAAAGACCATGACCTGGATTAGGCGCACATTAGTCTCTAGACTGACATCATTGCTTCTCAGTACTCAGGAGGAGTCCCTGAGAGCTGACTTTCCCAGTGTAGTTCATCTTTTGATTTCCTGACTGCTGGTGTCAAGAGTGTTGACTGTGGAGCCAAGCAAGCTGTAATTGTTAATAACCTCAATCTCTCCTCCATATATCATATATATTAAATCAGTGGTGAGAATCTTTGTTTTCTTAATGTTCAGCTTCAATCCATATTAAAGACTATAATCCTTGACCTTCTGCAGCAATCGCTTCTGGTCCTTCTCACTTTCAGCAAGTAAGTTTGTGTCATCTGCATAATGTAGGTAGTTGATGAGTCTTCCTCCAGTCCTGATGCAGCATTCCTCCTCATAAAGTCCAGCCACCCAAATGATCTGTTCTGCATATAGATTGAAAATGTATGGGGATGGGATGCATCCCTGACACACTCCTTTCCTGATTTTGGACCATGCAGTATTTCCTTGTCCTGTTCTGAAGACTACTCTAGGTTTTGCATGAGCACAATCAAGTGTTCTGCAATTCCAATTCTTCTCAAGGTTAACCACAATTTGTTGGGATTATACATTCAAATCCCTTTACATAGTTAATGAAATACAGACAAACATTCCTCTGGGAATCTTTGCTTTCTGCTGAGATCCATCATTGGCAATAATGTTTCCAGTGCCATGACCTCTTCTAAACCCAGTTTATATTTCTGGTAGTTCTCTGTCAATAGTCCAATCATTTTTGGATAATCTTAAGCAGGATTTCTCTTGTGTGTGATATTAGTGATACTATTTGACTATTTCCACACTCTGTTGGATCACCTTTTTTTTTTTGGAATGGGGATAAACATGGTTCTCTTCCTGTCAGTTGGCCAGGTAGTTGCCCTTCAGATTTCTTGGCACGCCCTTCAGATTTCTTGGCACAACTTGGTGAGCACATGAAGGGCAGCATCTGTTTGATGAAATATGTCAGTTGGTATTCCATCAATTCCTAGGGCTTTATTTTTTTGCCAAGTGCTTCAGAGCAGCCTGAACTTCCTCCTTCATCACCATTACATGTTGAACATATGTTGTTTCTTGAAATTCTATGTTAGCCAATTCTTTTTGGTACAGTGATTCTGTATACTCCTTCCATCTTCATTTATTGTTTCCTGGATCATTCAATATTCTTCCCACAGCAATATTTTTATAAGGAACTCAAATCCCATGATTATCTCCTCCATGAATGCAGACAATGCTGTATGACTTACACTTTCATAGTTTTTATTAGAGTTGAAATGGCAACACTTAACCTTTTGGATTTGAAGCAGGAGTGGCATCCACTCCCTAAACAACATGCCTCCGCAAACTGTGAACTTTGATAAATGTCCATAGTTATAGAAAGGCTTCAGGCCTTTTGTTCATAGGTCACTATTAGTTGTACTTGACTTAAAGGAAATCACCACCAACAACAACTCAAATCTAGTAGAACTGATAAAAAAACCTTCGGTCAAAGACATCTATGATCTCTGATTCACCCAGCCTAAAATATGTCCCTGTCTCTGTGGAAGTAAGATGTAAATCTCATAGTGCAGACACAGGTGATTTTAGTAAGGATCTTACACCTGCCAAGAAATTGGAAGCTGGAGTTTCCTTCTTTCTGTGTTGATGGCGCTTATCCAGACACATGCCTATGAGGCAGTGACAGGCTTATAGCCTCCAGGTTGTGAGGAGCTCCCAGCTCTCTCCAGGGTCCCCTGAATCTGACAGTGTGGGATCTGACTAGGGTGAGTCACATGCAAATTCATTGGTCTCCAGGTTGAATGTGCCTCCTCTGACAGGCACCTGAAGGAATTCAGAATTTAGCAGTAAAACTTGAAAATAGCTCGTTGTGGTTTCCACTCCTCTGCCACTGAAGTATGATTTAGAGATTTCTAGAGGTGGCTATCATAAAGGAAAGGAGTGTGCAGGCACCTGTGTTGGATAGATTGTTCCCCTTGGTGTGGCTGAGTTCTGCCTAGTGACACCTATCCCCATACAACAGAACAGAATGCCTCCCCGCCCTGCCCTCCCCTCTCTGCAAGTCCCGCCCCACCCAGCCCACAGCCCAAATTGCCATGCTTGAGTGGATATTCCAGCCACTCTGTCAGTACATCTCCTTGAGAGCCTTTTTCATTGATGCTTTACCAAGTGTGTTATTCCTCTTCAGACCCTGGTCCCACCTGAAATCATGTCAAAAATACTTGAGGCAAAGTTCTGACTACTCTATTTCCAAGACAGAGTTGTTTGTTCTTCTGGCAGCACGTGGCATCTTCACCAACAACAGGACTCAAACGCAGTGATTTTTTTTCTTAAGCATTCATTATTCACTGTCCAGATTTGCATGAAAAAGAACCTTTGAAAATACCATAGCTTGGGTCGTAAAGTGTTAGTCATCAAAGTGATACCTTTACTTTTTAACACATTTGCAGATTTCCCCAATGCAGTATGTTTCGTTTCTTTACTGTTTCCCATGGAAAATGGACATCAATAGTGAGTGCAAGTAAAATTAAATGCTTCATAATTTCATATTTTCTAACCCTCTCAAAAGCCCCATGAAATTGAAATTGTTATTACATCCATTTTGCAGATGAGGAAACAGGAACAATGAAGTGAAGTGGTTTGGCTTACTCACACTGCTAGGAAAGAAATGAAGCCAGGTCAGGATGAGGTAGAATAATCTCAGTAGCCTTGCATCTTTGCATTCCTGCAACATCTGGCAAAGGCTCCTGTAGGAAGGGCTTAGTCAGTGCCTGCTAGGTTGAGAATGGTAGGATTCATGTGCCAAAAGTGCACTGGGAAATGGACAGAAGCCCAAGCAGTGCTCTGAACAACCAGCTCTGTAGGCCAGGGGCTGGCATATTGTCAATTTAAAATTACAGTTATTCAGCCAATGGCTCATAGGCCTGTAGCCAGTGAAAGAAGGGATTGGCTTGATCAGCTTTGGCTCTTATTTCAGGAACTCCACCTTCCAAAGAGGTACCTGCTGGGAAGTACCCATTCATAGTCACCTCTGATTCTGGGCAGAAGGTCCCTGTGGTGCAGGCCTATGCTTTTGGCAAATACTTGGGCTATCTGAAGGTCGAATTTGATGAGGCGGGCAATGTCATCGCTTCACATGGAAATCCCATTCTTCTAAACAGCAGCATTCCAGAAGGTAGGTGAAATTTGGGAGAATGTTCTGGCAATTAAAAAAATACATGGCTGGATTTTTCCTTTGCTTGTGAGGTTTTGTTGGTTTGCTTTTAATATTTCAGGGGAAAGTTCTAAACATTCTGAATATCTTAGCCTCTCCCTTGAGTTTACTCTTTTTTATGGACACAGAAAGTGAAAATTCCCATTTGCCTCAGAAGGCTGCTCCGTATTAGCTATTACGCATCACTGCTGCCTCTGCCTCCTTTGGGCTTCTTCAAGTGGACAGAGCCATTCAGCCTATGTCCAAAGGAGAGCTGATTACTACAGCAAAGGGATTCAAACAGAGCAGAACACTAGTTCTGGTCCTGCCATTGGGAAGCAATGCTCTGTTTCTATGGACTTCTATTTCTTTATCAGATGAAGATGTTGAGCCATCAATGTCTGTTTCTCTTTTATGCCTGGGATATTGGCTAAAATTTTCATTTTATGTCATCCATTTTCATGTGCTGTGTATGAATACACTTCTGCCCCTCCCTCTCTACCTGCTCCAGGATCAGGTCTGGAAAGAATAGACACAAGACTGGCCTCCCAGTAGCAGGAAAGGAGGGAGCCAGCCATCACAGAGAGCAGCGGCTCAGCAGAACTTTGGAGTACCAGCCACTGCCACTGCACCACTGATAGCTGTCACCACCTCCCAGTGGCTGACAGGTGTTCTGAGCTGCTGTTAGGATATGTAGAAGTTCCTAAGGAAATCTGAAGATCATACCCAAATAAGCATAGTAAAGAAATGTCCACTCATAACAAGTTGGTTTGATGGTTCTGTGTCTGATGCCTTCTCCAGAATTTAAGTCAGTGTGGGATCTGTTTTAATGGCAAGGTTTTCTTTTCCCTCCTAGATCCAAACATAAAAGCAGACATTAACAAGTGGAGGATAAAACTAAATAACTATTCTTCCCAGGAACTGGGAAGAACAGTTGTCTATTTGGATGGGTCCACTCAATCATGTCGGTTTCGAGAATGCAATATGGGCAATTTAATCTGTGATGCTATGGTAAGTCATCCACAGGAACAGGACTGTGTCTGGGAAAGGCGGCAGGAAGGATGGACTTAGGGAGGAGCAAACGGATAGCTCAAGCCAAGCAGTGGGGATTCTTAGTGCTTTTGGAAGGTGCCAGAACTAGTTCAGGTGATGCACACTTTATTGCTTTACAAGAACTAAAGCCTCCATTTTAATATGCTGTTTGTTGTCATGGATGTTTGAATTTTGGGTATTGCTTCCCTTTTGTAAGATGATCAGAATATAACAGATAAGGGAGTTCTGGTGGCCTAGTGACAAGAAGCTGCACTGCAATCCTGAACGCTCATAGTTCAAATCCACCAGATGATCTGCTGGAGAAGGAGGGGTAATCTCCTCCTGTGCCAGTCTGATCCGATCCAATTTGATGATACACAACAAGGGGTGGGGGGTGAATACAACAGATAAACTCTGCTACTCTGAAAATGTAGTCATAAAGCCAAAACACATTTGTGTGAGCCTAACTTGGCCAAATTGTGTTTCATCATTCTTTCCACTGACTCTAGAGAATCTAGAATTTGTGTGACTGGAACCACCTTTACCAGCTGTGATTCTACAGCAAGCAGTTGTAGTGATGATAGTAAAGTCTGATAGTAGAGTGTGGCTAAGCAAGATCATCCACAAAAAGTATTCTTCTGTGGGCACTGGCCATGGTAGCTCCCTAGGGACCATTTTGAGCCCAAGTCTCCAAAGTCATACTCACATGCTCAAAGCCACACTGAAGGGATCACTGCTTTATCGGTGTTCAGCATAGTACCTGGTATACAGCCACACTCAACAACTAGTGGTAAAGCAGATGACAGGGTTCATGCTTTCCAAGATGAGATCAGTGCTCACTCCAAAATCATGCGGCAGTAGGAAGGAAAGACCTAAGAGACTATGAGAGTATAATTAGATAGATAGATAGATAGATAGATAGATAGATAGATAGATAGATAGATAGATAGATAGATAGATGATAGATAGATAGAGGAGGACAGAGGAGGAAGAGGAGCAGAAGGAGGAAGGGAGCGAGGGAGGAAGGAAGAGAGGGAGAAAGAGGGAAGGACCTCGAATACCCTAGGTACTCTTTTTAAAACTTTCTTTTTTATGATTATGATTTTAATGAAGATGTATAGAAATGTTGGATTTTCATTCATTCATTTATTCATTGTTGACTTTCCTTCCTCCCTCTACCCACTCCCCCAGTTAACTTTTTTTATTTATAATTTTCCCCTTTTTTGTTGCATTTTCTTCTCTCCCTCCCCTTCCCCCCAGCCCTCCCAATGAACCCCTTGTTCCAGAATGTTGTCATATGTATAATGCCTAATTATATATTCCTTTTGGACACTTCTTCCCCTCATCTGTTCTATTACAGTGTTCATTATCTATGCACCCTTTTCCAGTTTGCTCCTCAACCCCCCAACCCTATGTCTGTCCTATTTCATAACAGTGATACAATACAGTATTTGTCCTTTGATGACTCAGGTAAGTGTTACGGGTACTTTTGCTTTTTCCTTTATGCTTTTTTTAAAAAATAATTTTAATGAAAGTTTACAGAGACTTTGGATTTCCATTCATTCATTCATTGTTGAACACTTGCCTCCCTGCCCACCTCTCCACCTAGTTCTCTTTT